>NC_056715.1:5888668-6488668 GCF_018831695.1 Puntigrus tetrazona | reverse complement strand
AACAGGGGGCATAAAGGGGAAGTGTAGCTGTACCTGAGGTTTTCAGAGCTAAATTCAGACTCCAGGAACTTGAGGAACTGCTCTCTGCCGACGGGATCTTTCAGCACCTCATCGATTCCAAATCCCCAGCGCCTAACTCTAGTCTGACCGGGTTCCTTACTGTTAACACATACACAACATATTATACAATGCAGGACGCGTTTATCTGCAGTATAATGGTAATATTCACTGTGTGTGTCTGAAGCTGACCTGGCCTCCATCTCCCAGAGTGTCGTGTCGTCTGATATCCAGGGGTTGGATGGATCAGGAGTGGAGAGGAAGGGGTCATAGTCCGAATACTGTTCAGTATAACTCAGCAAACTACATGAAAAGAGGAGAAGAGGACAGAAGAGGGGTAGAAAAAGGATACTATTTATTAGTAAAACAGCATATCAAAACACACTAGCATATGCATACTAAATATGTGACTCAATTTCAAAAGTAAAAAAAGATTTTTTCAAAAAGTAAAACTTTATGTTTGTTTGTGCGTTTTTGGGTTGGGTATGCTTTTTATTATGCCACTAAAGATAAAAAGCAACTTAGTGCGTTTTTATGAAAAGTAATTAAAAAAGTAAGTAGATTATTTTTATCCACTGCATGCAATAATATACAGTATCTTAACTTTTTATTATACGTATAAGTAATGCTTACTCTATGCAAATATGTTTTGTTTATCAGTGACTTTATATTTAATGGACCATCACAGTAATTATTACTTTTTTTTTATTTTATTTACTTCTTTATCAGTATGCATTACATACTTTTATTTATTTTTTTTATAAATGGTCATTACAGTGTTCATAAAAATATATATATATTACATAATCTTATTATATCTAGTAGACATAGGACACATTACTTTTAAGTAGTTACCTCCAGCACTGATGGATTTTTTTATATTTTGATCTATAACTCATTTCTGCAAGTTGGTTTCATTATAAGTTGCACTAAAATCTTCAAGATGTTGTGGTATTCTAATAGAGCCATTGATCTCGCAGAGGGAGTAAATTTGAGGATGAGAAACAGAAACATGTTTGTCAGCATAAGTAATATCTACACAGACCATTAAAGAGGTCGATAAGAAAATGTTTAAGCACTGTAGAATAATGAAGACCTGTGGATCGATCACAGCACAGACACACACACACACACACACACACTCTCTCTCTCCCTCTCTTTCTCTGACTTACCTCTCTGCAACTTTGGACATTTTCAATCGATGTCGGTCTAACTGTGCTTGCCAAAACTTGATCTGGAAAGACAATAGTGGAAATAGTCAAGGTGAGCGCAAGTGGGTATGTGTGTGTGAAAACAGATGGCAAAAGCAGTCATGGATGAACTAAACGGGAGTTTTCCACACAGCTGCCAAAAAAAAAATAGCCAGCGGTAGTTAGCTGGTCACAAAAGCTGGTTAGGCCGTAGGGTTACTGTAGGGTTTTTGACCACTTTTCCACAGTGGCCTTGCATATGCAGTGCGGGAGAAAATCTAGATATTGCAGACATGAATTTTGTTTCTGCAAATAATTAAAGAGTACAGTAGCTCAACCAAAAATTTAAATGTGCTGAAATTCAAGTCACTCTCAGATCATTCATGTGCAGTCATGTGAATTACTGTAATGTAATCAGTTGTTTGGATTCTCATTCTGACGGCACCAATTCACTGCAAAGGATCTATTGTTGAGCAAGTGATGCATTGCTACATTTCTCTTCTGATAAAGAAACAAACCCATCTACATATTAGGCCTAAGGGTATTATTTTCAAAAGAAATTGTTTTAAGAATTCATTAATTCATTTCAGTTAAATGTGCTATTTTGTCACCTTATTTTAACTCTAAATCATGGTCACAATTCAATTAAAACAAGAGAAAGAATGTGAGCAAGGTGTCCATGATTTTACTATATAATACTAATAATGACGTTGCTGGAATATATTCAATAATTTATGGCTACGATATCTTTCCCCCCTCTTGTCTGGGTCACATAAACACCAACTAAGTAAGTGACCTGAACAAAAAAAAATTAGCATACCTACAAATCAACTTAAAAACAGATACAAAAAAGCATATCATAATATGTAAAGAAAATTATTGTAGTGTTGCAATATGAAATCAGTTTATCAAATAGAACACTTAAGATACATTTGAAATTCAAATTCAAAAACGTACTCTGCCTAAACACACACAGACAGAACCAATCAGGTGTTACCTGTTCCCGAAGCTCTTCCTCGGTTGGTTGCTTGGCCTCGGGGGCGGGTGTGTGGGTGGGGCTATGGCTGCGAATGTCATTCTGAAGGCCGTACACAGACTGTGAAAATCATCAGAATAATTTACAACCATATTTACATAAATTTAAAACAGGTTCAGATATTAGAGAGGGGATTTCTGTGTGATTGCATCAGTGATTGGGGATTTCACATGAGCAGCTGTGTGATTGCTGATGTGAGCCATTCTGGATTGGTAGGATTTTGTGATTGGTGGATTGATTTAAGACTTATTCGGTATTCTGATTGGCTCAGTGGCTGATTGATTCATCAAATGCAAACGCTCAATTGCATAATGAGTGGCATAACTGCTGCAGTGATTAGTCACATGGTTAAGCATATTAAAACCTTGAGTAATTTGATTAAATGCTGGATTTCCTGCAGTGCTATTGGGTTTTGTTACCTTTCTTGTTTTGTGAGGGTTCTTCATTCTGGATGATTTCTTTATGTCCACTTCTGTTGTGTTCACACACCCTGGCTGAAACACATACACAATTTGTCAATATAACTGTCAATTCTCCAGATGACCTATAGTTTACGGTTGCCAGGCAACCGGGTTGCTTTGACTATAAACCACCTGACGCAGTGCACCTAGCCGGCACACTCCCTCCTGTTTTGGGAAACCGAGATGATATTTTTAAAAAGGCACGGAGCTGTCAATCAAACGGTTTCCTGCTGGTTAGACTCAATGTTTGCACTTTCCAGTATAGAATGAACTTTAGGTTCAGGCCTCTAATGTATGTTGAAGAGAGAATGAAAACAGCCTCGAGACACTTAGAGTTCAGCAATAAACCCCATTTGAACCTGTACTGGCTAAATATAGACGGTAGCATCTCGCTACTGCACATCAGCTTGAAAGATCAAGCCAAGTTAGCATGAAATTGCTAATGAGAAGGATCGGCTCAGTGTAATTGAGGGAGAAATTGCTGCTTCCTTTAAAACAAACAGCACACAGACACACAAGTCATAAAGCAATATACACCAGGTGATTCACACATATAGACACTCAAAACCACAAGGACCATTGCTATAATAATAATACTATAAAAGCATAATGTTTAACGACTATTTAACATAGCAATATAATGAAATTGTGTAGTAGCTTAAGTTACTTCTGTTGTGCTTGTACTGTGTTATGCGATGAATAGTTTTAAACTTTAGACTTTTGAAGCACTTTCAAAAACTATAACTACCATAAACTAAATTAAAATTTATCACACTTACACATTTTCTTAACATGTTGGCATTTTTAAAATGATCAACTAATATTTCTACCAAAATGTTCTTAACATTTGCTAAGCTTAAAAAAGGGTTTCTAAGTTGTATTTGAGGAATATGCTGCAAAATGCTTCATTAAATCTGATTTTAAGCATTACTCATGAGTAAGGTTAGGTTTGGTTGTAAAGATATGGTCAAGATAAAATTTTTTGATTAAAATGTAGTTTCAGGGTCAATAAAATACGTTGACCCGGGATCACATGTAACTCTGCAAAATCGAGACGTGCAGGAAGGAATAGCTCTTTAGGGGAAAACTGTGCATTTTCACTTTTTACTTTGTAGAATATTGTCTAAGGAAATGAATGATATATGATTTTCAGAATGCGTGTTCCAGTTTTATGACTAGCCAGCAATTCTTCAAGCACAGAGGCGATTCCATTAACTCAGGGGGGCTTCAACACTGTTATGTCATTCCTCTGTGAGGGAACAACTTCAAACACTCGAGAACAACAAAGAATAATTCTGAAGAAGAAAAGAGAATAGCTGCATTGTTCTTCCACAGACTTAGTCCAGCACTTAGACACACATACATTCACTCACCACTGGTCTGTGCACGTCCCAGAAAGCTCTCTCCTGACTGTCCAGTATTTTCCTCTCAATTTTGTCTCGTTTCTTATCGACTCTGTACAGACAGAACACCAAGCCAAAGCAATTAAAACATTTAACTTCCAAAAGAAAAAGAAAACATGCAACAAACCATGCAACTGAGCTGAAAAGTCATAAAGCTGTTTTGGCATTCAGAGGCACTATAGAGCTCACAGAATGGCCTTGAATTACTTGGAACAACACCAGAAGTGGCTTATAAGACAAGTTCTGTGCAATCCAAAAACAAGAGACTCTTAAAATCCATTAGCACAGACGGCAGAAGACCAACCACCAGCTTGACAGATATTTCAAGAGAACTACCCATTAATATTTTAATTTTTACTATGTAAATAGTCACTTTCCTGTCTTCTCACTTGGTGGCTGGCTTTTACAAATGCACAACAAAAAATAAAAGACTAAAAGATACGTACTTAGCTTGAGCCTCTGCTTGCATAAAAATAAACTCCCATTTCCTGGCGAATGCCCGCTGTAGTCGTGCTAAACTCTCCTGAAAGAGACCAGAAGAACATTTATAGATGAGCAAAAAAAAAAAAAAATATATATATATATATATATATATATATATATATATATATATATATATATATATATATATATATATATTTTTTTTATTTATTATTATTAATTCATTTATTATTTACTTATTTATTTTTTTGTTTAATGTTGCATTCCAGTCATCAAGAGGGTTTCTTTTGACCAAAAATTGTAGTTATACTAAAGTTACAGTAAGGTCAGTACAATAACTTCCCCCACAAAAATGAATATTTTTGTTCTTTTTGGTTGTTTTTTAGACCTGACTGTTTTATGCCTCAATAAACTGAGATACGCATTGTCAAAATCATCCTTAATTAATTTTTTTCACTCAAAAAAAGTTACATAACTTCAGATTAATGACAATGAGACCCATGACATAATGAGCGATTACAAGCATATTTTAAAAGAAAGGTCGACACTAAATGAAGTAAAAGATTTTCAACACATCTCAAGTGTTAACTTAATAATAGAAAAATGAAGAGCAAGTCCAATGATTACATGTTTACAGTTCAATATTAGAAAGAAGTTGGTGGAAATAGATCTATCTATGCAAGCCTACCGGAGAGCTTACATGGATTATGCAAACAAAGCCTGACATTTAAAGCCCAGCTTGGATTAGACCGGCTTTCTTTTTAAAGATTGTCATTACCTTATTATCTTCTTAATATCTTCTATCTAATAATGTCTGAAGTACAAAGCCTGAGATGTGCATTGTTACAATTAAGAGAGAGAGAGAGAGAAAGAGAGAGAGAGAGAAACAAAGAGAAGATTACTTACAGCTTCATAATCAGCAAGTTCCAGGCGAGCTTTGTTCTGCATTGTTCTTTTGCACAAGTACACAGCTGCAAAGAGATGCCAAGAGGTGTGTGAAAAACACTGCTCACACACACCTCAGCAGCCCTCAGGGTTTTCAAATGAGCTGTACTAAAATATTTAGTAAACATTTAACATATTTCTCACCAGCTAGTACCGAATCGCACCTGAGTGTTGCTTTGTTCTGACTGCTATATTCAGAACAAGCATAATTTACCTAACTCAACGCACACTCACGCACACAACAATAACACAGGATGATTGCAATTGCATTTGTTTGTAAAAGTATAAAAATTCACAAAAATGCCCTGGCTGCAAGCGCATTTGATATACAAATACCTATGAAAAATGAACTAGATTTAAATACAGTACTCATCGTACAAGGACAGCTCTCCTGGAAACCTAGATATAATTCTGAGGGTAAAGGATCAGGTTTTATGTAGTGACAACAAACGAATACACACGATCCAGCTGGAAGGATTTGATCAGGTTGTGTTTATATAGGCTAGTCTTATTAAAGCGCACACACTCCTAACATTCCGTGATCCAGCTGATCTCCAGCCATCTGGAGGATTTCATTAAATTCATGTTCATATAGACCGGTGTCAGTGAGACACAGATAACAGATCCTGCACAAAACTTACCGTAGTCAGTGTTTTCCGGCTCCCAGCAGTTTGAGGGCCAAAAATACGGAGTCTGACAAATGAAGGAGTACAATAGGAAGCACATACATCTTTAAATCTCAGTTTATGTACAAAAATAAATAAGACACTTGACAATTTAGTAACATTGATTACAGTGATTATTATGTATTTACATTATAAAGTACTGATTAATTCTAATGTGTAATTATTTGACGGAGTGATCGGTATCTGAGCTAGCTACTGTATTGCATGTTATTAGACTGCTATGCAATTAACTTTAATAACATGCAATATATTTAGCATGGATGCTGTGTTTTTAAGTGTTTCCAAATGTTCACTCTCTATTTCGCTCCAGCAAACAACTGACCTGAAATCTGTAGAATGTGCCATCGTCTTTAAGAGTGAGCACATGGTCGGAGATGGGGAAGAAGTAGCCGTGAGCCGCCATCAGTGTGCCCAGATGAAGAGCCTCCACTAGAAGAACAAATAATGGGGTTTTTGGAAGTCCAACTATGAAGTGACAACCCAACTCTTAAACATTACATGTACAAAACAATGGGGAAAAAAATGTGGGTAAAATTTGAGAAGATGTCAAATTTGAGAAGAAACAAACTATTGAAGGAATTTCATTTTTGATATCTTGGTATATTGTTGTTTTTTTTTTTTTTTTTTTTTTTGCAGGTGTGAAGGTACATTTTGGGACCAAATCTAGAAAATATAAGAAACAAATTGAAGGGAACACAATGCTTCGATACACAACGAGTTGTATTAGCAGCAACAATTCAAAGTTTTAATTAATCTAATTAATCTTTTTAATTCATTATTATAAAAAAATCACTTAATTTGGTTCAGTTTAAATAGATTTATCTTACATTAGCAATTTAAGTAAATGTATCTTGTTCTAAGGAGTCTTCCAGATAATTGTTTAGATAACGTTTAAGATAATATTTTTTTCTTCAATGCGTCCAAAATATAATATATCGAAGTGGTTCAGAAATTTCTTTTTTCCTATTCTAATCTAATAATCTGTCTAATCTAAATGTAACCATATTCCAAGATGGACTGTGTGACCAGAGGAATATCTATTGTATCCACAGGAAACATGAAAAAACACTGTACTACTACCAGCAGAACTGCAGAACCCATACCAGAGTGAGTTAAGCATCAATAAATTATTATCTATTAAACTTTTACAATACAGTGTTTACTGTATGCACGTTCCAGCATGTGTCTGTGCTGATTACAAATTAATATCCTTTTGCTTTCAAGGGTGCAGTATGCTTTTGCAGCTGCTGTTGTTTTGATGAGTGCTCCCTACCAGGCATGTTCAAAAGGTAAATTCCACTAATCAGCAATGTAGCAAAGGACTCGACATAGTGAAACTTTTTTTAAAGTTCTTACTTTTTATCTCTCCTTTGTTTCAGGCACAGTCTGTTGAGTATACTGAGAGGTTCAGTGCACTTATCTGGTCGCTCTTTTCCTGTCTGAGAAGAGCCCCCTATCACACACTCACTCACACACACCTGTCAAATCTGTCAGAGGGAATCTAAAGTAGAGGGATATACACCATACTCAGAAACAAATCGAATCTCGCCCCTGTGTAAAGAAAAAAAATCTCTTCAACTTCTTTACTTCTTTCCTGAAACCTGCTCCATCTTCACAATACCTCAGACTACCTCAGCAAACGCAAGTAAAACCTGGTAAATTAAACATTAGCTGCATATACTTACAACAATACATGGGTTTTTATTATTAAATTTACTAGTGATTTGTGGGTAAAAAATTTTTTTTTCAATGTAGCAGTGCATTGCTTGGTAAGCTACAGTTTCAAAAGATGTTTCTCTATTCTTGTTGCTGAAGACGCAGATGTGCGAAAGTGATCCGGCATTTAGAACAAGCCTTTGGGAAACATAATCTTCCCTTTCAACGACTTATGTGCTGCGTGTTACTGTAAAATGTCTTCCTCCCCCCCCTCTCCTTCAATTAAAGGAGTAACAGGAGATGCTGACATTAGTTGTTTGCCAACTTATAATTGTGAATATGCAAATTCTGAATATATTATCCTGTCAGCTGAAGCTATGATTTTGACTTTTATAAAGAGACTGCATTTGAATGAGTCAAAATAAGAGTAGATTTTTAATCTATGCACATCACAGCTGCAGCAGTGTCAGTCACCTTGATCTTCGATACACAGGTTCTTCAGAAGCCACTGCACAATGTCTGAACCTGGAAAAAAAGAAGGAAAGAAGGTTACTGTTCAAAATCTAAGGAGATTATGTCTGGTTTTAAAGAGATAAATGATAAATGGGCTACTCAAAATGTTTAAATCAAGATTCAACAGCAGCGTCTACTAAAAAAAGGAATCTAAAATATAGTTTTTTTTTATAAAATTGTATTTTTAATTCATTCATTCATTCCTTCATAATCGTGCCACTAGGATTTGAGAAAAAAAGCCATAAATTCATAATCAGTGCAAAAATGAATTAAACCACACGACCAGATGATAATAGTCTTTGTGCATTGTCTGAGATATTGTCCATTCAATATTTTCATTTTGACATTATCTGTTCTAGCTAAATATATATTTTATTCTTCTTCCCCACTGCATCTATTCTTTTCATCTACCACTTCCTATAATTACAGTTCTTTATTTAGTTTTTCCTTTCTAAATTTTCTCAGACTAATCCTCGTCTCAGTCTCTCTCGCTAAGCAGCAGAACTGTATAAATTTAGTCAAAGGTAAGTACAGCAGTTCTGGATGCTGCAAAGAGGATATAAGTCTAGCAGAGCTCTGCTGCAGTATTTCGTGGATTAGCAGAATGGAATAATCTTCACCCCTGCGCCCCTAAAACCCTATTTGTCCTCTTTCTGTCTGACACTTGAAACAACCAAGAAGTCAACACCATGAACTAGTTTTTGCATATGCACTTACAATAAATGAATGCTTAAAGTAAGCTACGCATCTCTGTATAAATTATGACAATTATGTCTCTTAATTGCGGTACAAGGGCAAAAAATTCTGCCAGAGCACTGTTTTACAAGTGAAGTGTGATTATTATAGCTTTATATTCAGAGGAAAGTATAGATTGGCATAGAAATCTTCACCTTTCAATGAACAGTTGACCCAAAAATACAAATTAGCTGGAAAATTTGCTCACCCTAAGGCCATCTTAGATGTAGATGAGTTTGTTCCTTCACCTCAACCGATTTGGAGCAATTTAACTATTTACAGTAGCACATCACTCGCTCACCAATAGATCCTCTGCAGTGAATGGGTGCCGTCAAATAGAGAGTCCAATCTGCTGATAAAAACTTTACAATAATCCACAAGTAACTGATAATTGATGGACTGAATTATTGAAGTTTTTATCAGCTATATGAATTCTCATTCTGACGGCACCCATTCACTGCAGAGGATCATTGGTGAGCAAGTAACGCTAAATTTCTCCAAATCTGTTGTTATGAGGAAACAAATTCATCTGCATCTTGGATGGGCTGAGGGTAAGTATACTTATATTTTCATCAAACTTACATTTTTGGGTGAGCTATTCCTATAAGTATTACTAACCATTTTATGTATTTTTTTTCCCTCAAAGTTTTGCATTCAGTATTTCATTTTCAACCTGGTCACTGCTAAACGAATAAACTGAATAGTTTCTTCTGAGAAAAATATTTCCGAGATGCCCCTTACCGACCAATCAAATCCAGTATTCCCAAAATATGCACAGAGACATTATTGCCTCAGCCAATGAGCGGTGAGAGGCGTGTCCCCAGAGACAGCAGAAGCCGAGAGCTTGAGAGACTTTTTAAAGCATAGAGAGGCAGAGACTGGGGTGTTAGAGCTCGAAGCTGGCCTTTTAATGAATCCTCCAGGGGACCGCAGTCAGAGGAACGAAAGAATATTCTTCTGAGAATTTCTCTCTTGCTTTTTCATTCCTAATCCTGCCCTTCTAAAATGGATTATGGCATATACAGGAGTATAACATTTGCACTCTTCTGATATGTAAATAGTGCAGTCATTATCCAATAAAAATGAAACATTCTAATTATTCTATTTAAATGAATAATGGGTCCAATCATTTCTGTCTTTTCTGCAGTTTTCTTTAAAAATATGTTAAATTAATATTCTTGGTTATGGACCGCAGATAGAATAATAAAGATAATCATTTCTAATAAACTCATTTCTTCTTTGTTGAAAATTAACTGTAAAATTATGGCAATTGACAGCATGCCACTGATGTGGTCCATAAACATTAACTTCAAATTAAGACAGAATATTCCATTAGCTATGTTTACAATGGCTGTTTCCGGCTGTTAGAATAACTATAATGAGTCAAATCTCCTGAAAAACCAATTCGAGCCCTGATCTTTATACCCAGAATTCATTGTGCTTCTCCACCAGAGCAATGCAGGCCAGAGACCTTTGATAGAGATCAGGCTATCAACAGAGATCAGTAGACGAAGGGCTCTGGTACTGGCGCAGCACAACAGAGTTCTGGCTGAGTTTTCATTGAGCTGGTCTTCAGGCTTGCTGTGGGGCACTGGCTCCTGCTGAATCCTGCTTTCTCAGAGCCAGCAGTGTACATAAAACAGATGTAGGGGAATTACCAGAGAAGACACTGGGAATCTTGGAGAGGAAACTCTTCACTGTACGGATAGGTATGCCGTTTTTTTCATCCTGCATCCTGGCAATCACATCCTCCATCTGAGCAAGAGAAAGAAAGACACATTAAACTGAATTCATGGAAACATATGTGCATGTATTTCTTCTGCAACACGAGAAAGAAGTAAGAATAAAAATCTATGTCAGTATTCCATGATGTGATTTTTAAATACAAATATTTTTAGTGTAAATTTTAATTCTTTATACCTTTATACCTTAGAATAATATAATATAATATAATATAATATAATATAATATAATATAAAACCATACATATATATAGATATAACACTAGATATAACACTTCACTAATGAATTTATGCATGAATAGATAAAATTAATGAAATGGACTTTGGCCAACTGTAATTTAATGTAATGTAATGTAATGTAATGTGATATGATATGATATGATATGGTTTGATATATGATATATAATATGACAGCAAAATTAAATGAATGAAAAATTAAATTTCATTACAATAAAATAAAGTAAAATAAAATAAAACATAGTCACAACAAACATGACTGTAGTATAATATAATATAATATAATATAATATAATAGTTAAGTAGATTTAACACTTCATGAATAAATGTATGAATGAATACATAAAATGATACATAAAATCCAAACACATCTATACTATAATATACTATATTATACTATACTATACTATACTATAATATAATATAATATAATATAATATAATATAATATAATATAATATAATATAATAATATGGGGACTGAATAAATCTGATTAGCTGATGAACATTCCAATTATTTTCAGGGAACTGCACGGTGAATGTATTTCCATGCAGCTCTTTGACTGCATTACAGTACCATATCACTTCACTAAATGGTTTATATTATTTCAAAGGTCTTAACCCACAACGATGTCTAAAACCCACAACGACACTGGCCAAACAAATAAATATAATAATCAATATGATAAAAACTACAGCTCATTTTTATGTTTTGCCACAAAATTATATTATATTATGCTTGACAACCGCATACTTTATCTTTTCTGCTCTCTCTTCCTCAGAGATGTACACACATTAATATACGCTAAAGTTGTTGAATTATTGAATTATTAGAAAAATAATGCACATATTTCTAATAATTCAACGGCCCGTTGTCAATTACTACTTACATAATTGTTTACTAGATTTAACACTTCATGAATAAACTGAAGAGATGTCAAATTATTAAATGTGATTAATCGCACACAAAATACACATTTTTGTTTACATAACATATGTATGTGTGTGCTATGTATATCATGTATAAATAAATACAAAAACATGCATACATATTTAAGAAAAATATGTAAAAAAAAATTAAAATAGAAACAAAAATAGAAGAATATAAATATATAAATATGCATGCAAATATTTTTTTAAATATATACCTCATGTGTGTCTATTTCCATATCCAAATAAAGATACATTACACGTGCATATATTATGTAAACTAAAACTTTTATGTTGAATGCGATTAATCATTTGACAGCACTAATAAATGTATGCACTGAGGCATAAAATGAATTAAACATCCAATCAGGACTCAAACGTCCTGAGTATCACAGCCAATCAAAGTAAACCACGAGGCCACAGAGACCTGAGATGACAGCCCACAGGAGGCTTGTCAAAAGGATCCACTCAGCCTTCAGTAAATGAAGTCATTGGATATAACAGCCCTATTTATTAGACGGAGAGAAACCCAGAGCAGAGTGGGAGCGATCACGTCACCCGCTCATTGATCCGCTGACATTTGGACTATTCTCAGAGACGCTCCGAGTGTCTGAGTTAACAAGGCGAGCAGCGTCGCCAGGGAACTCACACTCTGGACATGTGACCGAGTACTTCACAGCTGCCGGTGACATCATTCCAGCGTAAGACCACCTCGAAATCAGGTCAACAATAAGCACCCTAGAGATACCTGACATATATGTGTGTGTGTGTGTGTGTGTGTGTGTGTGTGTGTGTGTGTGTGTACATACATGCAGAGCGTGTTGTGAAAGTATACGAGCTTGTACCCGCGAGTGTTTAGATAGATTGAGAGCGAGAGTGAGTTGTTGCGGTTTCCTCAAGGGGAGGCCCAGTAAACATGCAAAATTACATCAGTGGGCACTGCACTGATGCGGAGTGTTTCTTCGGGCTGTAATGCCTTTGGAGAGAATCCCGAACCGAAAGCCGCGTTAAATTCCCTCGAAAAGCGTTATTACGACTCCAGAAAAAGCTTTCTTTTTTTTAATATCTACAGATGAAATGCTTTTGATGGCTGTTACTAACCACCTACTGCGCACACGCACTCACTGAGGGAGGGAGAATTGCACATACGCTTTGTCGACAACGCAGACCGGGCTGGTGGGAAAACACTGAAGTGCTAATTTAAGGTAATGAGGGATCTGAGCATTCCACTCACATTCACGACTGTAATAGAAACATTTTAGAGAGAAAGAAGGGGAGAGAGAGAGGGAGAGAGATGAAGATAAGCACAACTCAGCTGTATGGTGCAATGGTGTGTGATGATATGAAGTCCCAAAGGCCTTACTGGCATCAGCTGTACTACTGCAGCCAATCTGTGGCCTGGAATTCTTTTAAACCGACGCAGAGATTCATGGGTAAATTTAAACTCTTGGCTTTAACTCTTGATTAAACTAAAATTAACTCCAATGTGGAGGTGGCAGGCATACCAGCGACCAGTAAAATGAATTCTTTATTGCAAATGCTTAAATCGTACACTGTGCTGTTGCTTTTAGAGACTGGCTTTTAATTGAACACAATATTAGGATTACTTCCTATATACAATTATCTGCTGACACAATTTACTCATGATATAAAATATACACTACTACGGTAACACTTTATTTTACAGCAACATTTGCTTATTAGCATACATTATTAGTTATTAGTTATTCTATTTAGTGCTAATTAGGCACATATTAATGCCTTATTCTACACCTTTAATTCTACCCAATGCCTAAACTTAACAACTACCTTGCTATTTTTTAAGCAGCAAATTTATTGAGAATTTATTGAGGGAAAATAAATTCCTAATTTGCTTATTAACTGCTAGTAAGGTAGTTGTTAAATTTAGGTATTGATTAGGTTAGATTAGGTTATTGATTTAGGTTATATCAATAACCTATGTGCAGAATATGTGCTTTATGAATAAATAATCCATATGTTGGCATGCTAATAAGCAACTAGTTAATAGTGAGAATTTATCCCTATACTAAAGTGAGATTACGGTAAATTTATAAACAATTTAATATTTATAAATGTATTATAATGATCACGTGAGATTAAATACTGGAGTTACGGCTGCTAAAAATCAACTTTACAATCACAGGAATTAATTTAATTTGCAAATGTATTCAAATAGAAAGTACTATGAAAATATTTCACAATATTACCATTTTTACCGTATACTTGACCAAATAAATGCAGCCTTGGTGAACATAATAGACTACTTTTTAAAATGTTTTTAAAACCTTAAAAACAGAATTACAGTATAACATTAACACTTGTATTCGAAAAGAGTTTTTTTTATACCTATTAGTTATTTGTTTGTAGTAACAGGTGGGCCGTGCTGATTGTGAATTCAAACATGAAGGTGGTAGCGCAAGCTTTTTACAGGAAAAATTCCCTGATTATGAAATATACATACTGTGTCAGTGCGCATGATAGTTCTAATAACAAGCAGCATACCTGAAACATTCGCACAGACACGTCTCTCAAAACAAAATGTCCTCTGGCAGTATATCTCCAGGGATCACACATCTGTGGCTGCAGCCAATCACAGAACAGACTGATAAAAGCCAATAAGATCAGTTGCCCAGAAAAGAGATATCAAATGCAAATTGAGTCAAAGACCAAAGCACACAATGTGCACTTTTAGATATTTTCTGATCATTGAAGTAAACATTAAACGCATCAATACGCCCTGAGGCTAAACTGTTTGCTAAATCAATATAAAAATAAAAATAAATAAATAAATAAATTCATGCCAGAATCTAAAATGTTAGCTAAATAATAGGGAAACAATATTAAATAAATAAATTTACATCAGAATCTAAAATGGTTTAAAGAGCAACTGAATGTATTTTACTTCTTTAATCCTATAAATGCATTTTTGCTGTAAATTTGTGCAGAAAGAAGCTGCCGCAGTGCCTCCAAAATACAGTATATACCACTTCACACACTTGGAAATTATGGGCAGCTCAATTATTCATATACTAGATGACTTAAGCTTTGTCACTGACTTGTGGCAGACTGTGTCCTGTCTTCATTACCGACACATCTTAAAATATATCATATTAACAGTCCTTGCATACCAAACTAATTGTCTCCTCATGTCCTATATGAAGACATTTCAACATTTTTTGCACATGATCTCAACTGCACAGCAGATTTGACGTCCAGTACAACACAAGACAATCGAGAATTTATTTACTTTCCAGTTTAAACACCTAAAACTTAATAATAACACAACTGTAGCAACTTGAGACATAGAATAGAAAATCCGGATACAAAGCCAAGTATCTCTAATATCACAGCGATATATCAAATGGGGATCACATCAAAGCATCCTTATTCATCAAGCACAAGTGTGCACTTACAAAAAAACAACAACAAAAGGCTTCATCCAAAATCTTCCATACCAGCTAATTAACAGAGACAGACACAAAGAAAAACACTCACACACATAATCAAACCTCCTCTATGTTTAACCCTGCGACCCTGAGCTATGATATCCCATGTGACACCACTTCTCTCTCTCTGTAGCAGACAGAGTGTAGAGAGCTGGTGACAGCACGAGCGTCTTTTCATGATTATTTTGCATCAGAGAAGAGAGGAAGTCTTAGTGGTCGGACGTAGACAAGGTTATTGCAGGAATGACATGAATTTTAGATCTCTTCTGCTCACCCCCATCCCTCTCTCTGTGTCTCACATTTTGCAGCCTCCCCCCTTTCTGTTTCCTAGGCAACCAGGGTGATGATGACATCATATACATATGTCAGCCTGGGATGAGACAGAAAGAGAGGGCTTTAGATGTCTTTAAGTGTATGTGTAAGACAAATTAGAGAAAGGAAAACAGACAAGAACAACAAACAAGATGTTCTTGCATATAAGTCATTCTAAAGCTGTAGTGGCAGGCACTGTTACTCACGTTAAAATGTAGTATACTTACAGTACTATTAAAGTTTTGGGGTAAGATTATTATTACTATTTTTTTAGAAAGAAGAAATTGGTACTTTTACTTTTACTTGGTTTAAAAGTGACAGTAAAGACATTTATAAAGGTTACAAGTTACAAATAAGTCATAAACACTGTTCTATTGAACTTCATGTTCATTAATTTTTTCAACACTGATAAAAAAAATATCAGAAAAACAACATATTAGAATGAAGGATCATGTGACACTGAAGACTAGAGTAATGATGCTGAATATGTAATTAAAAGTAGTTTGCATTTTAAAACTAATTAAGAAAATGGTTATTTTAAATTGTCATAATATTTTACAATATTACTGTTTTTACTGAAAATGTATTAAATAAAATGCTGAATCAGTGAGCATTGGAAACTTTTTTTTTTTTTTTTTTTTCACAAATAATAAAACAAATTGTTACCAACACACATTTTTATCCAGTGGAGTATTTTGGAATAGTATGTTATTGTTAACTATTGATAATTATTATGTACAATTAGTTTAATTTCATAGTCAATGGGAGCATGAAAACATACACAATTAAGTATTTTTGGGATTTGATGTAAAAACAAATGCTAAATAAAATAACTCTGTTGTCTTTGCGTTTTATTTGATAGCTAAAAGATAGGTTAAACAGAAATGAACTATTTAATGTTTTAGCTTGAGCATTTTAAAAGAACTTTTAACTTTAGGACGTTAACTTTTCAAAAGACAATTTTTTTTCCTTCCTATGGCTAAAGGTCATGCGTGATTTTCTACATTATATATTTTTAAAGTACATAAAATCCATAAAAAAACCCCTAAATGATTAAAGCCACATTACTGCAGATTTTGTTTATTAAAAATTAATGCAAATCCATTGAGGGAGTACATATTTGATGACTGATGATTAACGTTAACCATGGGAAAGTGTCAAAACTGACAGAAAAAAAAGGATGCTTTATTGGATAGGACACTAGAGAAATGACAGGAAAGTTTCGGTGGAGAAAGAACAAAGGACCTCGAGACGGGAATCCGACTCGGGTCACCACAAGCACAGTTGCGCTATTCATCACCCCGCTAAACACGAGGCTATCGGTGCTTACGCAACTTGCAATGTTTATTTTACCTAAGAAGGCAATAGGGAGGCAACATTTTCACTGCTCCATTTTAATATGCAGCAGATTTATAGTAGTTTAAAAGAAAAACAAAAATAGCAGATTGAAATGCATGGCACCCAATTAATCTGTCAATTAATTGACTGATCGACTAATTGTATAGCGTGCACAATGCTCACCTTCAAATAATGTAACTTTCTGTGCTATTTATTGTGTATAATCCCCATCTGAGCAGTTCATGCTTGAAGTACCACTTAAAATCTACAAAGCCCCGGTTGCTACCACAGGCAATGCACTTCACCAAACCAAGTGGCGCAGAATGAGTCAGGAGTCGTTCACACTGGACAGGGCACAACAAGAGTCTTTCAAAGCCGACCCACTTTAAAACGTCTTAACAACACGGCACTTATGCTGAAGCAGCGCAAGATACCAGAAAAACAGTGAAACTCGCTGGATGTCTGCCTCGAACACTTCCATTGAGAGGCTTATGTTTAATGAATAAATAAAATATTTAGCTATTCATTGTTTACGACATCTGATTGATTTGTCCACCACAGTCCAGTATAATGTAAATATATTTCAGACGCTTTATGCGCTTTTAAAAGAAGCTTGCCCTTCAGCGATTTACAGCACATGCACAAGCTTGCTCTCTATATTTGGCCTTCCGTCTTTCGTCTTCCATCTGCGTGAGAGCAGAGACCAAAGGTATGAGCGCCCTTTCACAGAAAAATCACATGAATATTCAATACAGCATTACACGTAATTGAATATTCAACATCAGAGAGAGCACTGCTCAGTTATTCACTGAGAACATGATGTGGTTCTCAGCATAAGAGAGCACACTATCTGCTAAGAGAGATGACACACACACACACCTAAAGTTTCCAACCGATTCAGTGGCTTTGAAGTCTTGCTCCAGTCCTGCTCTCTCTCTCTCACACACACACACACACACGCTGATTCACTCGCTCACACATGCCGTGCGCTCACACACAAAAAGGCCACACATTCTGTCATGAGAACACAAATGTGCACAAAACAAACAAACACTCACACACTCGCTATTAAACGGGTAGGAGGACATTAATTCAGTGTTAAACTCGCCTGCAAGCTAAAATCAGACTGTTTATATGACCCTGATCCTTCCAATGTAGTGTCGTGCAACACTTTCGCTCTTTGCATACACACGCACGAATGCGCGTCAATGCTTATGCTACACACGCATACTGTATGCTCTTTCCACTTTCTGTACATAATAGAGCGTTTCGTTAAAGACCGTCCCAAATGCTGCCGTGCATTCTCCATTATGCATAATATAAATCATATTTAGTAAGCTAATGCTTCACCCACACACACACAGCTTGAGGATGCCCTTTAAAGGGTGCCACTGTATCCCTCTCTCCCACACACACAAACAAACACACACACACACACACACACACACAAGCTTCTGTCAGGGAGATTTTCCTAACGCCATCCTTCTCTTTGGACTACAAACGCTAAAAGCTGAGGTTTCACTTAAAAAAAACAGCAAATAAAAATCATGATATTCATTTTGAAATTGGTACACATTTTGTACATGGTATGGACAAAAAAAAAAAAATCATAGTTCTGTTTTGAATTTGTTTAATAGTAATATTTTACAATTATTTGATGTACCTTACAGTACATACATATATATACAATGTTTAATACATTTCAGTACCATCAGAGCACATTGTTATTGATAGTGATACCAGCACTGTATCATGGCACCACCAGAGTATTTTTTGTAAGGGTAAATGTAATATATTTTGGATTTCTTTTAAGTAGAAGAAATATATCACATTATTTATACACGGCAATCATAGAGTACCATATAAAATACCATGTAGATCTAGAACAATAACTCATTTTTCATTTTTCTTAACCACAAATTGCTAAACAGATAAATGGCACAGGATTATTTACAAACTTGAGTCATTTATTAACTTTAGACACTGTGGTAGTGACATGTTTTTTTGTACATGTACCACCTAAATTGTTTTTGTCTAAATGTAAAATGGTAAAATGCCAATTAAAGCAACACACACACACCATGGTATTAAATTTTAATATGGTAAACATTCAGTATCAGTTACCACTGTGCTACCATATGGTAACATCAAGCAGTTTTCCTTGCATCCTCATCTTTATGTTTTAATAATGATGAATAGGGAAAATATCACGTGTAAACTGCAATACTAAGAATATGACTCTCTATGCAATACCGTATATTAAAGTACCATCTGATTATGTGGTACCACAAAATCCTTTCTGTCACACATACAGTGAACGGTGGGGAAAATATAGCAATACAAGCAAACAAGGATGCAGTTCTCAACAATTAGCCAATTATCTCACTTCATCTGTAGTTTCACACACACCTCCTCATTTTGGCTGTACTGGTGATATATCACACTACTGAAAGTGTTCAGCGCTCCAGTAAAATCCTGCTCTCAGCCTCAATCTAATAATTAGTTATATCGAAATTTGTAACAGGTTTTATGTAATATGTTTGGCTCAAATAATCACCATCTCCGGAGGTGGAACCGTGTGTTAAGGAATTAAGGCCAAGCGCAGACAGACTTGAAGGGCAGCCCTATTCATCCCTTCCTCGTTCTCTGTTTTGCATATTTTTGTGTAAATGTGTTCGTGAATTTGCGGTTTTCTGTGATTGCATATATGTGTGCGTGTGTTTCTATGAGAGCATGTGTGGGAGGGATTTTAGTGGGTGTTCTGACTCAGCTCTGGAAGAATACGATTCCACAGAAAATGAATCCGACCACCCACCTGCTGCTTTTTACCAAACAATTTTACAAACACGCACACACACACACAAATACAAACACGCACAAACTCACAAGCACACTAATTTAAAGCGTTGAAATAAATATGGCTCATAATAACCTGATTTAGTGTATTTCTCCACAGTACTTAGCTGACATTCAGCATTTGAGAATGATCACGACAACACCACTAAAAACCTCTAAACCGCATAGCGTCGGACACTAGATCAATATGTAAAACATTGGATTAGGTCTGTCAAAGAAGATTTTTCTTTTCGGTTCCTCTTTAATATTAAAGGTCCCATGTTGTACACCTTATTGGAGTTTTATTTTAGGTCTTAATGTCCTTAAGAATATACATTTGTGGTAAAAAAACATCTCAATATGTTTTCACGGCTCTTTTCTCAGGAGCTCTGTCAAAAACAGGTTGGTTTTGGCCTGTCTAATTACTATTTATGAGTCTCTCTTCTGATTGGTTTGATTTTTCTGAAGGACGCGCGACCAAGCCAATCAAATGTAACGACGTCACAATTATGTCAGGCTAACTGAACGCAAAACAAAGGGAAGACTGAGGCGGCTCTTTGAAAACCTCTTTCAATGCCGATTCGGCTACATAAAGAGCTTAAAATATCGTCTTCTTGTGATGTTGGGGGCCAGAATCAATATAATAGAGCCTCAAATTAGAAATATGATCTTTCCTGACAAAAAAACAACGACAGCTGTTGTAAGACACTATAAAACGAGTGGACTGGACAGAAATGATAGTCAAAAATGCTTGAGTTTGCACACTTCCTATCAGAAAAGGTTCAATAAAGTTTTATTTTTTGTTGTTATGGGAGCGTTTTATCGCATCTCACGACTACGTCATTTATGAAATAATGTCTGTGTACATGCGTGTAAAACAACAAACTGATCATTTATATATGTATTATTGTATATGCTTTGTTGTAATTAGCTGGACTAGTGACTAGTTGTAACATTAGCTGCAATAATAACGTAGCTGTAAAATCTGTTGCCTGATGAAACTGAAATGCATACATCTTCATCAAGACTAGATATACACAGTGAGATTGTCCTCACTATACCCATGAGATCTGATTCATTATAGACTGGACTTGTGAGTACATGATCAGTTCAGCGAATTACCGTAACTACCCTAACCAACACTATTGGTACACGCATGCAATGAAACGCTTGTGTTGTACATTTTTGCAAAAAAGAAATATCATTTGCACATACACATTTCCTACTATGCCATTATATGCATGCACGAATCATGCAGGCATCCCGGATCATGAACTGACAGAGCCATCTGAGCTTTAATTTTCTCAAAGGTGAAGCAGGATACCCAGGGCTCAGTTTACATTGCCATTTCTAGCTACTGGGGGACCATAGGCAGGCCAGGGCAACTCATATTAACGTTAAAAAACCTCATAGAGTGAAATTTCCATGCCATGGGCTTGCATCACTACTTGCATCAAGTACAATGTACCTCATAGCAAACAATTTTGCTGCTAGTGAGGTGGCATACGGGTAAAGTTAGGGATGATCTAACATTTTTTAATTTTAGCCACAGGTATTTTTGCTGATAAGTAAAATATGTTAAAGGCAACATTTTAAAGCATTTTAAACATAATTAACATAATTGAGAGTATGCAGTAAGTAGACTGCCATCTCAGATTAAATTTCCCAAAATCAGAACAATTTAAACTCTGAGTTAAAACGTGTTCCTCTATGACAAACAGGGTAAATACAGGGAGAAAAGGGAACAGATAAATAATGTCAGGCGTTTGTAACCAACAGCTACTGCAGTTGACGTGTCCTCTTAAATAAAACAACACTCAGGGCATGGAAAGATGGGGGAAAGAGAGGGCAGAAACAGATAGTGAGAGATGTGCAAATATAAGGAAATAACGAGAGTAGACGAGAGAAGGATGAATGAAAAAAAACAGACAAATTTTGGGGTCCTTTATGACAAGCAGGAGTGAGTGTGCACTATTTTTAGCCCAAAACCTCTAGCCCATCGTATTCACACATGTGTCCTGAATAACAACAAGGCATTTGAAGACTTTGTCCTCACTAGCCGGATGCCACTGTGATAAGGTTTAAGCTTACACCAACTGAGAATAATTATTATGAGGGAAATCATGTTTATTAATTTACTGTTACAGAAAGTATCTGTACAACCATTTTCACATTCAACATGTTAATAAATGATGGTAGTTATAGACTAAAGACCTTGACCACTAACTGTAACAGCACAAGAACGCCTTATTACTTTCACCCAGTGCTTGCTGAAAAGAAGGGGGACAAGATGAAATGCATACAAATTACCTGCTCTCAGTTAGGCTGTTCTGGAGGTGTTTAATAAGCCTCAACACTGTCATTAAACACTATCCATCCACTGGCCTTGAGACAAATCCTGTGAACTGCACATATTTAGCAAAGCCGCACAGTGTGTAGCAGCAACATAAAAGCGTTCAAATGATCAAACCCGAAGAAATTAAATATTATAGAGATTTTGTAAGTATGCCTGCGGTAATTGTAATGAGCCAAACGTAATGAGTCAGTCACTTAAATCAGGGGTTATCAAACTACAGTCCGGGGAACCTCAGGGGGGCCACAAAGAAATAAGCTGAAAAGTTCAGATAAAAAAATTAAAACAGAACAAAATTAAAAAGGCAATTGCAATTTGAAAATAGCAATATCTTTTTTTGCGGTATGCTATTTACATTAACTACAAATGGACACAATACACAATTGGAATGTTAAATAAAATTAAATGGGTACCACCTTATTAGAACTAGGGCTGGGAAATGTATGGCATGATATATTTATTATCTCATCAGTAAAGCCGTTTTTTTGATTAGCGGTAAATCTCCATCACCTGTTTTCAAATGGAGTGGCAGTTAATAATCAGAGCCATAGATCACTAAAAAGCTACATATGTGGTGTTTAGTATCACAATTGAATCACCCATGAAACTGAACGCAATATTGCGTAGCTTTTCAGTGATTTATGGCCCTAATTGGGACAATAAAGCCCTGCCTACACTTAGCCTAAACATGACAATTCTGGCTTATTTCATTGCTTATAAAACATACAATATGCTCCGAATAATTGTTCCTATCTAACATATAAATACACTACTGTTATGGCAACAACTTGGAAACTCTGGTATCAAAATTATTTAATACCAGAGTAGGTGAATACGACTTGACAGGCTGTTGACATCCAATTTCTGATTAGAAAACATATATTTACGATAATTGTAATAGCACATGAAGTAAAAGTGATTGTATTATTTAATTTTATTTTTTGTCTGTTTACACTAATTGTAAACAGACAACAAATAAAATTAAATAATAAAATTAAATACAATTAAATTATTCCATCGAATGGGAACAGTGCAAACCAAAATATCTTTTTTTCACAAAAATATTGATCTAATTATTTCACAGTGCCAGCCAAAAACAGTTGTGGTCCGGAATATAGTATTTTTTTCCCAGTTTCTGAAATATAATTTTGACCAGTTTGATGATGGATTTCAGGTGATTCAGCATTTCCACATATGCTTTCTCTTCACTTGTTGTATTAAACTTTGACCTGTGTTAACAGACACGATAAAGCACACCTGCTGTTTCTCAACAAAGGTGTCAGAAACACTGAGCTAAAAAAGTCCAGAACAGGCTGGCATTCAGCGGATGCTCTAGGAGCTGAAATCGGTAAAGAAGGGTATGGTAAGATGATGAGATTTCCTAAGGTTACTCAAGAATCCTCATCACAGAACAAGGAGTATCAATGGAGACAGGCAGGGCTTGGGGGATAATTACATTAATGTGGATTTTAGGCTGTGTAAACTGGAGGAAAGTGTAGGTCTGTAGCTATGGAGAAACTTTAGAAAACAATCAATTGAAGCAATAAGCGTCCCCTAACCTCCTTCGTCTTCTGTCTCTCTTTTTCCCTTTTTCCTGTTCTCGCCAGCTCTCTCTCTGGAGGCTCGGTGTGTGATGTATGGGGCAGCGTTCATTGCAATGCTGTGAGAGTTACCCTCAAAGCAAAAAAACCGATAATGAAACACTCGGTTCGCATTTCCTCTTCTGTAAGGCACCATAGCTGCAAGTTGTCTCTGTCAATGCAGGTTCACACATTTGGGATTCATGTTCTAAACGATATATTCACTATTATAGTAGCAGGCACAGAAATCTAAAACAAAAGATTTCAAATATGGCACAGCGAAAAGTCATGCGTGCCCGCAAAACATAAGCCTGTTTACACCTTCTGCAGATATATTCCAGTGACCTGAAAGAGCTATAACTAGAGACAAAGAAGTCATGTTAAAATACTAAACAACTAATGCAATATGGTGAGTGGAACGCAGCCATCATAAAAGAAAAACTGCACCACTGGTCATGAAGAGTCGATTAATGCAACTCATAAGATCTACAAATCATGTGTGTAGTTAGGGTTTCCAGTATACAAGGACTGTTGGATCGATGCATCAGCTTTGCATTGAATTTCATGTTCCATCCGAGTAACCTGAAGGATTGCTTCTGTCTGCGTTTTATTAGTTTATTCAATTTAAACGTGCACATGCAGTACTGTAAAACACTTCATGAAAAAATAGCCTTTTTTTAATATTAGGGCATACAGATATTAGATTGACATTGAACCAATGACAATAGAAAAACAGCAATATAATCTAACAAAGGGCATCTGGAATGCATTCTTTGCAAAGATCTATATGATCCGAATATAAAATCACATTAAATTTATATGTTCATGCTTTCAATTTTATTTTTTGTAAAACATATTTTCTCATTGGTATTTAAACCAATGCTCATTTGTCAAAGGATACACTGTGCATTTATTGTTATATAAGCATCAACTTTAAACAATTTTAAAGTCAATTTATACATTAAAATCTAATTAATAAATTCTAACTAAATATTAGCAAATGTAGCCATTCTGAATAGACTGTTGTTCATGTTTTTAATAGAAAAATCCAAACTGAGTAGTCATGTCTTCTACTAGCACAGGCTAACAAATCCAAGCCAACTAGCAAAACATTGACTAAATAGTTTGGACTAGAGACAACTATCAACACACTGGAACACTGAAACTGGACTAGCTGAGCAGCACTTCAGATACTTTGCAATTCTCTTTCAAAACAACATGTAAGGTGATGCTGACTTTCATCTTCGCTTTGAAATGATTAGAGACTCTCATAACCTTACATTAAAAGGTGCACTGAGAAATCAGCAGTGAAATTAATTAATCCAAACCCCAGTCAGCAGTGCAATAACGTGCTAACGGCTCTCCACACTCAAGAGCGTCTTGTGGCAGTGAGTCATTTCATCTCCTGCCTGACAACTCAGCTTTTCTTCACGTTGTACTGCCAACACAGGAAGAGCTGATCATAGGCAGGATCTCAGTATGCTGAAGAAAACACAGTGACACATAAAGGAAACGACAGAGAAAGAGAAAGAGAAATGTGAGGTTAAGAATTTCAAGTTTAAAAGAAAAGATGATAGTGAGAAGATGGGAAAGCCAGACTCTTCCAAGCGAAGGGATAAAAGGCTAGGAACAAGAGAAGAGGGTGGAAAGATGGATCAAAGTAAGAGGAAGGAAATGATGAAGAACTAGGATAATGGATTCAGACTAGAAATGTCAATGTGCTTGCCTTTTGCTTTACATCATCTTCAATTTGCCTTTAATGCCTAAAAATACAATAAAAACCACTGAACAGTCAGACCTCGGTACACAGAAGCCTTAGGTAGGGATTTCCATGAGAAGGTTTTGTTTAAGCCTGTATCTTGTCCGATCCCATTCCAATAGCTTCACCCGCCCAATATGTTCATGGTATAATATGCATTGCACTTTCCAATAAAAGCATTCATAGCAGCCTATAAATACAAAATATTAATAAAAGAAAATAATAAAAAAATCTAATTTACTATGCTCTAATAGAATAGAATAGAAAGCTATAAGTTAACAAAATGTACTCACTCTTATGAGGTTGGGCGGTGTTTATCAGATTGGCATCAGACAATGTCTACAGTGAGACACGGGGGGGTGATATCAGTTCACTAGATGGCCATCCGCCAAAACATTGAAAACAATTATGCAATTAAAAACGTAACATTCTCATTTACCATGAGATATGATTTTCCACGAGATCTCATCAGCAATCAATTTTGGCACATTCTGCAGCAGCTGACCACCAAAACACCCGTCTACATTAGGCGATGCCAAAATACTGTAGAACCCATTCTAATCAGCGATCCCGTCTAAACATGAAAAATAGTATATTTGGTGCAGCCTATTCAATCAAATTTAAATAATTTGAAATTGCTGCTGTTTTTTATGCTTCGTTTCTAATAATAATGGTATATACATAACAAACACTGTTAAAAGCAAGCATGAATTAAAAAAAAATATGATTATATAAATAAAAAAAATAAGAGCTTTTAGTTGGAAAATAAAATATGTCTCATTTCTTCTGTTATTGATGCAAAAAGATGCATGTCTACTCAAACTTGATGCTGTTTTGGTTTAAATTAAAGTGTCACAGAACAATTAGGAAAATATCAACATGGACAGGCTGCATGCATCTTCAAAAATACACAAAGTAAAAGAAAACACAACCCACACTGCATTAAATAGAGGTTCCCTTGCAGAGAGGATAAGGTGAATCATTGCCTGAGCATTAAACCATTAAAATTCACTAGGCATTTAGAAAGCAAACAATATAGATAGGCAATAAGATAAACAATACTGGGACTGTTTTGGATTAACCTAATGTGAAATTTTTTAAAGACGCTAGAGCAAAACCAAAAACATCAGAGGCTCGTGATCTTAAGAAGCAGAAAAAAAATGATTAGCAGCAGTGATGGAAGTGAGATCAGATGGAGAGGGCAGAATGAAAAACATGAATGAATAGAGTGAATGGAGGGAGTACAGGTGACTGGAGACTTCCGTTTCATATAAGAGCTTTAATATGTGAGAAACAGGATTGAATGTCTCTGTGGAGGTGATAAGAAAGAAAAGGAAGGGAGAGATGTACAACGGGCTAAACAGCCTGATACATGTGTTCAAGACGAGCTGGCCAATGAGGTTGCAAGGTATGGCTCATTTTCAAAATGCTAAAGAAAAAAAACGAGTGGGTTATATAACGATCCTGTGCTAAAGCATTAGGAAATGAGAACATCATATGCAGTATAAACTGGAAAAGCCCTTGGAGACTACTTGAGTGTATGCAAAGAACAAATCTTATTTACACTGTGAATGAATAAATCGCTTTGGTGCATTAAAAATGATCCAATTTGCTTTAAATAGCTCCCTGTTATGGTTGACCTACAGGTCACCTTTTCAAACGCTTGACAAGATGAATGTGATTGACTGCTGTAGTCCTAGTTGTCTGTTGAAGGAAAACGTTAAATCACACCTTAGAGACCAATTTAGAACAATTTAGCTTGGATGCAAAAATATCTTCCCAAGCATTACCTAACATGTATTTGTGTCTATAGTATATCACATCTATTCTGTTCATGTTTTAACAACAGATCCATAAAAGTCATCCATAAGTAAATGCACAATTCTAACCATATTTCAAGGTAGGATTGCACAGACTAAATAAATAAATAAATCTAAATAAATTATAAATATAAGCAATAGATAGATACACATGAATGCACATCATACGATTAAGACATCAAGAGCTTTTCTCTTACGTTCCAAGGTTAAATGGGTCATTTTGGATCAAGCTGCCATAAATCTAGTCAAATAAACAAGCGTCCATTTGCCTCCTGAGATCTACAACAACAGACGAGATTAATTGACTGACGTGTCCATCTGATGGTCTCTCTGCTAAGAAGAAAAGACTCATGTATGGATATTGAAGTCTTCTGGCTGGCTGGCACTCTTGTCAATATGACGCGGATTGTTTACGAAGTCGGACCTTACCGCTAACTGCAATGTTAGGAAACTCACAGACATCTATGACCCTTATTAGCATTCAATGCACACAACACAAAACAATTCGATGCAAACAAACACATAGATCAGTACTATCAATAAAACAGATCTATACACACTCTCATGGAGATTAAGGTTAGAGCATTTTGCTGATATATAGATTTCATTAAAACCTGGGAAATTTTACAATTCATGGACTTAAAAAAAAAAAGGTAACAAAACAAATAAGCAAATTTTTTGCAAAACTTGAATTCATGCAGCTTAAGTTCTGCTGTCATTAAAGCAGAAATAACACATAATGTTTCAAACTTGATATTTTTGAACTGATTTTTGGATCCTACTGTATAAGCATGATTCAATTTAGCCGACTTCTCAAATTCTTGAACTGTCATTTGAATTTTATGTGTTATTTTCATTAACACAGGCACAGCTCAGCCGTACTGAAATAATAATAGCGATATATAGAAATGCGATTTAAGCAGTGATGCCACGAGAAACTCATTGTCAGGCATCCTCACCTCACAGCAACTGGCTGTCTACCGATGATTTTCCCTTCTCAAATTGCACATTTCCCACCTTATTGACGATCTCACCACTTGCTTCGCTCTGCTGTCAATCCCATAATGCCCCTCAAGTCTGCTGCTTGGCTCCCATAGAGAAAGAAAGCCTCACTCATGCTCTGCCCTCTCCACTCCAGCAGACAAGAGAAGCAGCATTACGTTAATTGAATAAATATATATATATATATATATATATATATATATATATATATATATATATATATATATATATATATATATATATATACCCTATGTTTTCCAGATAGAAATTTGGGGAAATATGTGTTTCTTTGTATCTTTGTAGACTGAAAAAACAACAACACTAACGCAACACTAACTTTGATATAATAAATATATAAAAATATACAAAATATATATTTTTATAATCTGGCTGGTTGCATGATTCACTAACAGGACTGTGTACATAAACTACAAATTAAAAACAGCAGACTCAAATCACAGAATGTTCAGAAATTCAACGCAAATATATAGGCTAAATTTATTGCACAATATCTTTGTCGTAACAAAAAACTTGAGATGGATTATGCAAAATAAAAGAAACATTGCTCTCAGCAAATAATTTGAAGCCTGACAGTAATTGTCTTAAAATTTATTGAAAGTGGTCGACTTATTGGAAAAGTGGTGCCGTAATGGTTGTAGTGGCAGGGCTTTAAAGTTAATTAAATTAAACATAAGATGCAACTTCTCAGGCAGAGTTAACTGTCGTCAGTGATTCACTGCATTTGGCACGACGCTCTGTGAAAACTTGCATCTCTACGGTCATTCCCTTTAAAGCACCACTGCTAAAAATATTACAGACAAGTCAATCTACTAGTCTGTCATATGACTTGATTGATACTGTTAAAAGAAAAAAAAAATCTTTAATACATCACAGTAAAAGAAATATAAATACATACTATGACAATGGTCTATTTTGTGGTTTTTAAGCTTGACAACTGCACTAAGAAATGCATTTACCAAAGGTTTGGTGCCAGTAAGATTTTTTTTTATTTTTACTTTTACTCCACAAGGGCACAATTAATTGATCAAAAGTGGCAGTAACGCTACGTATAATATTTCAAAAGATTTATATTTAAAAAAAGCTACTCTCTTGATTTTCATTCTCAACAAAGAATCCTGAAAGTTTATATGCTAAATTATTAAGCAGAACAACTGCTCTCAACATTCATGATAATAAAAATCATTTCTTGAGCTCCAAAACAGCATATTAGAATACTTTCTGAAGGATACTGAAGTAATGACTGCTAAAAGTCCGGCTTTTCATTTTTAGATTTATATGTAATAATTAAATACAAAAAGCAGATCTTTTTACAATGTCTAAATTGCAATACTTCACAATATTACATTTTGACTGTCTTTTTATTTTGTTAAATATATACAGCCTAAAAGACTTCTTTGAAAAAACCAAAAAATCTTACCAAGCCCAAATGTTTAAATGGTCATGAATATGTAAATTTGATGCATAAATACTGCATTAAAAATATGCAAATGCATGCTCGGACGTGGGAAAGAAGATGCACACGAGTGTGTCGAAACAAGCACACGCAAAAAGCATCAACTAAGACCTAGAACAGTCAAAAGAACATGTGACGTTAAGTGTGTTAATAAGAGAAGCTGGCATATCCGCTTAAGTGTCAGTCACGCAACATGGTTTTGAGTCTAAAAATTCAACCAAGAGACAATTCCACATTTCCATCTCATTCCCTACTACAACCCCCGCTAACAGCACATATGTTACCGCTCTCAAAACCATACTGACGTAACAGCCGGAAGACAGGCGTATGCAGAGCGTTAAGATGAGTCATAATAGTCTGTCACCGATGGCAACTCCACTCAGGGTCACGGACCACCAATGAAGGAAGTGCATTCCTCAAATCAAGAAGAAGGGATTAGAAAAGACAAGCCATTCAACACTCGATTAAGTCAACCCTGTTTCTCAAACTGTGTGGAGGCCCGCATAAAAATGGAGCTGTTCTGTGCTGGGTCTGGCCAAGATACTGTAGTAGTCGCTCAACATAGGGTGTACGGAGTGATAAAAAGAGAGGCATGCTGGTCTGGATATGAATTATGTATGAAAAGAAGGCAGAAGTGGAGATGGTCATGTTGGAACAGATTGGTGTCTCCATCAAGCTAAAAGAGATTTTTATATTCACCAGCAGCAGTTTGTGCGACTGAGCATTTTCAACACAGTGTGATAACTGGAAAGTCTAAAGCTCCTTTAGAAGAAAACGCCATTTTCGGAGCTTCTTTTAATGCGAGAAATTTATGCTGCCCTTGGGCTATAAACAATAGCTTAGGAGCACCACAATATATATGTGTGTGTTTATATTTATGGTACGTTCGCCTGGGTGTGCGTCTCAGTATATATTTAGCTACGAGTGTGCTTGTCGATTGTTTGCCCATGGAAAATGAAGAAACCTTTTGGATTAACTCCGTGAAAGCCCTTGACAGCCATTGTACGGCATACTTACATATTCTTGAAACATAACTGAAACGGCTCAGAACAGATTCTGTAACGTAACATACAGTGTTACAGACAAAAGAAAATAACTGAGATTTTAGAAATGTAACTGCTAACGTTTAATCAAAGTAAAAATGTGTGCATGTAAATAATTATGTAAATCATACTCCATGTTGTAAAATCTACGTTAATTTTATGCCAATCTAAAATGTTATTTAACATCATTAAATCAAACATATTAGGTCACACCAACAGATAAAAAGAATCAATTAAATGTAATTAAAAGTATTAAAAAGCATAAGATAAAGATTTATAATAACATACAGTACCATACACTATTTTGTGGAAACCACAATACATTTTGTTACATCTACGGGCCTATTTAGGTCAATTGATATACAAGTCAATGTTTTATTTTAGTTTTCACAGCTACACTTCATGTGGACTACAGTGTGAAGACAGCAGCTTTGCATGTAGAACTGTGTCGTAACATGCTGAAGGCTGTACTTGAGGGACATGTGACTCATCTCTTTCTCCAGCACCTTTGGACACTATGTAGCAGACACCTGGTACACTTCTCGATTTAGTATTCTGTCTCCCCACTCTCTGACTTCGTATCTGCCTCTCCCTCATAGTATGAAACCATGCAGAACAGCTCTATGCCATAATTTACAATTAAGATCATTGCGTTGAGTGCGAAAGGGGTGTATAAAGACATAGAATGGTACAAAGTAGTATTAAAAAAAGCTGATGAATAATTCATAGAGTGTCACTGTTTTCCCTCCAGTTAGTAGCGCTGATTCTTTCAATAAGTCACACTAAAATGGTCAAATATTGTAGGATTACGAAGGAGTCCCACAAGGCTCAGGTTTAGGTTCTGTGACTTTTACTATTTTATAACATTGACTGATTATGCTGTGCAATGCATTGCAAAACGATTTAATTTTAAATGTACATTTAAATGTGGTTTGCAAGCTTATTCAAGTTGTTTTTTTTGTTGTCTTTCTTTACTTTTTTTTGCTGGCATCTTGTTTGATAACATGCTACACTTCCAACAGAAAGTAGAAAACTAATGAGATTTTATCATCAACTGAGGAATTAATCAAGCAGACTACTGAGAATTGCACTCCTACAGTTTAACAGTCTTACAGTTGTAGTTTATTGGAACGCATGCTTTTTAATGATTACTGTTGGCCACTCACACAGAGCAGACTTTAACATTTAACATTTCCAAGCCAATTTTACACAACATTTCTCATTGTATACAGTATTCCTCTCTTTTTCCAAAGAAATAAAAACTCAGGAATGGTCAAGCAAGCCTAGAAATTCCATCTGTTCATACTGAATTGGAACGAATGGTATCCTATGGTAACACCACACTTACGGTATATTATATTCTCTCAATACTTTATGATCAATCTAGTGAGCGCCTTTTTACTGGGATTTAATTGCTACTGTAATTATGTGAGTGTACTGTTATATTTATCCTTTTTTATATAAATATATATTAGGGGTACTATTGTGTATGGTACAATTCATGGTCATTTTCCGAATCATAGAGATCATTCATATCACCTTGTTAGTAGAGACTTGATTAATTGTCATTATTTAGTCGTTTGGAATGCACTTGTCAAAGTGAGCAACGTAATTTCCTCGTTATCTTCAGCTCACAATGAATGCAGCACGATGTGCATCAGCAGGTGTCGCTGTTTTAATTTCATAAATGGCTTTTTATTGTTGTTAGCATAACTGTTGCAAATAAACATACATTTTATATTTTAATACATAAAATATTTATCTAAAATAATGTGTAAAAATTTTTTTAATTTTTTAAATTTTAAAAAATGTAATTTTATGCAATGCATCCATTCCTTAACAAATATGCTGACACACACCGTGCTGCAATTGTTGCCGTGGGAACAATCCCAGCTGAAGATAATGAGGAAATTACATCGCTACCTTTGACATTCTAAACGACTAAACAACGACACATGATCTGTTCACTTCAAAGTTCCCACCATCAAGGGGATAAGGATGATCACTTTGATGATTTGGAAAATGACCATCAATTGTACAATATGCGATACACAAATTGTTATACTGCTAATATTGCTAATATATATATATATATATATATATATATATATATATATATATATATATATATATATATATATATGTGTGTGTGTATGTGTGTGTGTGTGTGTGTGTCTGTGTGTGTATTGGTGCTTTCAAATGATTCCCATCAGAAAGTTTTTTTTACATAATATATGTGTGTGCTATGTATATTTTTTATTCTGTATATATATTCTGTATACACACACATGCATGTTTACAGTACATACATATATTTTATGTAAACAAACTTTTATCTTAGATGTGAATTGTGAATGACAGCACACAAAACACACACACACACACACACACACACAAACTTTCATTCTAAAACAAATAAAATAATTAGAAGACACTATACTGAATCAAGTGCAAATACAAAATAAATTGTGTATGTTTGGGTTTTACAGTTACTCCCAAATCTAGGATTTTCAAGAACCGCTTTAATTTACAATGCTTCTGGTAAACAGTCCGAAATTCTATGATGATTTGCACAGCCTTTTTTACAATGCACTTACGGTTGTGATGCTTTCGGGAAAAGTGGCACCATTCCGCCTAAGGTCCTTTATAAATCTATTCAGCTCTTTGAGATTTGTTAGTAAAGCCTGTGATAAAGGGCTGGCCAGTAGTTATTAGTCCTGAATTGGGTGAGTTAATGTCTTGTGATGTGAAGAGAAGAGCCACAGTATCTCTGACTGCAGAGCACCGCTTGTTCATGCACCTCCGCGGCACAGCACACCTAATAGGACTGAAGCAGCATGGAGGAAATGTGAAAATCAACTGAAGGGTGAAGGAAATGAATTGAAAGAAGGAAGAAAAAATAAAGTCCTGCAGGAAGATGCTGCAGCGTCTGATAGATGAATGATTCACTGTCTCCAAACTATATCTGACTGCAACGTTCTGACAACATATTTCAGCCGCACCTGAGGGAACAGATTGAAATTGAACACGCTCAGGAGAGGAGGGGAGGGCAAGTTGGTACGGAACAGAGAAAATACTAGTCATGATCGCACAGGTTTTGGGTCGCGAGTCTTTGCTGTATCAGAGGGTTGTGCCAAGGTTTGGCTGGTTAACACGGCCTTATAGTCCCTGCTGGTAGATATCGTAACTACACCATCTGGCAGCAAAACCCATCTTTTTGCACAAATCTCTACCTATTTATCTTTAATTTTATGAATACTAAGCATTTGGAATGATTCATAAAAAAAACATTTCAATGAGAGATACACTAAGAAAACAAATGCACAAATAAAAATTGCAATATCGCAATGCTGATTAATTTGATATAGCTAGGCAAAATCACCACTAATGCATAATAAATATTCAATAGATCACCCAGTCCTAATGTCAGCATAAAAACTAGAATCATGAATTCATCACAGAGAAGCACTCAGATACCTGATTCATCATCGGAGCTCATTTAAGCAGGCTAATTAATGATACAACGGCTGACCATGATTGAAACTGTAATTTGCCACACAAGTCTTTAAATATGTGATAATGGCTTCGTGAAAAATTCATGTTTCTTTTTTGAGTCTCCATAGGATGAGTGGTAACATTAGCGGCTCTCAGCCACGATGACTTTAGTTCCCAATCACCAATAACAAATGACTTTGACTCGAGCAGACACGAGAAAATTACCAATCATCGGAAAGATGGAGAGTAAGAAAGGTCAAAAAGTTGTGATCTTCTTTTTTTAAAACACGAAGGACTCAACGTCATAATAGTCAAAAAAGGCACAAGATTAAACGTAACATGCTATTTAATAGCATATGACAACTCATCCCAAATAGCACAAAAGGTCAATGTGTGCAAGCAAACCCTTTCTTATTTTTTCATTAAAAACTCTCAGGATTTGTGTCCACACGGAAACTGGCTTTCCGAAATAAACTAAAGTGTAACAAATTGCCCCTTTATCACCCACACCATTTTCGTGTCTTAGACCGTTTTCCCACCCAAAACGGCACTCAGAACGAAGCTCACACTACCTGTTTTGTCACAAAAGCGATGCATTTAACAAAGTAACCATCTTAACATTTATTCAAAGTCCTACCTTTCTGTAAACCAGCATGTTTGGCGAGTCGTCCGTCTCTCCATTGCTGTTTGGATGGAGGCTGTTGTTCTTCGCCATGGTTCAAAAACTCAGCAAAACAGCTATTCCAGTGGATATGTGCACCTGACAGGGAGAAGCGAGCCACACACACACACACACACACACACACACACACACACACACACACACACACACACACCACAATACACCTGGTTGCTTAAAACATCAAAACTTGCATGACATACAGTATTACCAGACAGAAGTCAAAGATGCTACATCAATGCAGAGCTGATCTGTTGGCAATGTCTTCGTGATAATCCCCACCTAACTGTGTCTTTTGTAATCACAACCCCGCTTTACCAACGGTATTTTAGTGAAAACCAAAACGCAGAGCTATCATTTGGATAGCAGTCATCGTTTGGCTGTCTTAAAATCGTTTATCAGCTGGTGGTCGATGATTTTCATCTCAAGGTTAAAAGGAACCGCTTAATAAGTAAACGCTGAAAATCCGATGACAGCAGATCAAAGATCAGACACACTTTTCAGTTTTGCGATATCGGTGGGACAGCCAATTAAATGCAAACACTGTTCCACCTCGCGCTGCGTCCGTATGTCATGCACGCGAACGCTTCACGGTGTGTCAAGCGAGATTCGCTGTCTTATCTTGCTTCAAACCCGCCAGGAAAGGGAGCAGGAAGCTAATTTTCGCGTAACCAAAAATGCACAGTCTCGCACAGCCACCCGATCCTTTCAGAACCACAGACAGCTCCTCAGGCGGAACTGCAGCCCTTGCACGAGTCCTCGGAAACCTGGCATCGCCAACAAAATGCACAACACAATCGTAAAGCCTCACTTCTGTCCACTCTCACCTCAAACACGCCCCGTCTCCCCCTGATGTATGGATCCGCGATGCCAGAGTGGATCAAGCTCCTGCAGTTCGTCAGCTATCAGACGTACCATTCATTGGAAATATTAGTGATCCTTTGCTTGATGCTGACGCGTTATCGCGCGCAGGGATTCTGCTGAAGGACGGGGCACGCGCCAGCGACAAGGGCACGCGCATCCAACCTTGAACCAATCCTGGAGTCTACACAAAAGAGGAAGGGTGCTTCTCTTTGAGGGTTCAGTATTTTTGCTTTGATTATTTAATAGTTATTTAATAGTTTGATTATTTAGAATTATGTCACACAATTATAGCATGAAATATTACAATGCTTCATTATTAAATTGTGTTCAAAACACTAATAAAATATCAGCATATAAATGTATTTATTTAAATATAAATGGTTTCATTTAAAACATGTAACTATTAAACTACATTTTTATTAAAATATATAAACATACATTTAATTATATAATTGTTTACATTTTACGGACACTTTTGCCCCGAAACAAATTACATTGCTTTTAATCACATTTTATCTTTTTTCTCGTTTTCCTGAAACCATGACCATGGCATTGTTAGCTCCATGCTCTACTGTTTGAGCAACAGGAAAGCTATAATAATTATAATAAGTGGCAACCTGTTGGGGAAAAAAGTTTAAATTTATGACAACTATTGATCACTTCTAAAAATGTTCTTTCCAAATGACTGTCTGTCTTCTAGGTGGCATTATCTAGAAAGTCAGAAATGCAAAATACAAATAAAAATACAAAAGAATTGCACACTCTTGGTCTCAAATGAGAAATTTCTGCATGTTTTGCCTGTACACTATATACTTCCTCTCTAAAGAATTCAGCACTGGGACCCGAATCTCAGGTTTTGTAATAACAATGCATTTATGTTTATATCAAAAACATAAATGGTCAACCAACTCTGGTCCACTTGAGATGGACTAACCTTGTTTAGAACCTCACAGTTTTTCTTGAAGATCCTCAGAGGTCCCTTAGATATAATTTTCTCTCAACACTACATGGCAACCAGGCCACCACAGTCCTTACACCTGTAGAATCATGTAGAACCAACACTATGTTGCATTAACCTTTGCCAATATTTCTATCGTTCCTCGATTTCCTCAAGGGTGCTCTTTAGAGCATATTATAATCAAGAATTTTAATTTCTATTCTCAGCATGGGTCAAAGGATCACAGATAGAACGTTTAACACAAAGGTTAAAGTCACCATTAGCTACCCTGCTTTTCTCCTCTAGACGCATATTAACTATAGCACACTGCAAAATGCACTTTAGGGCAAATAAAGAGAACCTAAAACAGATAAGGCAGAAAATCTGCAGCTGTTGTTCATTGTTTGGTAATGCATAAACATTCTGTTGCACCATCTTTATTTTCGTATTCATTCACAGGACAAGACAACGTTGCATTTACAGTTACCATCTATTATATAACTAACCTACATTATAGCAACAATAAAATATGTTTGATTTCTCTCCAAAAGCAAAAGAAAAACCCTTATGGGTGTCTGTCGAGGGGATCCTTTAACAGTGCATTTCCACTGAGATAACCTGGAGCTTTTACGCGTTTAGTCTAACGTTAACGTTACCTCTTAGCTTTCGGGTCATCTGATATCTATAAGATGACAAAAAGATGGAAAATCAGACTACACGACAATACGTTCGTTTTGAGAAAGAAAAAAAAATCTAATACAAATGTAGCTGTGCGCCCAACCATTGAAGAGCATTTTACATATTCAAAATAAGAAAACGTTTCCAAATTACCTGTTTCAAACTTAACCATTCCTATCCTAGTACGCAAACAGCATGCAATGCAAGAGATGAGCAGCAGCTCCGCCCTGTGACCCTGTTTGGCGCTGAGTCAGTAGTCCAATCAGTGAACGCAGAAGGCGGGACAAACCAGAGACTCTGTCCAATCAGTGGCCAGTCGTGCCATCAATCAAAGGTGACATCGTCCCTTGTCCGAAAAGAACAGGCGAACAGGAAAAAACAATGCATGCATTTTTAACGTTACGGAACATCATGTAGGGAGAAGACAACAGCTTAATACCAGTAGTTATTCGTCAAATAACGATGTCATCTTGCAAACTTGTGTATATCAGGACGTATGCGTTAAAAAAAAGAACTCAGTGGTTGAGTTTTAGCGGCTGGAGGAGCGAGAAAGAAGTTATTATTAGTTATAGTTGAATAGTTTATGCCTCTGGACTGGATCTCCATCAAATCTCATCATTTTAAAGTGCAACAGGTCGGAAGATGGTGTCTTGGATCATATCTAGGGTCATTGTGTGAGTATTTACTGAAAACTATGTGTATTTCTGAGCTTAGAGTAACGCTACATCAGCAAAACTGCTGACTTGCGCGTTTACTTCATACGGATATATAACATCTACAATCTTACAATGCGAAACAATATCATAAGTACATAAAGAAAACTAGTTTATTTGCTGTTGGTTAGGATTTTAAATGGAAAAAAAATGTTTTTTAAAAGTTTATGCATTCGTATGCTTACAAAATTTCTACATTTATCTTATATACTTATATATAATCTTATACATTTTCACTATCAACAAGGTTCACCAGTCCTGGAAAATCTGAAATATACCGTTTAAAAGCTTAATTTCCAGGCCTAGAAAAGTAATGGAACTTAAAGAAAATAAAATTTAAAAAAAAGTAATTTAAATGTTTATATTCAGAATAAATGTATAAGTTGCTGTAGTTCTGCTCAGAACTTAAGTAGTCTGCTTACTAGGCTGGAAACTAGTGTTTGTTGAGTACACAAAAAGCTCATCCAGCCATCAGAAATCATTAGAAAAGTAATGGAAAACCACATGTAAGAAAGTTTAGGAACCTCTGAATCAACCATAATAAAAATTCACAAATTATGCAGAAGAAAAAAAGCCACATCAATTTTGCTGAGGCAGTGGAGTACAGCAGGAAATTCATCATGGTTTTGGCTGGAGACCTGTTTTATTCAAAGTCCCTGTCTGCCAAGGAGGAACTGCTGTTTTCCTGCTAGACCGTAATGTTAGAGTAGGTGTGTCCCTTTCTTTGCGGAAAAGGTCAGCACAGCAAAGCACACTCTGTGCTTCATCTCACTAGGTGCTGTTTGCTGTGGGTTTGGTTATCTTTAGTATACCGACAATATAAGAGATAAAGGTCTGGTTGTAACTGATAGAAATACATTTCTATATAGTAGCTTATAGTCGGTTTCAAAGTCTAAAGGTCTTTTAAAATGCTTTTTGTGTTCTTACTGTAAGCTAAAATGATGAATTATTTGCTGTCGGCAAACAAGGCCTAGCTGTTTTAGAGATGTGCAGTAACAACAGACAGACACACACACACTCATTTCTAATTCTTTCCCTTCTTTTTTTTTTTACCCTCACGAGTTCTCCCAGAGAACAGCGTAATAGGAAATGCATGACTAAACCATTGTGACTCTAATGTGTTCTCACAGCATTCGAAGTTTAAACACTTTCTTCGAACTAGTAGTAAAAGCAAGACGGAAATACTGACTTGGTGATGCTGCAGTTGTTTAATTACAAACGGTTTCACTGTTTTAAGTTTAAGAGATGGCCCCTGCTCTTGACATCACCACTTATTTTGCTTTATGGTAGAGATGTTTTAGAGTGGAGAAACGTTACGCAATAAATGGAATCCATCCAACAGCCCCTCACCACACACACACACACACACACACACACACACACACACACACACACACACCCATGATCACACATAACTTTAGACGGTATCAGGCAGTGATGTCGTTCCCATAGCTACTCGAAAATAAATGGTTCAGGGAAACACAAGCCAGTTACAGTGAAGGCGGTGAATTTACTGTGTGTATATGTACTGAGAATTTAAAACCTCTTTGAAAAAACAACAACAGGATTTCAGTCTCGCACGTCACAATAAATAAAGGATTTTTATAATGCAGCCAAGAGATCAGTGTTCAGTTTTAATATTTGAGCAGGCCTAAGGCAAAGGCTGGATTTGCATTTTTATCATTAAATATATAATTGATAAATAACTAAATTCTACACTATTTTATAATTTACTTTAAATGCAACAAGTTAAATTTAGTCATATAAATGACTTTCTATAGATGATTTACATTTAACAGTGTTATTAAATGTCGTGTTTATATTCAAATAAATTGTTAGTCTTTTTCAAGTGTTAGATGAAGATAATTCAAAGGCAAAAAATAAATGATAATATTGCCCATCTACCAGATCTATCAGTAAATAACAGTATCATCATACATTTGTATATCAGTGTATCTGCATTTTCATTGGATTGGGGTTGAACTGTTAATTCTCCAACCTTTATTTGTTTGCTTGCATATAACAATTGCATGATATTTTCGAATATAAATCATGTCAAGTGTGTAGTTTATGCGTTTATGTGTGTTTTCACAGTCTTGTGTTTGGAACGCTGTTTCCTGCGTACTACTCCTTTAAAGCCGTCAAATCCAAAAACGTCAAAGAATATGTGAGTACTCAATTCATAAAGGCACGTGCAAATCTCTATCCATGTTCCACTGATTGTTCACATCTTAATATTTGAGTTTAGAGAATATTAATAACCAGAATAGGCAAAGTGCTCCAGTCTGTATGTCCTGGTTACTCTTTATACCTGACGGAGGCTGTCAGTAACTAAACCCCGAGCTGTTAAGCAATTTAATACTGTTCGTCCACCATGTGTGCCCTGTTTGTGGTTTGTGCACTTCCTTTTCTTTCCTTACAAAAAGTACCGTGACTGTGCCATGGTACAATGATACCATTGCACTTTGATGCGTAGCATATTAGTGAATGAATAATATTCATATATTATAGCATGTACATGGTAAGGAGTGTTTGCTTTTGTGGTTTGACAGGTGCGATGGATGATGTACTGGATCGTGTTTGCTCTTTACACAGTGGTGGAGACCATCACAGACCTTTCTTTGGCTTGGTAAATATACACACACAGCCCGGAAATACATAATTGTTAATGGAGTGCATGGGGTAATTTAGCATTAAGTAGTTTTATTAACATTTTGCCGTTCTTTTCCTTTGTATGATTTTCGCTCTCTAGCCATTATGGTAAATGGAAGGGCTTTTACCTGTTGTTGCAGATGTTGAGCTTCGTTTTGTTTTCCTCAGGCCAGTTAGAGGAACCAGTCCGTTAGGTTCAGTTTTAGTTTGGTTAAATTCCGGTGCATTTCATTAGTTTCATGACATAGTTTTATATAAATGGATATAGTTCTATGTAGTGTACTAGTACTGAGAAAATTTATTTTAGAAAAATTACACTAATATAATGGATTAAATGTGACAAATACATATTTTTGGTATATTATTGACTTTCAATTTAAATTACAGTTCAACATTTAAAATCATAGCACTTGATTGTTTCAGGTTTCCAGTTTATTACGAACTGAAAATGGCTTTCGTCTTTTGGTTGCTGTCTCCCTACACCAGAGGAGCCAGTGTCCTCTACAGGAAATTCCTACACCCTATGCTGGCATCCAAGGAGAGGGTAATGACCTAAACACATCATCAGGTTCCCTGGGAATAGGCGTTAACTGACAGTGACAGCCATACTAAAATGCATTATGGAATCGAAAGGATTACATAATCAATGATTATATAAAGGACGTTAAGAGATAAACAGACGAATTGTGCTAGTTGGATGTGTCAATTACATGATCATTATGAACTGTAATTATTTGTTGTCAAACAACTCCTAGTTGGAGGTTAATGGTGATTGTTTCACATTGTGTTTTTCAGGAGATTGATGAATATATCGTTCAGGCCAGAGAGAGGAGTTACGAGACCATGGTGAATTTTGGGCGTCAGGGTCTCACGATTGCGGCTGCTGCTGCCGTCTCTGCTGCTGTGAAGGTACTGCACGGACACAAGTTCTCATTTGTACACGCATGCACTGTTTATACTGGGCATTTGAGTTAACCTAGCTAACTAAGCTGATTTGGTCAGCTTTCAATCCATGTAAGCAAAATCATTGTTTTGCATTGATACATTACTTCTTTTTGCGGTCAGTTGTTTTCATTTCTTTTCTGCTACTACAAACTTGAAAGTAAAACGGATTTATATGAAAGGGTATATCAGGTTTTAAGAAATATTAAAGTTAGTTAAATGATCACAAAAGCTTGATTTAAAAGTACAGTAATAACAGTAAGAGCAGCCATTATTCTAGTCTTCGTGTCACTAGATACTTGGTTTCCTTCAGAAATAATTTTTTGGAAACTTGAACCATTCTGCTAATACACAGACACACACACACACACACACACACACACACACACGAGACCCTTAAAAATATACAGCATATTAATGATATGCTGACATAGACACTAAAATGCACTGCAAAAATGTAAAATGCACTCTTCACTGCGCCTCTCCTGTTCTCTTGACTGCTTTTTTAAAATCAGATTTGCTGTCTGGCCATGTCTGGTTCCTAAAAAAGATCTAAATTGCTAATGCTTTTCTGTTTTTGCTAAGGTCTGTTCTTATCTTGATTCTTAAGACTGTCATAGACATGCACCACTTATGTTTTCTTTCGAACATGTAAAATCTTCCCTTTTCCTTTCTCTTTCTGTCTACATGCTAAACTAATCTCCAGCAGTAGCTGCTGCACCTAGCGCAGGTAACTTGCTTTCTTTTCAGTCTGCTATAACCTGTCGCCAGCACACCATTGGACCGTTATTAAGCAGGAAGTTAAATAACAGATGTCTTTGTGTATTATAAAGGTAGCCACAGCTTCTTGAATTCTGTTTACTCAGTGCACCTCATCTCTTGACTCATGTCACAGGGACAGGGCGCCATCAGTGAACGTCTGAGGAGTTTCAGTATTCCAGACCTGACACAGTTACCCTCTGAACAATCAGTGTTCTCGAACCCCAGCCGACGGGCCCTCCAGTCTGCTAACCCTAGCGCTGCTGATTCTGGTGAGTACTGCACGTGCCTTAAAGGAATAGGTCACCCAAATAAAAAGAAAAAAGAAAATCTGGAAATTTACTTTAATGACGTAGATGAGTTCGTTTCTTCATCGAAATGGATTTGAAGGAATCTAGCAGTACATAACTTAGCTCTCCAATGGATTCTCTGCAGGGAATGAGAGTCCAAACAGGTTATAAAAACATCATAATAATCAAGTAATCCACACGACTTCAGTCCATCATTCAGTCAGTCCATACATCTTGTGAATTGAAACGCTGTGTGTTTGTAAGAAACAAATCTATCATATAGGCTTGTCATATAACTTAAAACTGTCGCTTCTGCTCAAAATAGGCATTCTAAATTCCATAATAATGCTTCCTCCAGTAAGAAAGTCCATCATCTTGTCTTCTCACATTAAAATATATATTTGTTTTTGCTTCTAAATGTTGCATGATCTATGCATATTTCTCTCTTGATTCTGACACAATTCTTTCGCTGGAGAAAGCATCATTATGGATTAGAAGCAACAAAGTTAAAAATGTGTTAATGATTAATTTAGTACAACCACACAGCTTGAGGATTTCTTGTTTAATGTGTAGAATATTTTAATGTTTTATCAACTGCTCTCATTCTGATGGCACCCATGCAATGCAGTGATGTGAAGCAAGTGACGTAATGCTAAATTTCTCCAGATATGTTCAAATGAAAAAATCTTGATCATTTTTTACCAAATGCGTACATTTTGGGGTGAACTTTTTCTTTAATGACATCCTAGCTGATTACATAGTGATAATGACAATGTAATGCTGAAAAATTATTGCATACCGATTTAACAAAATTAAAGTAAAAACCAAAAGAAAATAAATGTAACAAGGTTCAGACTTTGCTTTTTAAACCTCAAGGGCAAATGAATCCTTGTGGAGTGCATTGTCTGTCATCAAAATAATTATTATGTCTCCCTCTAGTGGTAGAACAAGTATTAAAAAGCAATCCTGAAATTTCAGCTGGCCAATCAATCAATACATTAACCAAAAAACATTTATAAAAATAAATAAATAAATAAAAAACGAAAATGTGACTTTCATTCAAGGACAAAACAATAAGAAAAACAAGAAACTGGTGATGAATAAGCTCCAACTTTTTCACTATACTCCCATAATTGTTTATCGCCCTTTTGCATTTTATATGAGGCTTGAAAGCTTTAGAACCCATTTGTTGTGATTGTATGGAATATTTCTATTTTGCTCTGTTCCACAAATTCACAATATGGGTTTGAAGCGACATGAGGGTGAGTAAATGATGACAAAATTTCCATTTTTTGGGTAAACTAATGCTTCAAGGTTGAGTTCCTCTTGTTTGAGATCTTTATTGCTTCCTCTGTGCATCTGCTCCAACAGAGCCATATAAACAAGCAGGGGAGGGGCATGAGGAGGAAACAGATGGAGTATTCTCCGAAGACGAGGCGTCGGTGCAGAAGGGTCTGCGCAGATCTCAGAGTGTGAAACTCACCCGTGCCAAAGCAGCACGCAAAGAGGTACATTTGCACATGCAAACGTTTTATATTTAGTTGTATCATAATATCAAGCAGAATATGGAATACAAACATTTTCCCTGGTGGTCTCAGACTTTCAGACCCTTTAGTACTTCCTAAAAAAATGAATTGATGTTGTATTGTTTTTTAAAGCCTCGCTACGGCTCTCTGAAGCTGAAACCCAGAAGGCGGCAGTTGATTACATCATCCACTTTCGACCATCCTTGATTGTCCAATACAAACCCACATGGGATCAGCATCAAAACTGCAGTCTAATCCTCGGTTTAAAACTGTTTAATCCTAAACTTCGGATTAATGCTAATGCTCTTTCAAAGCAGCACTAAACACAAAGCTACAAACAGACTTACAGCATGAACAATGACCTTTACATTAATTCATTTAGTAGATGCTTTTTCTACAGATGAAAATACTACAAGTAACGATGCAGAATAGAGAATATTGCATGCAGCATTATTTGTTCAGAAAAAAATACCAAAGCCTAATATGAGTACAGGAAGACTAAGAATGTATTAAAAATGTCATTTAAAAGTGGATCTGAGCGCATTTGATCTGTAACTTGATCTGAACCTGCCTTTGTAGAGACATCTCTTATTACGAATAGCGTGGACACAGTAGCACAGATATACCCCTGATGCCCTCGCTCTCCCTCCACAGGGGCAGGAGTCAAAGTCAAAGGTTGCTGTAGCGTGTGCCTTTCAGCCAGTTTTCACGGTACTGAAACGGAGCGTGAAAAAAATGGCTAAAAAGTGCATGTTAGCGGGGTTTTATGTACGCATCAGTGATTCAGCTTGTTAATGTTTACATTTCTATAGTTCGCCCAGAATTAAACTTATTTTATCATTTATTCACCCATATGTCATTCCAAACCCACATTCCTTTTTTTTCAGTGGAAAGGAAAAGGAATATTTTTGAAGAATAACCTGTACGCTCTTTTCCGTTGATTTAAAGTGAATGGGCATTCGGCCTGTCAAGCAAGTACCAAAATGACAGATAAAGCACATATACTTTTTTTGTTATAATTTTACACTTATGTTTTTGTTATACTAATTTTATTATAAAAGTAGTATAACAAAAAAAAGTAATTTTGTCATTGAAATGAACAGCTATTTACTCTTATCTGCAATTTTACAACAGACTACTGAAGGTTTGGAAATTGCATGTTATCAAACACCATTGGATAATTTCAGAACTCTCATTTAAGGGAAGATTTACAGTAAAATTTAATGTTTAAAAGTATTCATACAGGTTTGGAATGACAAGATGATTTTTCCTACATTTTTGGGTGAACTTTGCCTTTAAATTTTAAATCTCTCGTGACATTCTGGAACTGTAATCTTAAGTTGTTTTTATGTAACAGTATTTTTAAAAGTGTCTTTAAAATACATTTCTTAAGTTTGAATGTCTTGGGATTGTATTTAAAAAAACAAAAACATTTTGTGCAATCCATTTTGGAGTGACGTATGATCATTTTAATATTTGTTTGTGTACTTAGTCTGTCATTCTAATGTTTTTCTGCCTCCTCTAATTTAAATATCAGCATGCATTTATTAGCACATCATTTGACCAAAACAATCCAGCTTTAACTTTGCTAAGCATGACAGGACAGTGTATCTGACTAGTAGACAGAAGACTGTGTTGTAAACAATGGGATAATCTTTCTTTTTTGTGTGTGTGTGTGTGTGTGTGTGTTGGACAGTTAAATGTGTAGTAAAAGCATCCGAGGATTTGGTTTGTTAGTGTGTTTTATGTAATAGAAAAAACCTGTTAAATGGGGATATGTATGCAGATGTGTGACCAACAGCAGTGTTTAATGTGTTAGGCTCTGGACCTAAACCAGTAATAAGGTTTAAAACTGGAAAAGTCATGTTTGGGACAGGTGGAAATTTCTTTGAAGATAATGTGTTTTCTTGGTTTCTGTGCTTTAAGATATATGGACCAGATATTGCTATAAAGTCAGTGTGAAGCATCAGTCTGTCTGTTATGAGTCTCTTTGGTGAAAACTAATAAAACACTAAATATGTTTATGTAAACAAGTGCAGTCTATTAAATACAACTTCTATGTTTTTACCAGTGTAATGTACCAAAACATCTGCTTTAAGTCAAGTCAAGTGGCTTTTATTGTCATTTCAACTACATGTAGCAGTACATAGTGAAATGAGACGACGTTTCTCCGGGACCTGGTGCTACATGGACTCACATCACAACACAAGACAAAAACTCATATAATGAGCTGAGACAGTAGTGTTTTAGCAACGTGAAGTGCAAAGTGTGCAGAATAGTGCAAACAGCAAGAGAGTTAAGTGCAAAACCCAGTGTGCAAGCACTAGTGCAAACACTGCAAGGACGAAAAGCAAAAAGAACACAAAACACAAGACAACAATAAATATGAAGTGCAAATAAGCGTATTGGAAAAAGGTCCATTTCAGGTGTGATGGCTTGTGGAAAGAAACTGTTCTGGTTCTCAACTGACTGGTTGTGAGGGCCCGAATGCTCCGGTACCTTACCAGATGGCAGGAGGGTGAAGAGTGTATGAAGGGTGTTAGGGTCGTGTTAATTAATTATATATATATATATATATATATATATATATATATATATATATATATACACACACACACACACAGACACAGTGACATAATATAGCAGTAGATGCACCAATTAGTCATAAATTATAAGCTCATCTAGCTCCTTTTGTTAATAAAATAAATGCTTTAGGTATTGCAATGTTAATTCTTAATGGCTCCTAGTTAATCATGGTGTCTGTCACACTGCAGTTTCTCCACTGACCACTAGAAGCAGTCACGTTTTATTTTTCAAAATCATTGTTTGGTTTGGCCAGCGTATTTATTTACCAAAGTAGGGATCATTTGTAGTTAGTTTAGGGATCTGTAAAGGCACATATTTTAAAAGATTTAACCCCAACAAACCCATTAAGTTTTTACAATGGTCTTTCTCAACGGAAACTTGCTACTTCAGGTTGAACATTCAAAACAGAACGGGGGACGTAAGGGATTTGCATCACTTTTAGATTAACAGTGAGATAGTATATGCTTCTGAAAGCTGTCTTTAGAGACCGTGTGTGTTTGTGTGTGTGTGTGAGAGAGAGAGAATGAATGTGTGTTTAACCTTTATAAGGAGCCGCCTGATTTAAATATTTATGCCTTTAGGCTATAAAGAAGAAAGCGATTAACGTCACAAACAAGCTGCCACGTGTTGTGCTGCTAGTTTTGTCTTGAACTGCAAAAAACACCCTGTTTTATTTATTTGAACTTGCACAACAATAACAATACAAAAATACTTCTCAATAAGACTTGACAGTAATGGCCGATAAATGTAAAAAGACTGTGTGTGTGTGTGTGTGTGTGTGTGTGTGTGTGTGTGTGAGAGAGAGTATGTGTGAGTGAGTGAGTGAGTGAGAGAACAGCAGTTGTTTCATTAAGGTCTTTGTCACAGGACGTGTCCAAATCTTTCAGCACATTAGTGTGGAGACGTCCTGTGTCTCAGACGCTATCACAGAAAAAAGGGGAAGAGAAGAGGAAAAGGATGAGGGAATAAGAGAGCGAATGAAAGAGAAATAGGTTCATCTGTCAGGAGGTCAAGTCCTCCTGGAATATGAGTGTATGTTTGTGGAGACTTCAGTGAGAGAGTGAAACTACCTGTTGGTCCACAACCATGTATATCAAAACCACACTTTCTTGCTTATTTTCTTGGACAACTACAATTAGACAGCATCTGTTTCATATAAATCAGTGCAGTGTGCAGTTCATTCTGTTTTTGTTGTTGTTGAATCTTTCCTATATGTAATTGAACTAAAAATGACACAAAATATTATTTTTAATCAATGAGATGTTCTGTTCCAGGAGGATAAACTTTGCAATCTAGGATTAATTATTGTTGACTAAATCTAATAAAACATTTTTGCTAATTGAAATAGATCTGAAATCTTAAAAACTGAATCTAAGACAAATTAAGTGAACTAATAATAAAACCTGAAAAAAAAAAAAAATGCAATTAGTAATAGCAATAGGAATTCATAATTACAAAAGCAATAAATTAATAAAGATTACTAAGATTACAAAACTAAACTAAAATTACAAATGTAAAAATCTATAATAAATGGTATACGTTATTCAATATTATTAAAAAATAGTAAATAATAATAAATAATAATAAACATGTTTCAATTTAACCAGGTGTATTTAATAGATCGGGATTGAATCGCACTAAGCAAATATAATGTTGAAAGCATTGCTTGTTGTTTGTTGCTTTTAAGTGAAAAAAAAAAATTTAATTAACAGCGAATACATTTTAAATGCATTACTGAACTATGTAATATTTTTGTGTGTTTTCACAAATGTCACATGCTGTTGAGCTTAACTTGTGCCGAACCCGGAACATGCCTTGAAGGTCCAGTAGACATTTGCAACGATCTCTATCAACGTGTTATTTCATTGATACATTGCGTGTTATCATAGAGCTTAAACTGCAGTGGAGGTAATACTGTACTGACGCAATGGTGCGGTTTGTTTTCATGAGCGCTGATGAACAGATAAAGGTTATTTAATCCAAAAACAATAGCATTTCTGTCTTTAAAATGTAACTTTGAATGTTGGCTTGATAAAGCCTTATTAAAAAAAGTTTAATCATTTGTTGCATTTAATTGACTGCGATTTAATCACACGTTATTAAAATGAATATATTAGTTCATAGCATTAATACTGTGGTCAGTGCAATTTTTTATTCTTTTTTCATGAAAGAAATATCTCATATTTTGTGTGATTTTTACAATGTATTGAAAAATATTAAGGTGCAAGAATATGATTAGAAAAATTATAAAATGGTAAGGAAAATGATTTCAGTATTACAAAGTGGGTCTAATATCACCTTGATGTTTAATTTTGTAATAAATTCCCAAATGACTATTCCTCATTAATTTTGTGTTTGATTCATGTATTATGTTAAAGAAAGACAGCAAAGTCATACACATTAAATAACTATCACAACTATGAAGGAAATCAGTTGCGGGGGAACAGTTTCGAGATCAGCTAAATGTCACAAGTTTGATCAGAATCAAATATTCCCAAAACAGGAATATAGACAACAATACTGCATATTACTGTTTTTCATTCCATTAAAAGTGTGGCTGAAATAGTCATTATTTATTCTGTTTCTTTCTTTCATTCATTCTTTTTCCTTGTTTTGACCTTGTGCTACTTCCAGCATTCCTTGAATCTCATTCCTCTCCTTAGCCTCTCTTTGAATTTTTAACCCCCATCTCACCCGCTCTTCCTTTCTTTCTGTCTCTCTCCCGCTGGGTCAGACTGCTCTCTGCCCTCATCTCTCCTCAGCCTGTCCCCAATAATCCTGCCCTCAATACCCGGAGCCCCAGACCCTTCTGCCCCGGTCCAGACCTCCAGCACCCAGCCACTATCGGGTTCCTCTAGCTGCTTTTCAGGATCTGACATTTCTTGCCCCTTTTTCAATTCCCAAATATCTCTCTAGGACGCCAGCGACACTCCACCTGGAGTGGGTTAGCAGCGTAAGAGGCAGGCAATCAAGTTTTTGAAGTCAAGACCACAAACATAAAAAAGTATGGTGCCTTTAAAAAAAAATACTGACTGTAATGGATTTTTGACTTTTTATTGCCTCAGCATTTTAAATAGTAAAAATGGTATATGGAATGGACTGAAATTTGAAACTTTATTATGACTTAAGTTTTTTGGTGAAAAAAAAGTTTAAAAAGTCACATATAGGTCTTAATCTTTACTAAGACATTATTGGGTGATCTAGAATGACAACTACTGTAGAATTTATATGCATTTTTTTGTAATTAGTCAGCTATACTTTTATTAAAATCTCATTGATTTATAATAAAACTATCAGAATTTCATCTTGCTTTTTGTCCATATAGACATGCGATTTGCAAATGATCTTCTCATTGTGGACCTCTGAATAAAAGGCATTTTTTCTTTGACTATGAGCTCCAAAATATATGCAAACTATATTTGTTATTCATTCATCCATTCTTTCATGCATTCATTTATGTGATTTTTGTCTAAAGCTTTAGCAATGCATGTTTTACAAAAAAACATATGCAAACCTTTTTTTATTATTATTATTATTATTATTATAATTGTTATTATTTGTTTATCTATTCATATTTTTTGATTGTCTCTAAATATTCAGCATTGATTGATGTTTTTGGTTTTTCCAATCTGAGTATGAACTCCAAAACATGCAAAATATTTTTATTGATGCAGTTGCAATTTCGTCCTAAAGCTTCAGCAATTGACATTTTGCAATTTGATCCCGTTAATTCCCTCAGTATCCAAATCTGGGGCCTCTTTTAAAAAATGTGTGCACGCTCATTTTGTGTGTTAATAATACTAATTCAGAGTCGTTTACAAGCGGAGAGCTGAAATCATTCATTTGCTCGAAAGTTCGAGATCTTTTGCAATACACGATTCATTCTATAAAATCACATTTTGCAAATCGGTGAAATGATCGTAAGTTCAAATTTACGATGTTTTCTGTGCAACAATTTATAAATTAGGGCTCCAGGTCATTTTTGTTGCAGACAACAGCATAAGAATTGGGACGACTGGTTAATGCTATTGAATTACTTTGGATGCTTGTTTTTATTTTGTAACATGTATCACCAATGAGAGGTTAAAAACATAAAATCGGATTTTATCTGTCAAACTGAAAGAAAAAAAAAAAGAATTGACAAAAGCTGACAAAAAAAGTCTCATCGATAGCCTGTGTAGCTTTCACATAAAAGAATATTTTCATTTTCAGCGTCAAAAAGGTCAAATGAAATTGTGGTTCAAAGTTGTAAAACAATAAAACATGAGAACTTTCAAGGGAGCAAATACTTTTTATAGTCACCACACATTCATATTCATCCAGAACAAGAGTAAGTATTGTGTTTGAATAGGTGCCTGACAGATCACTGGGGTGGCGTCCCATGGACGAGTTCATTTTTCAGAAATAATGTGTCCTGGGACATATTTGGAAGAGAACACTACCATCAAGGATATTCTTGGAGCCTTGAAAGGCACATGCTTATGTATATTTAGTGTATGTGTGGGTTTTGGTGGCTCCTGTCTCATAAACCTTAGTGATCAGAAGTGACTCTGAGAAAGGCAAGCTGCGTTTTTGGCAAAGAACTGCGTCTATTGCAGTACTATATATGTGTTTATGAGTGCAATAACACGGACACATGCGTACGAACGCATCTTTAACTCCCTTTACACCAGCAACCGTTAATTCCAGCACGTAGCATTCAAACCACGGTTTATTCACAACATAATTAAACCCTATGCGAAAGGATATGCATATAACAAGCTTGGTGCCCCCGGGAGCAACGAGGTCAGTGGCCGGTCTTTTGTAGCAAGCACTAATGAGAATTCAATTAAACAATATGCGCTTCCGTCATCACGATGACCTAATGAGCGGCATGGTACGGTGGGAAAACCCAGCACCTGTGCGATCACGCAAGTGACACTACGCTGAACCCACCAAACGGTGCCCCGCGATGAAAGAAAGAGTGGGGAGAGAGAACAAGCTTAATTACCAGAAAATGCAATCAGCGCTAGAGTTCATTCGCACACAATAGACAGGGCATGGACCTCATTGGGGTTACCCAACAGGGCCCAGTGGACAATTGGGTCATTGACATCAGAGTGCTTGACAAGTCCCCGCAGGGCAGAGGAGAGTTCAAAAACCAGAGCAAAATCGAGAAGTTTGTCGCTGAATCTGTCGGAAAGGGCCTGTCAGGAGTGATTAGCACGCCCTCCAAGCGCCCAAATGATCAAAAGGTCCTGTCCCTAACACACAAACACACACACTGGCCCCGACCGCTGCAGGTTTAATCTGAATTTGCATGGCTCTGTGTCTCGGCCTTCCTCAGGCATGATATAATTACGGCGATGAACGCTGCCCCATTGGCTCTGTGCTGTCTGGACTCTGGAGTTATTTAGCGAGCTGAGTTTGGAGAATAGCGTCAGTCACAGAGCTGGTGAAGATTGCCTGCTGACGGTGATTTAGTGCTGTTATCAGTCTGTGCGTTTTCTTTGGTGCTCTTTCTTTTTCTCTTTCATATTTATTATTGGCTCTGTAATGTAAGGTGACAAAAGCAACTGTTGGGCTGAACTTGCCAGGGTGTGTATGCGGGTATTGTTGGAGACAAAGTTCTTAGGATTGAAGTTCAGATTTTGGTAACGCTATTTTAAGGTTTTCTTAGTTTGTTGATGGTGCAGATGGTGCTGTTGCTGCATTTAAATTTTGTGTAAATTCGTTGTTGCACCAGAGAGACCCTTAAACTTTGTGTCATCAGTCAGAATGCATTTTGTTTCTTTTTGGCTATGCATAAATTTATTTAATATCTGCGCATCATAGATTGTTTTCTTTGAACATTTGAATGTCATGTGGAAACCGGAAAGAACAAAAATAAGAAATAATTATTTGCTTAAATAACAAAAGTGATTTTTAAAATGACAACATCAATTAAGTGCATTTTTTTTTTTTTTACAATTTCTCATTACTGAAATGCAACCTTGAAAATCACCCTGTCCAGACACAATTATGATTCAAACATATTAAGATTCACAGAAAGAAAGAAAGCAAGAAAGCAAGAAATTTTCTTTATCAGCAAATCAGCACATAATGATTTCTGAAGGATCATGTGACACTGAAGACAGGAGTAATAGCTGCTAAAATTCAGCTTAGCGTCACAATAATTACATTTTATGAAACAATTTTTCTAATTTTACTGCGTTTATTACATCAAGAAAAGACTTCTAAACAGTAGTGTATACATAATGCAGAATTATTCATTCATGCATTACATTAATGAAAATGAGTTGTTCATTTTTCACACTGGGGGCTACTAAGAAGTAGAGGCATAAACTTGTGAGTTTTTAAATGATGCCAGATCACATCAGTCACTTGGCCAAAGAAAAGATCTGCAGCATAATTTGATTCAAATGTATTTGTTTAAACAAGAAAAACACTCTGTTAACTTCTTAAAGTTGTTGTTTTTGACTCACTTAACCTGTTTGTCTTCTAGCGTATTTTCTCACCCCTTCAGGCATAATTTGACCATTAAGCAGCGACAAAGCCTCTGTTATTCAGCACCTTGAGTGACACCATCCATAAGCAACTGACGTCAAAAAGGCCAGACAGTGAGATTACAGTAAGAGTGTTTTTGTACATAGGGTACATACTGATCTCTCACTGAACGACCTGTCCCCTTTCATCACTGTCTGTTAAATCTATTGTGGCAGATGAGGGAAGAGTGCAGCCATTCCAACAGGGCACAATTGACCCTGTGTGGCCTTCCCCAGCAGCTGTCACATTGCCACACTGTAATGGAGGCAATTAGCCGCACTGTGTCTGTTACTATCACAGTCAAATCTACCCCACATATCCATGCACACAACAGGTACTGCAGACAGATCTAATGGATGTGTGAAGATTACACCGGCAGAGTAACCACAGGTGAAGTTCATTACATTAACTATGGACATGATCCAGCATTTGACAGTCAGAAAATGTCCGAATGCTTTGTCTTCTTGGGAAAAATCGATCTGTCTGTCTTTCTTTTGTTTTATAACCTAAAAAAGAAACTTTGTGAAAATTGTGCTTGTGCTATGTTTTTATTAAATACAGTGGTGTTATGCATTGGGGAATAGTTTACCCTCCCCCCAAAATATACTTACCTTCAGACCGTTCAAGATGTAGTTACGTTTTTTTCTTCATCAAAACAGATTTGCAAAAATTTAACATCACCATTAACCATCTGTGTTGTGAATGGGTGCCGTCAAAATGAGAGTCCAAACAGCTGCTAAGTGTATCGCAATAATCCAAAGGTAATCCAGAAAAAAGCTATTACATATTCATCATTAAAGCATTTCACAACAAAACCAAAATATTAATTTAGGACTGTTTTGTGATGTTTTCACTTGCGATGGGTGCTTGATCTGTGCATGTTTCACTCCTGATTCAGACAAGATAAATTTCTCAATTTTATTAGAGCACTCATTTTTAATAGGTTTGTTAAAATAACATGTTAACAATTAGGGATCTTATCTATGCAGAGACAGCTTGTAACACTCCAAAGAGAAAGGAAAACTCGAAATCACATCGTATGAACCCTTAAATTCAGGCTTAAGTGGCCATACACTTTTTGACACTTTCAGATTATGTAAATGTAAATGCAAACATAGTTAATCAACTACAGGAAAAGAGGGGATTTAAGGACAACTGCAAGTTTAAATTCTTGGCCAGAAATGAAGGAAATTCCTCTCATACTTTTAATCATGGGTGTGGCATATGTCATAGGCATTGTGGTTTGCTATTCACAAATGACTGTGCAATACTTACTGACGGGAGTTTCAAAACACAAACATCCACACCTTAACACATCTCAACTCGAAAGCTCTAGCTCACGGTCCCTCATAACAGAATTCATCTCTGAATGGTGGTTAGTCAGTTAAAACATGTTGAAACATTCTTCTCTAAGTCTGTACAATGACACAGTTCCTCAATATAAAACCCTCTTGACATCAAATAGGAGTCTGGCGCTGAATCACTCTCATTATTTAACAGGCTGCCATTCACACAATTTTAGAATTAATTAAACACCTTTCAGGCAGTTTAACTTTCCCTTTTTAAAACAAAGTCAATTCTTTCCGTTAGGTTGATCAATAGTAAAGTTAAAAAAATAATACGCCGTGCACTGACTACTTGTGACTCGATAAGTTTCCAGCGTCAGGCAATTTAGTTGTCCACACCAAATGAAACGCAATATCAGAAAGTGACAAAATCAATAAAATATCGCAGCCAGTCAGAAGCATGTGTGGGCGGGCTCTCTCCATGAAAGCTCACTCCTCTTCGCAACGAAAAGGATACATTTATAATCTAATTCATAACTATTAAACCTTCTAATATCATTAAATGTAGCTACCGAGTGACTGATAACAAACATCGCGGTCAGAAATGTTCCACCGTGCCAGACGCAGTGTCTCTTTCAAGGCTCCAGAAAAGGATAAGAGGTCTATCACTGCATCAGGCTGAGCTATCCTGCAGGTCCACCAAGCCAAGGCAAAAGCTGATGCAGGAACTATGCACGACGACTGACTTCATTCAATATGGTGATCCAGGAGTGCCATCTCTGGCTGAACCTGGTGCAGATGAGTAATGCCGACAAAGTTCGACTTTCTCCACTGTCTCCAGGCATGATATCGCCACCACTGGATCTGGAGGAGCAGGTAAGTACTGACTGACGAAAAGGTCTGATTGAGTCGCCCATGGTGGGTATCAGTTCTAATGAGAGCCATGCCCCCTAAAAGTGAGGGCTCATTCCATTTGGAGTGTTGCCTCCACCTGGGCACTAGTGCACATTGCCTCTTCTGCAGACATATGTAGAGCTGCAGGCTGTACGACACAGGTTACACGGTTTTTGCCTAATTGTGTTCCCCTTCCTACACTTACAAAAAACTATTTAACATCTTGTCATTGTGCTCCACCCCTAACGACTGCGAATTAGCACCCCTGGTGGGCCCGCTAAACTGGCTTATTTGTTTCATTTGCACTGACATGCTCACCTGTCAGCATTTGTACCTCAATTACATATCGCAGTTTAGCTTGTGCCGTTTTCCATAGGGTCCACATGACGTCAGTCTTGGTTACTTGTGTAACCCACGTTCCCTGACGGAGAAATAGAGAAGTTACATCCCTCTTGTCACAATTTTGAACTATGTCACCATTCCTTCCTTTAGAGAACCAAGATACCGAAACGTTTCTAAACTAGAAAGTCTGTGTGACACCGTCGTGGATAGTTAGGACCAAACGTCAACAAAAAAGGAACATTTACTTGAAATAGATTTTGATTAGTTGAATGCAATCTTGCTGGAAAAAAATAAATATAACACTGTGGTTATACACAGTTAATCATTCCTGTAATTCTTTTGGTTGTACAACATGACTAATTTATTTTTTATTCCCTAAATTTATTGTCATTACAGCAATGAAAACATTTAAAATTTTCTATGTGAAATTCGAAACTGACCCTATTATTACGTTATCAAAGTGCAAATAAGGCTGAAATCCTCTTGTTTCTCTTTTTAATAATGTGGTATGGTTTACAGCTGGAAGGCAGAATTCTTTGGGACTTTCCATGTTCTGTCAAAAGCAGGTTCAAAAAAAAAATGAGATTAATCTCAGAGCACAATTTGCTAAGAAATGCAATAATTCTGCTTTTTAAATGTATAATAAACCTTCACAACTCCTTAGTCTGATTAGATGTCATATTAAAATGAAACTGTAAGAAGTAGACGTACAGTTCTAGATCACATCAACTCAAAACTACTTGTGATGTTGTGAAAAACACAAAAACATTTATTAATCAGAAAATAAAATTTTAGCTGTTAACATTGTACAATATATATCCTTATATAGTCTTAATATTGAAAGACAGCAGTTTCTTGGAGCTCACACATTTTCCTAAAGTCACAATTATGTTTCTCGTTGTCATATGAAGATTAGTAGTTCCATTTAAAAGACTAAAAAAAAAGTTCATTCGGGAAAAGAAAAAGAACTTCATTCTATGACCCGATTCTCAAAGAGGCGAGGAGGCCTCAGACAGTTATAATAAAATTGACCCTGTCCTTGTTTTCTATTGTACTCTAGCGGGTCAGTGGGTCACATAATCTCTGCCTTTGATTTAGGCTTTGAGCTCAACGTAGCAAGGCTAGACTGAAGTTTAGCAGTTGGAGACTTGCTCGCTCTTCTTTCTCTCCGTCTGTGCTTTTGTGCAGGCATAAGCCTATAGTATGGAGCAAATGTAATCCTGTGTTCTTAAGACCAGCACACGGCCGTGCTCCTAATGAGAGTGACCGCACACTCACCCCCAGCAGCAAAAACACACTGAGCTCAAGTATTCAAAGGGAACCTGTTTTTACCATTACATTCAGTGACTGTAGTGCTTTTCATGTGTCTTCTCTGGTCATAGATTTGCGAGACTTTTAAATAATCATTGTTTTAGCAATACTGTTGGGTAATTGTTATTTTAGGCTAAAACATATTTCTCAATATAATTTATTTATTTTATTCTCATGCACTGAGATAGAGAACTGCGTTAGTGCTCAGTCTCATGGAGGTAAGGCTCTCCCCATAGCATGTAATATGAAGCCAGCTCTCAATGAGCTGCAGGTGTGACCAATCAGCCTGTGATGGGTGCGGCCAGGTGCTCCTCGCTGGTTACCAGGGCAACGCTGGCTGTCTTTCAGGACGCTTGTCACAATATATATAGACATTAAAAAAAAAAACATTTTTTACAGAAAATATAAAAATAAAACTTATTTCAAAATCGTAATAAAACTATAATAGTATCTCATTCATACTAAAATAGTCTAATAGATTTATTCCTATCTGTTTTTGCAGTAGTATATAAAGGGATCTGTTCATATATCAGCTGCCTGATACATTTAACATCTTATTTCTAAAAACATTGACATTAACATTTTTTCCAGGCTGTTGAGTTTTTAATTAAATAAACATTACATAGAACACCAAAAATATTAGCAATTCTCAATGTGATCAGTTAGCTGGGGAAGAATGGTTAATATATTGGTTAATTTTTCTTCTGTGTTTCACCTGGGTTGTTTTGCCTTAAATTTGAAAATCTGAAACTTTAAAGCTGAGAAATTGAGAGAAATGTTGCCAATATACGGTCAACCAGGTGAGACACAGGGCCCAAGACTGATCTAAGTTATCCAGATAGAAATCTGTTACCCACTCTCAATTTAAAAGTGCCCAAGCATCATTGTTTAAAAAAAAGTTCAGTGTATCATCAGCATAAGAGTTGAAAAATGAAACACGTGCATCTTAAAGGGCCAGTTCACCCAGAAATAAAAATGCTGTCATTATTTACTCACCCTCATGTCATTCTGAACCTATTTAGTTGTTGCTGTTTCCTTTGTGTTCAACCGTATAAAAAAAAGTCATACAGTTTTGGAACAACATGAGACTTAGTAAATGATACCAGAATTTTCATTTTGGGTTGAACTATCCTTTTAAGTGATCCTGATAGTATCAGCCCTAGACTTTTCACATCTCTTTCCCATTCCATCTCGAGAATTGGATGAACCTCAAATGTGTTTTAATTAGACCTGCAGATGGAGAAACAGAGAGACAGAGAGACAGACAGACAGACAGAGGCAGAGACAGCAAGGCTGCTTTAATCAACAGACCTTCAGGCAGTACGTGTCTGTTTCACCCAAGTGGAGGAAAAATCCCCTCTGATCTCACTCCCATCATTCCCTTGTTCTCTCTCAGCACCTCTTTTCTACCTTTCTCCCCTGTCACTCTTTCTTTCACCACCAAGCCATGAATCTTTTTCAATTTACCACATCATTTTACTGAATGAATGTTTTCTCGCCTTAAAAACAGCATGCCATGCTCGTTCAGTCTGAGTGCATGGACTCTCAGGTTTTCCTACTATACTATAATTTGTGTCTTTGTGAATTCATCAGCAAGATGTAAAAATGTTTTCCTAAAACATTGTCAGAAATTCATCAGTCCAAAATAAAAGGAATTGTATTGTTTACCAAACTATTATTATTATGTAAATATATTCATTTGTGTTTAATTAATACATTCCAGTTGATGTAGTTCAGGGTGCAGTTTTGTCTTAGCAATAAAAAAATTAAATTATAAAAATAATGATCTATTATTATTGTGTTTTATAGATACATGACATTGGTAAAGTGTATGTTTGTGTGTGTGTGTGTGTGTGTGTGTGTGTGTGTGCATGTGCATGTGCTCAGAAGTCTTAGATTTCAGTTAGATTTAACATATGCCAATTTTCTGACCCTTGCCTGGTCCCTCATTCAACTTTCCTGGTCTTTCCTTCCTTTCCGTTCTCTCTGTCATTCATTCCTGTTATTCATCTCCTGTCTCCTTCCTTCTTTTCCTTTAAATCTCAGTCTCTAACCCACTCTCTCTCTCTCTCTCATATGGGCTTTTTCCCAATGTAAATAATTCTTCAATGTCTCTGCAGAGCTGACAGGTTGAGAGACGTGTGTATGAGGTGATGAACTCTTGCTTAACGCTTAGCGAGTCACATCCAACAGAGGTCAAAGGAGGCTCAGTGCAGATTCAATTTAGATTACCACCACAGGCAGCTATTGTTTTAACTTGAAATAGAAGTCGACTGCAGGAAAAAAAAAGAGAGACAGAAGTTCAAGGCTATATATCTGTTGTGACAGAAAGTAATTGGTGGTTTCACAAGTGTTTAATATAAGCAACAGTGATAAAGTACTTCTTCTGATTGCCAAGTATTTGGATATTACGGCAACTTCCTATTTCGCAGTGAAGGTGAAAAAGTAATAATTTGATTCACTGATGTTTTCATAAGGGTTTTAAAGGCACGTAATCATTTAGCAACCACATAGACATATTGCTTAGTAGACAATGCTGAGGTGTTTTGCACATTTCCATGCAGTTATGGTGTTCTGAGTGTTTATAGCACATTTTTGTAGATTTGGTAAGGTGTTCTAAATTATTTTAACACATTTCTGTGCAGTTATTCTGGTTGTATTTGCACATTCAGGTGCTTGGGTGTTCTGAGTGTTATTTATATGCAGTTGCTAAGGTGTTTCAAGTATTTTTGAACATTTTTATGCAGTTTCTAGTGTGCTTGGTGTATATTTGTATATTTATATGCCGTGGTTCAAGTATTCTGAGTGTTATTGCACATTTCTATGTGGTTCCTATGGATTTGGTGTATTTTAGCCCGTTTCCATGCAGCTGCTAAGGTGCTTTGAGCGTTTTTGCACATTTCTACGCAGTTGCTGAGGCATTTAAGTGTTTTACTCGTAGCTCTATGCAGTCTCCAAGGCATCTGGTGTACTTTAGCACATTTATATGCAGTTTCTAAGGTGTTCTGAGTGATATTGCAAATTTATATGCATTTGCTAAGGCGCTAGATATACAGACGTGGACAAAATTGTTGGTAGCACATTTCAATGGTCACAGTTTTAATCTGACAAAAGGCGTTTTGAGTGTTTTGCTTGTTGCTTCAACAGAATTGATAAAAAAAATAAACTCATGCATTTACCCTAACTTAATATTTTGTTGCGCAACCTTTGAGGCAATCACTGCAATCAAACGCTTCCTGTAACTGTCACATTTATATGCAGTTACTCTGAGGCTCCAGTTTGGTGTATTTTTCCAGCTCCTTCCAAAGATGCATTTCTATGCAGTTACTAAGCCATTCTTGGGTGTTTTTAGCGGTGTGTTTTGGGTCATTGTCCTGTTGCAAGACCCATGACCTGAGACCAAGCTTTCTGACACTGTTTTTCTCTAGGATAGTCATTTCATTGCACATTTCTAAGACACCCTGCAGTTAACAGAGCCTCCTCCATGTTTCACAGTAGGGACAGTGTTCTTTTCTTGATATGCTTCATTTTTTCGTCTGTGAACATACAGCTTGTGCTGAAAAACTTGTTTTGTTCATCTGTCCAGGACATTCTCCCAGAAGCTTTGTTGCTCAACATGTAGTTTGTTTCTCTTGAGATTCGTTTTTCAACTGAATCCTTGGTTCTCCCATGTAGTCCACTTTGGCTCAAACAACGACGGATGCTTGAGCAGACATTTTAACTAATTTAACTGTTTAGCAGACTCAAGCTTTTCACTTCTGGTCTAAGGCGTGACATTTTTTTTTATTTACATTTTTCTTTATCAGCGAGTCCCTCCTTTGTTGCTAGTGATTACCTGGAGCCATATATAGCCCAATGGCTGAGTTACAAGGTTGTAGACACCTGCTAATTAGTGGACACACCTAGGTGAAAAGACCCATTTGAGACCACCAGGTTGAAGTAACCTGCAGTCATTGGTTAACATTTATAGAATTTTTATTTATTATTACTTTTGTCAGATAACAGTTATTTCTGTGACCATTGTTACCTCCCTACACCCGGTATACGGCTCCTCAAAACCCAGTACACAACACCAGTGCCTGCAGTTACTAAAGCGTTCTGATTGTTTTAGGTCAACAGTTCTGAGTGTCTGAATGGTTCAGACCATCTGATTTAATTGAGAGGACATTCTTTCTCCTTTTCTTTCTTTATATATCTCGCTCCAAATGCCCTTCTCCCCTACCTCTCCTTTTTTCATTCTTTCTTTCTCTCTCCTTTTTCATTCTTTCTTTCTCTCTGTGGCACGTTTTCACTCAGTCTCTCAGTGTGGCATCTGACCTATCACACACTTCAGTGCCCCGTTCGGTTTGTACTCAAAGCGAGGCTGACATGCTATTCAACGTGTTCACATTCTAGACATATTAATGCACACTCATGCACTGATGCTAACAAACTAACACACACATAATGGCATTGGGGCCTGCTGTCTGTGTCTGCGGGTGGTACTAGGATTAAATCACGTTTTAGAGTAAATGTTCGCACATCTGACCTGTGAATGCTCTGCTAAATTACCTAATTTCATTGCAAGTTTCTCTCATGCCAAAAATCTGCAAGGGCAAAACCTGCGAGTGTCTGTTTGTGTTCATATATGTTGCATCCTGGGGCAATTCTGTATCTTTCAGCACCCGGTAATTTGTCTGAACTAACATGCTCCCCTGTTGTGTAATGCTGGAGAGACAAGAGGTATGTGTGTTTGTTATGTCCAATAAATGTATGTTTAAATAAGGAGTCAGTTTAAGTACAGTAGAGCTTTATGGTTGGTGTTAAAGATTTAGGTGTAGGAATAATTTATATAAAAATAGAGACTATTATGCAAAGTAAAGTTGTTTTTGAAATTTTGGGGAAAAAAACTGAGGAACTGGCATTACTTTGAAAAAATGTATATATATATATATATATATATGTGTGTGTGTGTGTGTGTGTATGTGTGTGTGCATATATATATTACACATATACAATAAATTACACATGTATCAGTTGGTATTATTCAAATATGACAGTTTATGTAATGCAAAAGTCATATATAATTAAAAAAATATTTATATATTACACCTTCAATATCTCATTGTATCTTTTAATATCACTTTATATTAGTATTACATATTGTACTACGAGGCCGTTCAATGCCTCAATCTTATTGGCTGAACGTTCTAAGGTGTGCAATTATTTTCAGGGAACTACACAGTGAATGTATTTCCAGGCAACTCTTTCGACCGCATTACAGTTCCACATCACAACACCAAATGGTTTCTATTATCTCAAAGGTCTTACAACAGCAAAATAACCAAAACCCACAATGACACTGTGTAATTAACATTTACATTCAATAAGTTGCATTCTGTTTTATAATGTACTTCAATACTGACAAGCAGATAATTATCACTTGCAATATAGTATAAATAGCAGAAAATGCTATTTTCAATGAGTGTAAATGGAATCCATTGCTATTTGCACTTAGTGTAAATAGCATCTATGTTAAGAAAATATACTAAACAAAATATAAACCCATAATATAAAAAAAAATTATATAAATTCATTCTACACGTTTTTTTCATATTTTATATATCGTTTATATATTTCAAAAAGAAAAAATATATAATAGAAATTAAATAAGTGATATACAAATTTAAACACCATAATTTACATTTGATAATTAAATTTATTTAAACATGTATGCATGTGTATGTGTATGTGTATATATATATATATATATATATATATATATATATATATATATATATATATATATATATATATATATATATACACACCCACACATATATAAAATGTATTTGTCCCCAGCCGCCCCCCTCCAAGACTTCATAACTAAAGCCGTAGGGTGGGACAGATGTCCGTCATCTCTGTCTAACTAAGCACACTCTGAATAGGCGCAGTCTAACCCCCCATCAAGACTAGCTGAGACCAGACTGACCTCTGACCTCTCACTAATTACATACGGCTAAGGTAGTGATGATGGCACAAATCCAGTATTTTTCCAAACAAGTCGGTAATGGGGATCCAGAAAGTAGAGACACAAAACCTGCTTTTAATCGGACATCTTAATCATAATGCTGAAGCGAAAAATCTATAATAACATCCCGCCATAATATACATTATAAACACAATTTAAAAAACAATTCGTTTATGGTTGGCGTGAAGCTGTATACAAAACAGCATATGCTGTTGCTTCAGTGATCAGCCTAGTGCTTCAGATTTAATTATTTTAAGAATACAATTTTCTTTCTGTCTGAATGCTTTCTAAAGCAGAAAATGTAAATAAACAAAGAAGCACAGCACAGCATAATTGTAATCATAATGAGCTATACTGAATCAATTTCCCTGCATTAAAGTGTTCATTAATATTGCATTAAAATAAAGGAATGCTTCCTCTCAGTTCCGTCTATACTCTGCCTATACAATTTTCATAATTTCTCTTTTAAAATGTCAATTACCCGTCAGCCTTCTTTTAGATTTAGTTATAAACGTGCTATGCAGTACTGTAGTACATCAAAGGCCAAAGAACATAAGAGTCAAAGGTCAAAGCCCAAATATTTATATATTACACTTTCTGTATCTAATTTCTATTAATAAAACAGAGCACAGAGCTACACTTACATATTTGCTCCTAGATTATCCTCTCCAACATCTTAGCTGAAGTCTTTAAGGTGTAAGTTCTAAATAAGTGGTTCTTTGTGGTTAAATACTGAATAAAACATTTACCAAACATGTTGCATTTAAAAAAGTGGGCAATGCAGTTTTGGTAAATGAACCAGATAAGCCATTTAACATCTCTTTTTCGACATGCGATTGGCCTGCCAAGATTTAGCATTTCTGGATTTTACAAAACGATTTTGAACATCTGAAATGTTTGTCACACAATGCAGAACAATACTTTAAATATGAGTAGGCAGCATACGGTGTATATTGAGTTAGCAGTATGCTAGTATTCCATTCCGGACATTCCTGATCCCGAGTCAGGTTATTTGACAGCTTCTGCATGTCTTGACTGCATCTATGTGTATGTACACATCAAACCCTGTGCCAAAGAACTTTCATAATCTAACATGCACACAAGAAAAATTGTTTTAGCATATTTTTCATTTTGAAAACAACCTTTTATTTTTAATCTCATACTTCTCTTTAGTGTAAACATATTTCTCAACAGAAAGACATTAGCTATATTGAGTAAACATCAGTTGGATGGTGAAATGTCTGTTGATGGTGTGGTGTTCTATGGGAGCACGACCCTAGCATGCTAGCTCTTGCCTGGAGAAGTGTTTCTAGCTAAGTGTTTCTTGTGCCATTTTGTGAGTATTTCCACAAATGTTGTTGAGTATTACCACAAATATTGTGATAAGATAATTAACAATGCACTGACAGGAATCATATGAGGTAAAAATTATTTAATTGTTCAATTAAATAATTGCTCATTTTTGACCCTTAATTAAGTATTCTATTTTTTTAGGCTATATCAATAAAGATTGGACCGTACCCTATGGTGTGACCATAGCAAAAATGTAGAAAAAACGTAAAATACAAATACCAAGAGAAAAATGTATCTTAATTTTTAGAGTTACAAATAGCATGAAAAAGATTTATTTTCAGTGTTAGAGGTTTTTTTTTATGTGACACCATAGGACACATTAACTACCCACATATATAATTAGATTAATTGTATATATATTTTTTAGGATTCTTGAATGAATAAAACGTTAAAAAGAAGAGCATTTATTTTAAATAGAAATCCTTTCTAATAATATACATTACCATTCAAATGTTTAGGGTCAGTAATTTTTTTTTTTATTTGAAAGAGGATGTGTTAAATTGATAATAAGTGATTTATATTGGCAAAGATTTATATTGTTAGAAAAGATTAATATTTTTAATAAATGCTGTTCTTTATATATATTTTTTGTTCATCAAAGAATCATGCAGAGTATTGCTACCATAAATTAAAAAAATAAATATATATATATATATATATATATATATATATATATATATATATATATATATATATATATATATATATTATAGTTTTATGTCCAAATTCCTTCATGTTTATGCTATAGTTAACCCTCTTAGCCCTTTCAGACCACAACTTTTTCCCCAAAAAAATGCACAGTTGACCAATTAATTTAGATTTGATTTTTGATTAATTGATTTTATAAATGCTTAATTGCATTAAATCATGGGGGTGGGGTCTTGTACTGGGCCTGGGTTGTCCGTATCAGCAGATTTTATCTATGCTGGAGTCAAGACATCAGCTATTCCTGCTGAGCTCCCTACAGGTCGCGGTGCACACTTAGACAATCACACAGATCTGAAAGAGAATCAATCCCACAATTCCACCCTCCACAGTGACCAGCCAATTAACCCTCAGTAAATATTTACCGCGACTGAGACGAGAAGCCCCTCAGCTATCAGCTGTGGGAGAGAAACCCCTCCAAAAAGCTGAGCCGGCCTGTGAGAGAATGTCAAATGATTATCAGCTCACTCAACTCCTGCCATGTTAAGACGAGATAAGAACACTTAACTTTACCTCCGCCGAAGGACGCTGCAGATTAAGCACTGAATTAAACAACACGCCTTTTTCGGGTAATTTCACTAGCGGTGTCATCCACAATAGTTTGAGATGAAGATAAAACCAAAGCGAAAAGTAAGAGTCTAGAAATTTCCCCAATAGTTGTCAGACCACATCATCTGCAATAGATAATTGGCTTGTGGAAATAATCCTGTCAGACCTCATCCTCCGCCCCTTTTGAAATCCAGATCCGTACGGCAACAAACAACCGTCCCTTTGACAGCAGTTCTGCAGTCGTGTTTTCATTTAAACAAACAGTCCGTGACAAGTGCGCTGTTTAAATAGTCAGCCCTCGCCAAAATACGCCATTATCTTCTGTTGTTCCTGAGGTCATAAACTCTGCGCTTCGCGCTCATCGGAGACTAATTACCATCATGGCATGAGTCTGTAAGAGAAGCCACGGAGATCGTCAGAATCGCACAGTGCGGTGGGAGAAGGAAACAGGCCTTGGGGCAGGCATGAGTAGTGTCGTGTAATTGCTTGTAATTAGTGTAATTAAAGGCAGCGGTGTCGGAGTGAGAGCAGAGGTTAGAGTCAGGTACGCACAGGTAAGGAGGGGAGGGGGTGAGGATGTTTTTGAAATTCAGTCGACCACAAAGCTGTGGAAACACTGGTACCTTGCCAGATGACAACACTGTCTGGAGCTTAATACGCGTGCGTGTGGGTGGACTGTTCGCTCGTGGGGGTTTGTGTATACAGCATATCTAATATAATCATCAAAAGTGTTGTTAATTCACGGCTTGATTCCGTCTCACTAGATCTTTGTTGTCACAGTTTATTTTAGCAACATATGCTCAGCCATGCGTTAATACCAATGATCCAAATAGTTGCGCCATTTTTTCTATGCCGGGAAAAAGTCATCTTATGTGCGCATCTCTTTGACCAGAAAATATATAAATGAAAAAAACAATCTAAGCAGAATGTATTGACGCAAACTGTGTTGGGTGTCTTTGTCGGTGTTCGCCGGGTGAGCATGTTGTATTAGTTGCTCGGGTGGGTTTTACTCAAGCTCTGCTGATGTAAGGGACCTCCATTTTGATGACTTGAGGATACCTGTTGTTAAGAGAGACGCATAGCAAGGAACCGGGGGTCAGGGGGCAAGGGTTATTGGGGTGAGGACAGAGAAATGAAGGATAAGGAAAGATTGATGGGGTTATTCTGCTGATGTAACGCATTTAATGATTGTTTTCTAGTTTATGTGTATGTTGGAGATTGATAGAACTGGAAAGAAATCAGGGGTTAAAAAAGGTGTTTTGATGCAGCAAAGTACGCTGCAAGTGTTCTTTTCACAGAGCATATGCAATAATGATGGTGTATTGAACATTAGAGGAATTAGATTAATTCTATAGACTTTTTTCTAAAAAAACAAAACAAAATGAACAACCTAAATGATTTTTGGTCACTACTGTGTAAAACTGTGAAATATTATTGCAGTTACAGTAATATTAGTACAGTTTAAAATAACATTATATTATGTTTTATTATAATATAATTATATTATATTATATTATATTATATATTTTTTCACTTTACATTTTCAGCAACCATTACTCCAGTCTTCAGTGTCACATGATCTTTCACAAATCATTCTAATATAATGATTTGGTGCTCAGTAAACATTTGTAATAATCATTAATGCTGAAAACTGTTGGGCTACTTAACATCTTGGAACAGCATATATATTATCTACTTAACTTCAGATCTATTATGCTGAACTCCATATGAATTTAAAAAAAAAAACTTGCATTTGCCTGATGATTTTAGAACTATTCACACTATCCACATCTATCTGACCATCCCCTCGCTCTTGACATGACCGGCCTTTACTCTCCAGCTCAGGTTCCTATCTCTTTCTCTTTCTCCCTCCCTCCATCAGTCTTACAGCAAACAGAAGCGGTGTCACTTAAATTCTGTCAAACGTCTCTCTTTACACAAGCTCAATTTCTAATCCAATTCTATAACAGACAAACACAAACTTTCACACTCATCACAGATTAAGTCAGGAGGATTAAATTCTCTTCGGTTTGTTTAGCCTAATGAGCATGTAGCAGTTTATCTGGGAGTATAATGAACCCCCCGCTGTTCCAGAACCAACAGAAGTTTCTACCTCACTGATAAGATGCATTTGACACCAGAATGAGCTAAAGGTACTGTTTTGTCTAAGGTCTAAGATATCACTGATAAGTGCAAATTTATAATGCAGAATTTTTAGTCAAGCTACTGATTCAACGTTTACAGGCTTTAGAAATGCATCAAATAGGATACAATAGGATTTACCAGGCTATATCCATTGCTCAGATTTCCTTCAAAAACATTGCCACCAATAAGCCTGTGTGACCTGTATAATGCTTCAGTTTTCCGTCTGTTATGCTCTTTTATAACTAGCATGGTGAGAGTAATCATAGCATACAGCTTCTATAAACAAACACATGTATTGCTATGACCTTAACCCTAGTAATACCTGATGAAGACTGTCTAGTCTGAGCCAGAGGCTTAAGCATCGAGACAGCCGGGCATTAAATGCTGGCACACCCCGGCACACCTGTCTAACTGATAGTGGGCCTCTCGCGGACAGTTCGTGAGAACTGCGGTTTTTGGGCGAGAGGAGATATACATCAGGTCTTGTTTGCTACGAAGCAGTACAGGTGATAGGTATAGTTTCTCACCTGAGTGGCCTGCAGTTGAATAGGGCACTATACACGTCTATAGGGCTTGACACCTTTGGCAATGCTAGTGATACTCTCACAGGTGCACGTCCACACATAAAAACACCGCGTGTTCATTTACACTTAATCATTGATGGCTGTGGATGGGTGGAGTAGAGAGCGCTTTCGAGAGCCGAAAAGAAACGGAAAGACTTTCCTGCTGGTCATTGTTCGCTCGCAAGATTGACAGGTGTATATCGTACCACATTGAGACCTAAAACACAAATACATACACACACACAAGGTCGCAGACGCACCCTTTAACCCTCCGCTAAGGTGTCAATCATTTCGAATCTGGCCGTTCTGGGACTGGGCCCTCCAGTCGACCCCCAGCTGAAAAAAGCCCGCCTTCCATCTGCCCCCCAGTGGAGCGTGATTGACAGCTTGACTATGAGGATTGATGGTATATTGAGAGACCCCCTCCTTCCCGTACTTTGCCCTGTCAATGCACCAGGCGCTTGGTACATCGATGCTAAAGTAATTAGCCAGCGGTAGTCATATTTCTCAGTCTGGGAGTTCCCTGAGTCGGAATAACTGCCATAAATCATACTGAGTGACACTGACACAGAGAATAAAAGCCAGCCTGCCACACTCTCAGACTGTATGCCATTTAACCAGGGGAAAACTTTTACATGCCCTGACTCTCTCTATCCTCAAATTATAGCCTATTATTCTTTGTTCTTCAAAGGAAAAGTTCTAGCAAAATCATTTACTAAACCTAATTTCATTCCAAACCAATACGTCCTATACATGGAATCTTTTGTATTTGTGAAAATGTTTCCCACACATTTAGATAGCTGAGTGGTTTTAAATATATTCAGACTTTTTCATTTATCGCTACACTATTAACTATTGAAAATGCGACTGAACCTTATTAAGTAGTTATGTCTGATTTGTGGATGAATCATTATTTTTTGTCAGATATTTTCAAAACATTGGTTTGTTCAGTTCACAAATCCAGAATGAATAATTCATTCAGATTGATCTGTTTTTGTCACGTCTCTGGACTCTTTATTGTTCTTGTCTCGTGCCACGTGCTCTGTGCCCTACCTTCCCTCCGTGTTTATTGTTTAATTGTCTTCAGCTGTGTCTTGTTAATTTAGTGATTTTACCTTGTGTATTTAAGTCCTGTGTTTTGAGTTCACGTTTGTCCGATCGTCGATGTCCCTATGTGGTTTTTGTCCTGCCTGCCTTTGTATATATATTTTTGCCCGTTTGGATTAAATCTGTTTAAGTTTATTTTGAGTCTCGAGTGCTCTCTCGCCTCAAACCTTCGAACGTGACAGTTTCTTGAGTTTAGATTCGGTTTTTCATTCACAACAGTAAACCATGCAGTTGAGGGACAGATTATCAAGTGACGTTGTTTGTTAGTTAGTGCACTCAGCTTCAGAAGACTGGCATTTTATTGTGCTTTTGTATCCGTTCTGAACTTTGAAGAATTTCATCGTCATCAGTATGTCCCTCTTATTGTTTCACGCAATAAATAAAATGATCAGCTACAATTGTCTTTGTGCAGCAAATTAATCCTTTAACTAAAAAAAGTAAGTGTGAGAGAGAATGTGTTGAATGGATGTGTGTGTGTGTGTGTGTGTGTGTGTGTGTGTGTGTGTGACCCCCCATTGAGCGTTTCTCTTTTAAATGTATTTCTTGCAGTAATTGTTTTGTCGGTTTTAAAATAGCTTTTGAGCTTCTGCATGAATAGGGCGACTGAGTCAGCAGGGTTTTTTGGGAGCCTGACCTGTCTGCGCTGCTAAAGGTTTGGTAGCTAAGGAGAGTACCGGGAATCTCATGCATTGACAGACAGGGAGTGGAGTCTTCCTTTCAGAATAACATTCACTCAGCACAGTGAAACTTAGGTCAGCCATTAGAATAGATATGGCAGCTGTAGTCTAAACTGTAACTGGCGGTTTAGTAAAAAAAAATTTGCAGATATCTGACAGTTTGGAGAAAAACTAATTTTAGTCCAATGTCCGTTTTTTTTTTATTTGGGATTTTAGGCTACAATTATCATTATATATTTCTATTTATTTAATACATAAAATGTAATGTACACAACTCTGTAAGATTTTCTTTTCTTATCGTAATAATAATAATAAGAAGAAATATTTATTGAGCACCAAATCAGCATATTAGAGTGATTTTGAAAGGATCGCTAAAGTAATGCCTGCTGGAAATGTAACCTTGCCGTCATATTTTTTTAAATAGAATAAAATATAAAACTCTAAAATCTAAAATTGTATTTCACAGTGTTTTCACACTGTTTTTGCTGTATTTTGATTAAATAAATGCAGCTTTGGCCAGCATACCACCAACCCTAACCTTCTGAACAGTGATGCGTATTTTTAAATTTGACCTTTTGTTTATCTATTTAATTTTACAAACGTATTGCTATAAGGTTATTTAGAACTTAATGCTTCATTCAGGTTCTTCTTATTGCCATATCAGCTTTTGGAGTTTTCTGAAGAACTGCAAATAAGTAGCATAAGGACTACGATAAAAAGTTTTTTGTGGAACTTTAAGGACACTTTCCTATGACATGGTTCTAATTGGAACCCAAGACTGATCAGTCCATGAATCAATGACACTAAGTGCCTCTTTCCCTGCTGTGTTCATTCTCAAATGTGAATATAATGGATCGGTCAAAGCATGGTTAAGGATTTTACAGAGAGCATCCGAATGTGGCTGATGGATTAGCTCCATGTGGAACGGCCCTTCATCCTCAGATCCGAGATGCTGATCTGCCTTCGATTGACTCTCATTCCAAAGAAGCTCATTCATCTGTCTCTGTAACAAGGGGCCACATGTGTGTAATGTGAGTTTGAATGTGAAAGGACAGCAGATAAATCCAGTTAGCTGTGATTAGATTACACTAGGCTAGAATGAATGGGATCAGTTGGAGAGGTGACAGAGAAAGGGGGGTAAAACCACACAGACCCCTTTAACTCAATCCATTAGAGTACAACGACATATTCATTAAGTCAGGCCAGCCCAGGACTGTGGTTTAAAATGAGCTGTGGTCCCCCTCCCACTGCTCTTCCTTTAAAAACTTCCTTCCTTTTCTCTTTCATATTGATGGTCATGGAGTGGGCTTAAAGGTAACCACGGTGGGGGTTTTGTGTGTGTGTGTGTGTGTGTGTGTGTGTGTGTACCTTTCTATAGGTTCCTTCCTGACTTATACAAATCCAATACTGAGTTTTCTCTCTTATCCAGGCCTTTTTAAATGGCTAAATTTTTCCCCATGAATTAAAAAGCATATGATGATGAACCAAACGGCCGTTTGCAGTGATTCTAATAACACTAACGAGTTCTGTTGGTCTGTTGGTGATTCATGAAAGAAATCTGCTATATTGCCTTATATCTCAGGTGTGTTCAGTTCAATAGAGATCTTCTGTTCAAACAATAAGAGATCCTGTATAATTGGTTGCGCTGAAGCTCTTTTTTCAGACATGCAATTAAAACAATTACCTTGTTGAAGAAATAGCAGAGGAGTTTACACTTCTTAACTTATTTTACATTTTAAGTAGAGACTTTAAAATGATTTGGAGGGTTTAACTGAATTGAGTTCTTTATTGCAGTCCAGGCCTGTCATTCACCACAGGAAACTCCTGTCAGTGGGGAGGCGGGATGTTGAGTGATTGGCGTTTTGGCCATCCAGACAACTTCCTCTGGTCGAAGGAAGAACGTTAAAATGTCTGGGTCAAAGTAACCTGCCTCTCTAATGTCCTCTTTAACCTCTAACTGCTTTCAAGACAATAACTTTACACGTGTTTCTAATCTACATACATATTCCAGACATAAAAGTTCTATAAATTACATATGATATTGTTTAATTACTTACTGGATATATAATGTGTGTATACTCGTTTTCAATATTGCTATATATATATATTTTTTTTTTTTTATAATTTCAGAACTTATTTGACATTTCTGTGCTTTCAGAATGTAATTTTTCCATGCCAGCTTTTGGCTCAACATGTCCTGCATGTTTGGATTTAACTTTCAGTAAACCTATCTGTACAAAAACAGACAGAACGACAGAAAGCGAGGTGCTTAGGTAAAGTAGGCTGGAGTGTAGAAGGGTTGGACAGACATCAAATTCACACCCGTCAGAAACACATTCCAGACAGTGTGTGTGTCTGTGCAGAGGCTTGTGTGATATATTCTTGGGTACCTCCTACTGTAGCTGAGGGTGAATGTTCAGACAGCTGGAACATTAGACATTCCGACAATGTATTTCCTTTATATATGATAAATGTGTGTATGTATTTCCCATTTTCGAGTCAAGCTATGCGATCTGCTTGGAGAGTATAAATCAAGTCATTTTTTTTTTGATACACACATACCGAAACGTGTGTGCGGCGCTTCAAAGTTGGCATAGGTCGACTCAAAAAAAAAAAAAAAAAAAGAAGAAGAAGAAGGAGAAAATATTTAGATGTAAGTAACCTTAAAATTGAGGGCTGCTTTTCACTATGGTGCTAATTCATTTAATTAGGCAAAATGCTATAGGTCATATCAAATACCTTAATCCTCAATAACCATGAACACACCGCACTGAATCCAGTCATGAAGCAAAAGCAGTTGACATCCGCCAATCTAACACACATGCACAGCCTAAAACTGTTGTTTACTCTAACAGCCTTTTTGACCCCTTAGGCCTAAAGACACAGCGAGAGCAGGTGAGTAGGAGAACAGATAGCTTTAATGGTTTCAGGTTTTTTGTCTGAAACACCTTTTGAAAGCAAGCTTTAAAAAACCATTTGAGGGCCTTTTAAAGTCTTTGTCCTCCTCTTTCCTCTCTTCTATCCTTCTGTCTGTCTATCCTTTTTGTACTGAGGTGCATTTGACCTCTTAATCACTGCCTGAGGTGAGCTCCACATGGCTAATGGATATTTCCTTCTCGCTCACACACACACATATAGATTGTTGGTGTCTAAGAGTATAAACAGGGCGCCTCTTCAAATTGCCATTGTAGAGTGTGAGAAGAGAGGGAGATCCTATCCTGGAGCACAGCGACCATGTCATTATGACCTCGGTAAACGAGAAGTGTCTTCCTGATTTTAAAATCTCTAGATTTTCCTAATTCCTTTAGAATGAATACAGATGCTGATATACATAACAATAATAATAATAGAAAAAATCTGTAACTGTTTTCAAATTATTTATCATGGGACACTGAGGACTATTGCTCCTGACAAGTTATATTTAATTAATGTAAATTCATATAAAAAAATATACAATTTTAAATATAAAAATAATTAATTGATGTTCTTTTTAACTATGTTGGTTTATTATTTCCAGCTATAAGCCATGTACATTTATCGCCTAATAAACAAAATTATGCACAGCCAACTGGTTATTATCGCAAAAGAAACCATTTCACACCTGCTTATCCAGGCTTCATTTATTACCTAGTTTTTCAGTAATTCAACTTTCGACTATTTAGCGTTCTCGCAAAAACATGAATCGCGGTATTGTTATTGCCGTGTCGCTATAGCGGCCGGAGGAAGTGTGTAGGCCTCAGGGGTCAGCGTGTGAGGTCACGGGGAGACACCCAGAACAGAACCTGATACCCGCTCAGCGTCACACCCCTCTGACAGATAAGGAAGTCAGTCGGGTGGTCAGAAGTTGTTGCACATCTAAAAAACCTCCATCGTGGCCCCAGGGGCTCCGTGCGCTTCCCTCAATTCACACACACACACACATACAGTGAGATTCAAAGTTTAGGGTTCAAAATTTAAACCTGAAAAAGATGTAGGACTTTAAACGAACAAAGTAACATTATGATGTTAATAGGTAAGAAAAAATATTGCATATTTATTCCACCAGTCGTGTTACTCGCTGTACAGATGTCAGATGCATTTTGGATCATCTCAAACCAAACTAGAGAATGTGATCATCAACTTTTAAGTTTGAGTGTTTCTGTCATTAAAGCAAAAGAGGGACAAACTAAATCTTGAATTCATGATATTTTTTGTTTCAGCTCAATTTCTCACTTTTATGTTTATTATGAAAATTTGCCAATTTAATTTGTAGAAACTGAAAATTTGGAGACTTTTTTTCAGACAACCGTATACCCAACCAAGACCTTTTGGCATACCTCCCTCTCTTTCTCTCAAACACTCACACACACAGTGATGACAGACAGCGTCTGAGAGGAGGGAAAAACCCTTAAGAATCAAAGCAGGACATCCAGGAGACGAGTATGCATCTGTGTGTGTGTGTGTGTGTGTGTGTGTGTGAGAAACACAAAAGTGGTTGGGGACTACCGTGTCGAAAGATATCTGCAAGTGAATAAATAATGCCTTCCATTTCTCTTTCAATGTTTTTTTTTTTTTATAAATCTTTCATTGATATTCCTAATAATTCTCTCGCTGCATTCTGTTTAATTATCATACACATTATTATTATAGCATCTGATGGAGCCCGTTCGCACTGAGGGGTGTCTCGGTGTCCAACAGGAAGGGATTTTTGTACCGTTGACAGATGAGGCTGTACCTCTGATCATTGGCCGAGACACTTTCTCTCTCCCTGACCCCTTCACTGAGTCCAGAAGCTGCGGCCGGGAGCTGATGATTGAGCAGCATTAGAGAACGAGGGATAAGGTGACCACTTAAAACGCGGTTGTGTGTGTCTCCTTCTGCGTATCTCGGTGTTGGTGTGAATTTGTGTGTTGCGCTTCTAGACTCCACAGAAACACTAGATGGTTTTCCCCTAAGATTCCACATCAGTGGAGAAATACGTTTGGACAGTTTAGATTGAATCCCCTATGTGCTTTGTTATGTGTGTCTGACCTAGCCAAACTTCGATCAAAATTTCTATAACTAAACTATAGCTTAACCGAATATTTAACTAAAGAGAACATGATCCGTGTGTATTGCAGTGTTGCTGTCGCAGCGAAACGGAAGTAGCAAAAGATCTTTTGTTCCATATTGCGATGCTCTTCTGAGTAATACAGATTTTTGAAAAAAATAAAATAATTAACTATAGGACAGAGACTTGTATTTGACTGAATGTACGTTTGTATTGATCCAAGTCCAGCAAATGAGAATTATGACATTTCGATTACAAATTATGATGTTTAAGTGCACATTAATCATTCACAATAAAATCTATAACATGTTTTTAGAAAACAGATGGCGGAATTTTCATTTCACACTAACTTTAAGGTTTCGCTATAGTGTTAGTCTGACACTCTTTCATGAAAGAAATCTCTATTGTGATCATTGGGGCTGTTGCTACAAGGTTGCTGAGGTACTCACTGAGTTTTTTACTATGTGGTTGCTAGGGTATTTTGAGTAGTTGCTTAGGTGGTTGTTTACTAGTAAAGAGAGCCCCCAGTCTGATCTGATAGTCTGGTACTTTGATATGCATATACTTTAATGTACATTTACGGCTATTTTTATCAGCACAATAGATGTCAGTGGGATGACTCATTATAAGATTTTAGAAAGGTGTGTGTGTGTGTGTGTTTGTGTAAATGTCTCGAAAGGAGACAGTAGGTTGTATCTGTCATTAAGAGCAAGTCTGAACAAAAAAAAAGACATTTTCAGCACAGCAACTAAAAAGCCACGGTAAAATGATCCTCTAAATGTGTGTGATTTACAAATAGTTGATCAAAGACGATTTTGATATCAAAGTTCAGTCATTTAGAGCAACACTTTGTGTGTGTGTGTGTTTTAGCTAGGGGTAAAATCAACAAAACAAGATCATTGCCTCAGTCAACATCAACAGTTTCAGGTTTCATGTTAATTATGATCAATTTCACACAGGTAAAATTCCATTCTAATTTATCCGGAGTTGTGATGTGGTTTTGGTGACTTGTTTGATGACGTCATCCTTTGGCATCTAATAAGTGATGGGTATGTGCTCAGAAAAGTATTTACATAAGAAAATTACGTATGCTTTAGCAGTGAGATGTATGGAAACATACCCATCAAATTATGGCAAATTTAAAGCTAATAATAAGATCAAAGTATATGTATTAGAACTGAGTAAAGCAATATAAATGTAACATGGCACAGGGTTCCTTTGATAAAAGAAGATTTTAATTATTTCTCTGCTTATCTGAACATGAACATTAATATATCTGGATATATTGAAAATAATAAAAAGTACAGTTGTTTCAATCTCTGGTTTAATGCATTTAGGGAAAACTAATTACTCCTGGATCACTGATCCTTGTCTGTTTTATTATATGGTATCTCTGAATGTCTATGTTGGTAGGTGTACATGGCAGATATATGTGAGAGGAGACCTGGCCATGAGTGTGTGACTATGTGGCAAGTCCCTGCCTGTCTTTAACCTGACTTTGAGCTTTAGTTGGTATTCTGAGTCTCTGTTGTTAAAATTAATAACGGGATTTGTCGAACCACCTCAGACAGGGATGGTTGTCTTCTGTGCCTCTCTATCTCCTGCCCTTTCTCACTCTGACCTGAAATTATTAAAGAAAGACAAATGCAAACTAGCCAACTTCATCTTCTGACGTGTTTTAGAAACGCAGCTTGGAAATAATAAAAGCAAGGAAAGGAAAGGAAAATTAGACTAATCATTACTAATGCACAAATGCCATCCGTCTGTATGTGATAATATTATTCCGCATGAATTGTATATAGTTATAGAAGATTATTTATTAAATACATATTTTTAGATGGTTTACAAGAGACATGTGTAGGCAAAGATTATTGGTAAATGTTGAATGGAGACGTTTGCACTTTTGTGTGCGTGTCTATATGTTTTTTTTTTTTTATTAGGCTATTTACTAAAATGCCATTTTTTTTGCTGACTGCAGCCAGAAATACCAAAATATGAAAATAAATTCTGACATAATGTTAAAATTATATAGACATAAGAAGTATAAGAATCTCAGTGACAATTGAGCAGCATCCTTATAGCTAGCTATTGCTAGATGTGAACTCTTACACTGTGTTTATTTCGCGCAGCCTGACTGATGACAATTATCTTTAAAAAATTAGATGAAAAGTATGCACTCTAGAAGAGAAATGCAACAGCTGCGCAATAGTTGCCTGTATAGGACAGTACAACCTAGCCTATTCAACACATTATTATTGATGTAAACATCACAAATATACTACAAAAATATGATTGTTTACAGTAAGTAAAAAAAGTAAAAAAAAAAAAAAAAAAAGATGCACATTGACGAATGTTATTTAACATTCATTATTCTGAAAGTACCTCAATAATCCACAGACGCTTTAAAGTCAATCTCTAACTTCTGACTAAGTAATTTATTTATTCAGTCAAAAAAAAAAAAAAAAAAAAAAAAAACACCAAACAGGTCTCTCGTGTTTAGCACGCGGCTTCTCTCTAAACACATGTAGCACAATCATGTCAGGCTAGTTCTGATTGTCTGAAAATAGTTAAATCTGACAGATTTTTTTTCATAAACATTTTAGATGTAGTCATTATAAACTGCAAAGCTTGCCTAAACTCACATGCATGAAAAATGTTGACAAGTGGATCGAATGGAATTCCAAAGAGGAAATAAGTAAACCGATAAAGTAAAACCCCTACAATCTCTCTCTCTCTCTCTCTCTCTCTCTCTCTCTCTCTCTCTCTCTCTCTCTCTCTTATGATTCCCTCTGTGGAACCTACCATCTCAAACGTTTCCCATCCCCTGTGATCTATCCACGACCTCTTCAACTATTAGAGAAAAAGCGCTCGCACGTCACTGGTGAAGGTGGATCATAACATGTGCCAATACCTATAAAGCGCGAGCGCGCGAGATGCACAGAAGACGCACAGCTCACCTAAGAGGCTCTCGAAGTTTCACTGGATATCTTCGCTATGATTTTACGCTCTTCCTGAGGTGAGTACGCGCTCATTCTCTGCCTCCGATTCACTTATAAGGTCACCATTAGCCCCGTTATTAGGATTGTTCTTTTAGATTATATTAAAACAAAATAAAGTAAGCTATCTTAACTGATTTTAAGTTATTAGAAGCACAATATAAAGAATATTTTTTTAAGATATAAAAGAACAAAGATACTTCGGAGATTTAAATCTGTTATGTTTCACTATGTTCTTCAGATAAGAAAAAAGCAGGGTTACCAGAATTGAATTCTTAAGTATTGATATAGCCTAGTTTGATGGCAAATACTGTATATTAGGATGCTGCTTGTGAGTTTTACTTACTCGGGAGTGCATATGAGCAGAAAGATCTTCTGTATTGAGCACAAATGTTCTCATAACCTCAGTCGGAGCGGGTGAGAGCAGGGCTGTTCCAGGGGTTGCACCCCAAGAAAAGGTGGATAAACTCGGATGAAAGACATGCCAGCGCATGCAACTTGTAAAACTGTTTGGAATAGTTGTCAGCTTCTCGTCCTTTTCTGGGATAGCTGGGGAGACCGACAGACAGCACGACAGATCTCCTCTCTCCATGTCAGACCCGTGTAATGTCCTATTCTTATTCCATTCCCAGATATCCAATGAGCGCGTGAAAAGGATCTTCTTGCTCGTTACACAACTTTTGGAGGCGCTCCATCAAGAAGAAACCATCACTGGAACAACACGCACAGGCGCACGTGGATTCTTTGCTTTCTTTCTTTTTTTTTTTTTTTTTTTGGCTTCGTTCAACGCCGGAGATGTTCGGGCACGATATCTGCCTCGTGTCCGCGTTGCTGGCGGCTGCCGGTGCTGTCTTACCGGCTCTGCTGTTGCTTGTGGTTTCGCGGCTGCTGTGGGAGTTCAGGTGGAGCATCACTCGGGACCGGACGTGTAAACTCCCTCTCCCGCGGGGCTCCATGGGCTGGCCGCTCGTCGGAGAAACATTTCACTGGCTTTTCCAGGTAAAGACTTGAGCATATAAATAAAATTATTCTTTTTTCTCTTATTTATGATTTATAGATAATGGGTTTCATAAGAAAAGCGGTTAGGCTATTATTAGCGTGCTTTAGGAGCAAAATAAATAAATACAATTGAATGAATGAACGAATTAGGTTAAAATTAATTATGATTTCGTAATGTAACATAGGCTTATGTAAAATAATGTTGATATTAGTTATCGTTTTTTTCCCCCCATTTCTCGGCGGGGTCATCGTTGCAATAAATAAACAAAAATGAAAAATAAAAAAATGCTCATTTTAATAGTAGTAATAGTACTACTTATGTGTTTTGGCGCCCCCGGCCCATTTAAAAATCAACAATTCGTTTTAAATACAATACTTAAGTTTTCTGATAGACCTATCGAGCACGTGTTGCTATGGATACCTCCGTAAGCTAAGCGATCGTAAACATTTAGGCTAGCGCACTTACGAAACGTAGCTATGAAAACAATACATGAAGCCCCCCTGTCAAAATTATGTATTAAGTAAAATTATTAAACGACATGCTAACTTGTGAGGAAAAAGTCGAATTCCATTGCTAACAACCACATTTAGGTTATTTAGATTGTATATAGGGCCTTGTAATTATTTAATTAATGCTAATTCTTTTGCATGACCATGATTAGCGCAATGTTTCTCAAATGAATATGAGTTATATGCTGGCCTGATGAGCAAATCCAGAAAGGGAATTATTCCCTGCATGTGTGAACTTGATGAGGGTGTAGTTGTTCACTGTGGTGAAAACAGACGTTTTCATCTTGAAGAACCGATCAATCCATTCCAGATGATGCAATAAATAATACTGCGCTATGTATATCTGGAAGGTTTATGAAATAGTATGGGATATTTGTGTGTAAATATTTATAGTACGGAATTTTAAAGTCCTTCTAGTCACAAACAGAGTAGTGGGGACTCGGGGTATTGCATGGACCTAAAAGGTTTGACATTAAGCTCTGATGTCTTGTAACAGGGATCCAGTTTTCACATCTCCAGACGCGAGAAACACGGAAATGTTTTTAAAACTCACCTTTTGGGCAAACCCCTCATCCGAGTGACCGGTGCAGAAAACATCCGTAAGATCCTGCTGGGTGAACACACACTGGTGTGCACGCAGTGGCCCCAGAGCACACGCATCATCCTGGGGCCCAACACGCTGGTGAACTCAGTTGGTGACCTGCACAAGAGGAAGAGAAAAGTAAGTGTGATCTGATCGAAAGGAACCCATTAGTTGTTCTCTTTCACTTGTAAGTATCCCAGTAAAGATGAACGTTCACACAAAAAAACGAATCTTTCATTTGCAGCTATTAATGTCGCGATAGTTAAGCAATTAATTGATCGATAAAATGTTGTTTTCCAGATCCTTGCAAAAGTGTTTAGCCGCGGGGCGCTGGAGGCCTATCTGACTCGTCTTCAAGATGTCGTCAAGTCTGAAATTGCTAAGTGGTGCTCTGAGACCGGGCCTGTGGACGTTTACGCCGCAGCCAAGTCACTCACTTTCCGCATTGCAGTGCGAGTCCTGCTCGGCCTGCGTCTGGAGGAGCAGCAAATCACTTCTCTCTCCAAAAGCTTCGAGCAGCTCATGAACAACCTCTTTTCTCTTCCCATGAACAACCTCTTTCTCTTTCCGATAGTCACTTTAAGTGTCCCCAACCAAGCAAGCAGAGGCGACAGCCAAAACCCCATGCATATAGAATGGAAGACTCAGTTGGGGTCAGTTCTCCTCTCACCGGGCGCCAGCACTTAACCTCCAGTTCAATTTTAAACGCAGCTGTGTCAGGTAGTGTAAATGACACTAGATAAGAATGAGTCCACATTGTCTCACAGCTTGACACTAAGATCACACTAGATGAATGTCTAAATTTCATTTTTATTCTTGAACATAGTCTGTTTGTTTTTGTTGTAGGGAATCAGGGCCCGTGAGATTCTGCACTCTGCCATGGAGAAGATCATAGAGGAGAAACTGAAAAAGCAGCAAACCAGTGATTACTGTGATGCTTTTGACTATATGCTGAGCAGCGCGAAAGAAGATGACTATGAGCTTACGATGCAAGAGCTCAAGGTAAACATAGAAGGCCAAATCCAAATGTAATGGGCGCTCTTTAGCCTCTGTGGAAACTTTTCATGTTCTTTAAAAATGGAAAAAGGTTTTTTAGATATTAAAATGTTCGTCACATTAAGGAAAGGTTCTTTGAGGAACCAAAACTGGTTCTTTTAAGGCATTGTTGTGGAAATACCCTCTTGGAACCTATATTTTAAAAAAAATAATTATGTTCTCTTTGTATATTTAGCTTTCATCACAGATGATGATCCTACATGATAATTTTTTGATCCATTTAAATGTATTTTTTCATTTATTTATATATATATATACAAATTCCCTCATATACATGGGATAATGCCTATAAAACTGGCCAGACTTTTGGAATAATTAAGATTTTTGAATGTTTTTGAAGGAATACTCTTCCATGGCTGCACTTACTTGATCAAAATGCAGCAAAACAGTAATATATTTATTTTATATTTATACCGGTTAGTTGTGCATTAGCATGCATATTACTAGTATATTAGCCATTTATTAGTGCTAATTAAGCACATATTAATGTCTTATTCTACATGACCGTATTCTTTATCCCTAATCCTATCCAATACCTTAACAAATGGAAAAATCATAGTTAAGAGTTAATGAGTGTCACCCATTCTTAACTGTCATGGAATCATATTTTAAATAACAAATAATACCTGTATTCAATAAGGATGCACCATCTCATCAAAAGTAACAAATACTACAAATGACACAAAAAAACTGATACAAATAAAAGCTGTTCTTTTGAACTGTCTATTCATCAGAATTCTGAAAAAAAATTTTTTACAAAAATAATAAGCAGCAAAAATCTGTTTTCAGTTTTGATGATAAACATTATTATAAATACTGTTTATACTGTATTTTTGAACAAATAAATACAGCCTTGGTAAGCATAAGGCATTATTCCACATTATACCGTACGTGCAAAATTATGTATGTGCTTTTCTCACAAAAATGTTTTACCCTTTCAATTTATTTTGGATTCATGTTTGCAAAATAAATGAATGAAAATGCATTTCAGGAAACGGCAGTAGAGTTAATCTTCGCTGCTCACTCCACCACTGCCAGTGCATCGACATCCCTCATCCTGCAGCTGCTGCGTCATCCAGACGTGAGTGAGCGCGCCAGAGCAGAGCTGGAAAGCGAGGGGCTGATCGGCGACTCGCACGGATACTGCCGCTCTCGTTGCCATGGGAATGTCATCAGCGAGGAAAGCGATGCTGCTGAGAAGAGCACCAGCGAGTGGAGATCGCCGATGAATAAAACAACGTGTTTTGAAGCAGGGGACAAAGAAGAGGTGCGCCGCTCTCGGACCCACGTCCCTTACCTGAGTTTGGAGAAACTGAGTCAACTTTCTTACCTGGACTGTGTGGTCAAAGAGGTGCTTCGGTTTCTCCCACCGGTGTCTGGCGGATACAGGACAGTCCTGCAAACATTTGAATTAAATGTAAGTTATTTTTGTTTTGTTTTGTGCAAAATAATCACTACAAATAGGGCATTCATATATTGTCTGCAAAAGCAGGGACATTTTTTTAAAGTAAAATTTTACATTAAATTAATACATTATAAGATTTGAAAAAAAAAGCAATATTACAATTTATACATGATAAAATGTTTACAATTAACATTAAATTATACATTAATATAAATATAGTGTGAATGCTAATATAGAATAATAATTTTTGCACTAAAAAAAGGTGAAAAAATTTTTAAACATTTTATTGTATGCATTTGATTTGATTTTATAAATATAAATTCTAATTATTACATTATAAAATTGTATTATGTTATAATTGTTAATCATAAAATGATTAAATCACAATATAATGTCAAAAAGTAAAATAAAAATAATAATAATTAATCATGATTAATTATATGAATAATAATTAAAGTTTTGATAACACTTTACAATAAGGTGTCATTTGCTAACAGTAGTTAAGGTTTTAACTAACATGAATGAACAATGATAAACACATATTACAGCATTTATTAATCTTTGTTAACGATAGTTTATAAAAAATACAATCGTCCGTTGTTAGTCCATGTTAATTTGAAGTGTATTAACTAATGTTATTGAGCATAACTAGAGATTTTAATAATGCATTAATATATGCTGAACTTAAGATTTAAGTATTGTTTAATCTTAGTTCATGTTAACTAATGTAGTTATCTAATATTGATTAATGAACCTTATAGTAAAGTGCTACAATGGTTGTGTAAAAAAAAGTGTAAAATGTGCATCAAACATTAAAAATGCAAAAAAATAATAATTTGTTAAAAAATAATATAATGATTTTAGATAGAGATATATATATATATATACACACAGATGTTGTAGACGAAAAAATTGGTCTGTTGTAACAATTCCTATATTGTGCATTTTCAGGGTTATCAGATCCCAAAGGGCTGGAGCGTAATGTACAGCATCCGGGACACACACGAGACGGCAGAAGCATATCAGAACCCAGAGCTCTTCGACCCAGACCGGTTCTGCGCAGATCGAAATGAGAGCAAAACCGACCGCTTCAGTTACGTCCCGTTCGGAGGCGGTGTGAGGAGGTGCATCGGCCGGGAGCTCGCTTTGATTGTGCTCAAAACTCTCGCAGTAGAGTTGCTCGCCACGGTTGATTGCACTCTGGCAACAGAAACATATCCAAGGATGCAGACGGTGCCAATCGTGCATCCGGTCAATGGACTGCATGTGTTTTTTAACTACAGAACCCACGGAGTTGAGAGAAATCGGAGGGAGTCCACGCATATATAGACAAAAAAAAAAAAAAACTTCTTTTAGACACTGTACCACGTAGAACACCAATATATGTCGAACCGCTTTTGGGAATCGTATGCATTTTCTTTTCTAATGTTTATGTAAAGCAAACCATCTGGAAAAGTAACTTAAACCTGTGTAAAAGTCTGTTAGATTTGAATAGCCAAGCCATTGTGATGCGCATGAGAGAAACAAAAAAAATATATAAAAACAGAAACGCATTTAAATTCGTGTATTCTTTCATCTCGACCTTGTATGTGATATATAAACAAAACCTGTTTTTGTTTTATGAAATGAAGTAGGAACACAGATAAGCTCTATTTATATATTTTTTTCTCAAGTAAATAGGATAGCTCACTAAATACAATTTACATTATGCCACTTTCTAGTTTCTAGGCCACTGTACTACTAAAATGACTAGTTATCTATACGTGCTGTCCTTGCGGCTTTAGTACTTACAGAAGTTACATATTGCTTTAAACCATGTAAATAGGTGACTAATGCATAGTTATTTGTTTTTATCATGAATGTAAGCTGTGAAAAATGACCCTTGCGCTGTGAACTGGGGTATCAGTTTAAATACAGGGAAGGAGAAAACAAGCAGCACTTTTCTCCAAATTAGGAGTATGTGTGTATACGTGTTGTATATGTTTAATACTTGTGTAATACTTCTTGTAGTTCCTGTGCTCGTGTGTTCGTCTTGTTGAATAGTGCTCATGTTAATTTTATATCTTTTATGGTATCTATTTTGAAATGTGTTTTTGGAGCCCTGCTATAGTGTTTAAGATGTCTCTGTTCAATAAAAAGACTTGACGTGTTCATTTGCACTTTGTTGAGCGTTAACATTATGTTTGGGGTCCGTAAGTTACATATGTAAAACATTAAATATATAATATTCAGTAAAACGTGTAAAAACAATACTTATTTTCAGCAAGGATGCATTAAAGTGATCAAATGTGACAGTAAAGACATTTACTATGCTATAAATAAACCTTGTTAAATGTTATCAAAGAAAAAATTAATTACTAGGCAACACGACACTAAAATAATAATAAAAAAAATAAATGTTTCTTAATCAGTAAATTATAAATTCTGAAAGATCATATGACACTTAATTAGAGTACAGGAATAAATAACATTTAAAAATAAATTTAAAAAAATTTGTAACATTTAACTATTTTAATGCACTTTTAATCGTACAAATGCAGCCTTGTTTACAATATAAGGCTTCTGGTTTATAAAACATATTTGGTTATGTTACTGTGATTTCTACTTGATGTTACTGATTTCTACTTTTGTCTCAACAAGCATTAAGATATTGTTTACCACGAAACTACCCGAGAACGTGAAGAACAAGCCCGTAGTGTTTAGATAAAGCAGAGCCGTGCCTGAATCCACCAGCAGCAGACGAGCAGCCTCCCTTATCAATAAAAACAGGTCACTGCGCAAAAGAGGAAGCAGCTTTCACACATGTATGGACATAAAACTGACAAAAGAATCCGTCACGGACTGACACACACACCCTTAAGACTAGCAGCCGAAGGGCACGCACACATACCAGATGGAGAGCATACAGTGTGCTTCAGTGTCAAGGGTGGAAGAGATACTGGAGAGGATGCGAATGGTGAGAGAGAAAGATTATAGAAGAAACAAAGGAATCAAGAAATCCTGAAGGAATCACGCGATTATTGACCTTTGACCTCGCTCTTATAAAAAAAGGGCGATATACAAATATATGTACAAAGTCATATAAATGAGCAACATAGAAACAAAATGTCAGTGCTAACAGTCGTCTTTCTTTCCCTTTTGACTTCTTTGATCTAACAATCAAATTTCCATTGAAATCCATGCGGTATTATCCTATTTCTCTCTTTATTGTTCCATGGTGCCCTTGAGGCAGGATCGTAGTTCAGCTGAACTTCTGAACCGGATTACTTTTTGTGTATGTGTGTATACATAATGTCACACCTTCAATCATCTGACTGCCAGCGGGATAAACAGCACGATTTGTAAGTGCCTACTAGGGTTACTATCAGCCATCCTAACTAACCTACTCTAAACATGGGCTGGTGAAGAGTTTAACAGCAAAATCAATATTCTAAATAGTCTTTGAGCTTAATAAACCCATTGAAAGGTCGGCGGCTACAGGTAAGATGTGAGGTGTTTGTCTGTGATCGGTCATGCTGGAAGCTGCGTGTGATGTGTCATGACCTCTGTTGGCAGCATCAAGTGTGTGTTGGAATGCAGAAGCAGCAGCTGGTGTCTACACTGTAATTACCCCACAGCGCAAATGCTTCCTGACCCAAACACACACACACACACTTCAGATACACCACCCCTCAGTAGTCAGAGTTCAGAAAATAGGGACAAAGGTGAGTGCACACATATTTATATAGACATTTCTCAGCTGCACATCCTTCATCGTCCAATGGAGATATTATATATATATATATATATATTTTTTTTTTTTTTTTTTTTTTTTTTTTTTTTTTTTTTTATAAATCATTTCCGATAATACTGTATATATTTATAAAAACAACAAGATGATTAGATAGATAGATAGATAGATAGATAGATAGATAGATAACATAAATAACATTTATTTGAGGCTTATAATATTTGAGGGTTTAATATAATTCATATTGAAATGTATACATATTCATATAAACATATTTCAGTTTTTTAGTATGAGCACAATCAGGTATCAACTTCAAATATTTAGCAAGTTCATTGGACGTGTCAGCATAGTCCCAAAAACACAATAACTCTAAACTCAATCTCTAAGCATCCCATTACAGGTCTGGTGGCAATTCAGCCTTCGATATCACCCCGACATGATTCCTACAGCTTACTGCAACTTCAGATATAACAGATCACTTTATTTCCTGTTGTTCTCTCAAACATAACCATCCTCACCTCAGGTACACATCAGTGCCTACTGTACTTTCCTTAAGGGGAATATTCATTCATGAGGAAAATATGAGGAAAAATATCCAGCTAACTGTGACGAGACTTGCTGTTGACCCGAGTTGACTGCATTTGAGTTATACAGAAATTCTTCCCACAGCCTTTGGGTGAATCACAGCAAATGGCAGCGCTGCGTTTCTAAAGTCATTCATCAGATACAGATACAGACGTTGGGTGGGTTTTCAGGGTTCAATAACAGAGTGATTGACATGCTTTAATAAAGAAGAATCGGCGCGCTGATAATGCTACACCCACTGTCAGCACATCTGCATAAGCTTTTGATGCAGCAAAAATGCTTATGAATGAATAGGTTCAGCTCGACTGACTGTCTACAAAAATTAAGGGAGGACTTGGTGGAGTTTCATGGGTAAATGCACTTTTTAGAGCTAAAATCGAACGGGATTACAAGTACAGTACAGTGGCATGTCAATTCACAAATCTGTCATCAGAGCTGATGGTTAGCGGTGATACTGTCACACAATAATAAAGAAGCTTTTCAAATGTCATTCATATTAGCTTAGCCGACTGCATTCATTTACACGTGTTTGCTTCTGCATGTTTTACTAATACAATTCTGAATTAATTCCTTCATTTCCAGCCGAGCATTCCATCCAGCGTTTCTGGAAAAGAAATGCTATGTGAAAGCAAAATGCACATTGCGGATAATCTACCACGGCACATAACAGGGTTTCCCCGAGACATGTGCAGTCCTCTTGGAGAGGCATGTTCTTGAGGAGTTTAGCTCCGACCGTCTCCAGCGCACCTGTGGGGAAGGTTCTAGTGACCTTGGTGGCCTTGATTACCAGGTTCAGGTTAATTAGGGTTAGAGATCAATCAGGCAGGAAAGCAGGCATTTCAGGATCTGACTTTAATGTTGTTATAACTGATTGTTTTATCCTTAATTTTTTTATTATTCTCATATGGTTCTTTTACTATTTTATACAGACAGAACGGATCAATTGACAGACAGACAGACAGACAGATAAATATACAGACAGATAGATAAAGGTCATAAAGCTTTTTACTGACGTATGGTTTGTTTGGATAGGACAATATTTGGCCGAGATACAACTATTTGAAAATCTAAATATTGCTAAAATTGCGATAAAAGTTGTCCAAATCCTTAGCAGTCTTTAGCAATGCACATTACTACTCAAATTAATTTTAGATTTATTAACAGTAGGAAATGTACAAAATATCTTCATCAAAACATAATCTTAATAAGCACACACGCATGGCCATGGCCACACACACACACACACACACACACACACACACACATATATATATATATATATATATATATATATATATATATATATATATATATATATATATATATATATACATACAGAGAGTTTGAATAATTAAGCACAGAAACAGCTTTTTTATTCCTGTTATTTTCATCCTTTTCCAGACTTTCACAGGTTCTTTGGCTTATTTATACGGACAGAACCGGTACAGTATGGCCTGCAGCAATGATCTTGCGAGTTCAGTCTCAGGTCATATTGTTCTATGATTTTCCAGAAATCTGGCTTCTTCCTCAGGCTTCATACCTGTGTTGATGGCTCACCTCTTGAACACTCTCTTCCCACACCCACATATGAACACAGACAATGATGCTGACCTGATATTGAACCTGAACTACTTTTCTGTACAGATATGTGACAGTTGTTGTGCTTTATGAATGTGATGATAAGCTGAAAGCAGGAAAGTGACATTACCCCAGGCTTATAGGCTTTCTTTACATAAATAAAGCTTTTTTTTTGAGCGTCCTTTAGCTCAAATAGTTGAACATGGCGCTAGCAACGGCAAAATCATGGGATTGATTTCCAGTTAAAACCAAGAGCTGATAAAATAAAAAATTACATTAATCGCAGAATAATAATAATAAATACAACAATTACAGGGCTTTAAGCACTTAAGACCTTTATTGCATCTAAGCCAACCTAAAATTAAAGGACTTAAATATAACACTTAATACAAAGCAAGAATACTTATACACATGCAAGCACGTTTTGTTGTAGATACAAAGATGTAAAGTAAATGATAAGTAACAAAATAATTGCTGCAAGTGTTATGTTTATAATGCAACTGGCATGTCTCGGTGTAATCATAATTGCAAAATGAGATTAAATGAAGGGGTAAAGTTTGACAAAATGTGATATTGAATGTTATTGTAGTGACTTTACAATAATTTAAATACATGAATACAAATGGCAGATTATAAATAGAGCTATGTTAGGTAACAGAATCGGTCAATTAATGGTCTCTTGCTTCCATCTAGTGGTAAAAAAAAATTTATTTGAGGAATTTTAATATTTACGTGTGCTTTTTTTCTCCATTTGAACTGTTATAGACGCAATTAATGTGTGAGCCCCATGCATTTTACAATCATATGACATATGTGCTCACCTTTCATATATATATATATATATATATATATATATATATATATATATATATATATATATATATATATATATATATATATGATCTATAATATGATGATCGTAGTGTTTCTGTAAATGCATGGATGTTATAAAATTTGAGGTTGTTTTCTAGACATTTTGTTTTTGAGGCCTTTTTACTGTTATAGCGTCCAAACTCCACACGGCTGTCACCTGCCACAAGTTTCCACTAAGTTTCGTAAATTTTTGAGTTTGTTTGCGTCTTATGGATATATTAGGCCACGCCCCCTTTATAAATGACCCCTTTAAAACTAACCTAGCCTAAATTCACATTGTTTTAATAACTGATCCAGAGAGTCCAGAGCATATTAAAACAGTAGTTTTGTTTGAGCGAAAAACCAGTGACTAGTTCGCAAAGCAACGGCAGCAACGGTTCTTGAGGCAAAGTTGCTCATTACGATGAGATCTATCAAATATGCATAATTGGCGGGTTTGTAAAACGCCACGTGATTACCGATCGTAAAACTCATTAGCCCGACTAGTGGCCGATTTCTTTCAAAATTCTTACAGACCGACAAATCTGCTTGCAGCACACACATAAGGAGAATCCTTCCCGCCTCAAATATTAAACATGCACACACTACACGATTTCAACATCACGGCGTATCACACACTACAAGATACTATCATCTTGGCGGCGCGAGGGCCTCACGAGTTGCCAAAGCAACTTGCTCTCTGAAGATAAACTCCGGAGTGAGTTATGTTTCAGGGTTAGTTTACTTCAGAGCTATCGGAGCATGCGCGCGCGTTCTACAGACTGCGCACAATACAATGTATTTTTACAATAAAGTTTTATATATAGTAAGCACGGTTACAAATATTATCTGAAATGTGTGAGTATTAGCAACTTTACAGGACGGCTTAATTTAACGTCAACCCAGAGAAATGAGGGCTATGCCCCAGCTCTTAAAATACTGCTCATTTTTGTCCTCACAGATAAGCGTAATAAACATTTAATATCTGTAAATAATATTTGTGAAATAATGAAAGAAAACAGTATATGTGCTCGGTTGTCTCGAACTGAATTTGAGCGCGAAGCACAACGTATATATTTGCCATACAATATATATCTATAGAGATAGACAGTGAAATGTCTAATTAACAAATTAAAATCGAAAACAAATCATCTCAGAATATGTGATCCGTTAAACGGGCATGCAGACGCAGTACTAGCTACTGCGGAGACTGTCGCTGATCTTATGCACCGAGAACATAGAAAGCACTAGATGATCAAATAATTAAAATGTTAGTGCAGCCTCCTTACTGTTTTTCATAATCATTACGTCTGGCTGTGAGCGACGTTAAGCTTTATGATCTTCATCTGTCACGTGAGATGGGGGCCGCCATGTTTGTTCGCGCCGCAGCTGAGCGCTGTTAGTCGGATTTACAACAAGCAAATTCATCAATTTCTTCCCAAAAACACGATACTAAATGACTGGTGAAGTGGTCGAAGAATAGAGTGAACTTTGTAGTTTCTACACTAGTTATTTGATATGAATAAAACACAAAATTACAGCAAATTTAGGCAGAATTGTTGTTTCCATACAGGTGTGTATATTGCAAACTCTAATTGTATTGTTTTACTAGTACCTATGTGTATTTAACTGTGATAATTATGTGCTATGAGAAGCACAGTGCAGGTCTTTAAATCCCGTATGTGGGACCTGACCGCTCAACAGGTTAATAGGGTGAAGACAATTAAAGTCTAATAATAAATGGTTTATTTAATAAATGTGCAATTAGCCTACTGATGCTTAACAAATATGACTACTAGTCGACCAGAGAAATACTTAGTCATTTACATTCCTTTTTAAAAGACTGACTTTATTTTATTTATATGCACTTCTCAGTGCATCTGCAGACGAATTGCCACGTTACAAAGATAATAACAGACAAAATCATTTGTTTTTATTATAAGCTGAATAGATGATGCACTCAAGACCACACCTTCTGTACCTGCTGTTTATCTCCTTGTGCAGGGTGATATAACGCCAGCCAAGTCTTGAAGGAAGACTTACAGAATGAAAACAGTTATTATAGTTAATGCCTGCTCTCTCAACCTGTTCAGTCAGCTACACGCAGTGCCACAGGCTGCGATTACAGCAGGGAAAGAGAGACGGAAACAAACCAAAAAACAGGTTTGTGGTTGAAAGTTTTGTGCCGGCTTCTTTGAAACTCCCAGCTCCTGAATCCTGTGGTTTACCTGAGCACTGCTCACCTGCGTCAGCGCTGACATCATCAGCACGAGGACTACAAAGGGTCAAAGGTGACTCCAGTTCAGGGGAGGTGGCCTCAACACAGTGACATCTACTGCAGACAAACGGACATAAACATTCACACGCAATATACATGAGGCATTTATTTCAAAGCTTCTCCCTTAACTCTCAAGATAAAGACCGACGCATGTTTAGCACTGTACAGAAATATACACAAATATATATGTGTGTTTAACACTTCACTTCTCCATTTGGAGAAAAATAACAATCAATAATGGTAAAAAAAAAAATAAAAATGGTTTCTTAAAATAACAGTTCACCCCAAAATTAAAATTGTGCTATTATTCACACTATGTCGATCCAAACCAGTATGTTGGTAAAAAAAAGGCCAAAAAAGTATGAATCTAACATCTAGTGTCCACTGACAGAAAAAAATACCAGTATGAGTATGATAGATAAAAAATTGTCAGTAGAGATTTAAAATAGTAAATAAATGAACATTTTTAATTTTTGAGTGAACCATTTCTTTAAAACTAAGATTCAGTATCACTGAAATCAGCAGCCATTATTGAATAGTAACTGAATGCTAATATGTACACTCTGGTGAATGCAATTTCACAGCTCAACAACAACAACAACAACGAAAAAAAGCATTTGTTTTTTGTAAATTGCAGTAAACACAACAAATGAAATTAGCTGTCAATTGTCAGACATTAAGAAAAGAGTTAACAAATGAGAATCTGGTCCCTTTTCCCTAAACGAATCCAGACAGTGAAATCTGTTGAATTAATCCTTTGAGCGGACATTTCTTCTGGAAGGCACCATTTGTCTTTCAGTGAGTCAGTGTATCTCACAACATTCTGACTATGGTCAAGGAATGTATGTAAACAGGCGTAATAAAATGTTTTCAAGGTCTTTGTCTCAGTCGCTATCAGCCCCACTGTGGTCAATTAAATGCTTTTCTTCCAAAAGGTGAACCTATAAAACACACAACAACCCATTATGAAGAAAAGGTCTCGCTGGGATTCTTGTACGGCAATAATAACAAACCAAAAAAAAACTAATGACACATGAAACATTGACTTCAGCTGAACTTATTTATATGGCAGTTTTTCCTTAGAATTAACATTTTTAATTTAAAATTGTATTATAAATGTATTCAATAATTATTCCTGTATCGCAAACAGCGGAGTGGTAGCATGCGTGAAATATGTATTCAATATAAATCACTTTGGCCAAAAGCATAACATTAGGTGTTAAGAAGACTGTTATGTAAGAGACGTGAAACTATACAAAAATATTTGGCGGCAAAAAGCAGTCATCAACCAACCAGAAGTAAGTGTTCCAGGGAGTTATGTAATTAGTTTAATAATCTAATGAAATTACAATTGTGTCATGATCGTATTTACCTGCGGCTGTAAGATTCGCTGGTAAGTGGGGCTGGAAAGTTCGTCAAGCGTTTCAGCAGCAGGTTTATTAAGTGTCTCCGGCAGTAGAAGCCCCAGGCAGCCCGCCGAAATCCCACTCAAACAGAACACCATAAATGGCATGGAGGTGTGCAGTGATTTCTGAACAATTAGTTAACAAATTCATTTTATAGCATTTTTTCCACATTATTTTAACAACGTCTATGAATGCATATATTAATCTTACATTATATATTATGAATTGAAATCTCAGAATATGATTCCAGCTACTTACCATACTCGGCACGAACGGTGCCAGAATTCCCCCAACTCTACAGGACATGGAACACACACCCAGGCCTGCATTCCTAACACACACATAAACACACACAATTCACCCAGCACATGTAGTGAGAGACTTTTGTCTTGCACGTTGTTTCATATAACAAGCATACGCTAGAGGGCGCTGTTTGCTAAAGAACAGGGACTTACTCTGCAAGAACATACACCTTTAATAAAAATGTTTACTTAAAATTACAATCGCGAAAGAGCTCAAAGCACAAAAATGTGCCACATCGCATCTGCAGCAAAAGCACTGTCCGTACCTGATCACGGTTGGGTAGAGCTCTGATGTGTACACATACACAATATTAAATGCAGCACTGACCATCAGTTTTCCAACTAAAGCCAGTGATGTGGCACTTAATAAGGACCCTGAGGAAAGCAAACAACTGGCATTAGACAAATTTTAAAAAATGCATGATGTATGCTTACAGAGAATATTAGCACTACTAGTCAAAAGGTTTTATATTTTCAATGTTTTTTTACATTTTTTATGTTGATAACAGTAGTGCTACAGTAGTGCTATTTTTGAGGAAACCTTGATACACTACCATTCTAAGTAAACACACACATACATATACATACATACATACATGCATGCATATATATATATATATATATATATATATATATATATATATATATATATATATATATATATATATATATATATATAGTTTTGTTTTAGCAATGTCACAAAAGTGACAGTAAAAACTGTTTTGTATCAAATAATCTTAAAACATACGTGTCATGGTTATTAATACTAATGATTTACGTCGATTTATATAATAATTGAGCACCAAAACAGTGTATTATAATTATTTCTGAAGGATCATCTGACATTAAAGACCGCAGTTATGGCTGCTGAAAATTGTAATAATATTTTTTAGCATATTACTGTATTTTATTGTTCTTAACTATTTAAATACATGCAGCATAAGACACTAATTTCAAAAGCATTTTTAAATGTTAATTATTTCACTTATGACCAGTTGTGTGATTGTGTGCGTGGTCTGCAAATCATTCCTGATATAATTTATTGCATAAATAACAAAAAAAAACAAAAAACAACTGACAATTTATTTAGAAAGATGATCACCTGATACAGGTACGAACATTGTGAGCAGACAGGATACGCCTGCAAATGCAAGAAAATTGGCCATAGACTTCCTCCGGCCTGCCCTAAAAGCAAATAAACAAACACTAAGCTAATAATGTGAGATGACAGTCTGATACTACAGCATGTGAATGTGATCGTGCAAGTGCATTTACCACTGCTTGTTAATGAAGTACATGCAGAGAGGGTATGCAGGGAGTTCCACCAGACCATACATGGCAACACTAAGGTAACGATTACCTTTATCTTCACTGGCACTGAGGGTCAACCCGTAATACACAAGACTACACGCATACCTGCATGACATACAAATACGCAAACGCAATGAGTGCATTATAACGCACAGAACTTTGCATAATGCCGTAAGAGGGAAATCAAGATGTAGTTTTTGGAAAATATGACAGACTCCTATAAAAGACTCACCACACATACATGAGCACCACAGTTCTCCAGCGCAGTATGGGATGTTTGACCAGCTGCAAAACCCCAGGACTGGACGCATCCGGAGCGTTGCTGCTGACGGTCCGCGGAGCTTTACTGGAATTCTGCCTTTCCCGTTCCTCACAGCAAAATCTTTCAGGATGTCTTCAGCCTTCTCTGTCTGACCCCGAGAATAAAGCCAGCGCGGAGATTCTGGCAAAGTCCTGTCACAGACGTGGAAATTAAGCAGACATATTCTCATTTCTCATGTTCAAGAGACATTATGAGATTTTTAGATAAGACTGTGTGTGTGTGTGTGTGTGTGTGTATGTGAGAGAGACACCTTGGACCACATAATCAGTAATAAGGGTCAATTTTGTTAAATTGAGATTTATACAATTTGAACCACATAAGCTTTCCATTGATGCATGATTTTTTTAGAACAGGACAATATTTGGCTGAGATACTATTTAAAATCTGGAATGCAGAACTAAATGAAAAAAATAAATATTGAGAAAACCACCTTTAAAAGCTATCCAAATTAAGTCTTTGGCAATACATATTACTAAACAAAATAAAAGCTTTGATATATTTACAGTAGAAAATTAACAAAATATCTTCATGGAACATGATCTTAATATCCTAATGATTTTTGGCATAAAAGAAAAAGTATCTTTTTGACCCATACAACGTATTTTGGCTATTGCTACAAATGTACCAGTGCTAATTATGACTGGTTTTGTGATCCAGGTTAACATATATATAAACAAAAATAAATACTTAATATTAAGCAGCACAGCCGTTTTCAACACTGATAATAATATGTATTTAATTGTGCACCAATCAGTGTATAAAAGGTTTTTTTAATTATTTGTGACACTGAAGACCGGAGTAATTAAAAATTCTGTTTCACTACCATAGGAATAAATATTTTATTATATTGCACATAGGAAAACATAACATTTCCATTCCAAACGTTTAAAATGATTAACAACCACAAACTTTTTTTTGCACTTCCTTGAACAAAAACTAAGTTTAGAATATTTTTTGTGTGTTCTGTTAAAGACGAAATTTTTACGAATGCTTGAAGTGTCCTACATCTTAAGTTGTGTGCGAGGACGAATTCAACTTTTATGGGTTTCGAAAACCACCGGAGAAAGTGATTAATAACAAATGTTCGGTTTTGAAGGGGAGTGACCCTTTAATAGCTGTCTGGCTCACTTACACACAGAGCATGAAGAGCAAAAGTCCGGGACAGTTGGCCGCTGTTGCTAGGTTCCGCCACGGCTGAACATAATAACCCAACGCAGCGAACAGAGCGATGCCCACTGCAAAGGTCATATTAGTCAAGGTCCCTGAAACACAGACAGTTACACCAACTTTACACGACTACTGTGAAAGTAAACGAAAGCGATTTCCATCTCAGTTCATGTGTACCTGTCATAGCCCAGTAGGACTTCCCCACGTATTCCTGAGTAAGAACGAAACAGACCAGCGCCATTCCTCCGTTCATCAATCCCACCAGCAGCCGAGACACAGCAAACACCTCATAGCTAGGTGCTAATGCTGTTCCGTACCCGAACAAGACCTCAAAAAACAGACCTGAGAGAGAACGGTTTCACCAGAGGTCACCCCAACTGTTTTAGGAAGGTTTTATGCTTGGTTGTGTCTTTGCTTTTGGTTTTCAGTTGGTTGTGCACGAAAATCACATGTAAAACAGTTATAAACAGATGCAAAAAAAGTAAAGACCCATCACGACGCACTATGCAAATATCACAATGACGTAATCGCTCCAATTTCAGCCCTACGTCACTTAAAATGAACACTTACAATAAGGCTGACATTATCGACAATCAAACGTTTAGCCATAACGCAGAATCAGGGTTTTGTAAATATATTATTAGAAATACAGCTTACCAGTTAGGAAAACCGGCTTCCTGCCAATCTTATCAGAGAGCGGTCCAAATAGGACATTTCCAATCAGCACACCCGCAAAGAACAGAGACCCAGCCAGGTTTACTTTGTAGGCTTCGTGCTTAATCAGGTACCACTGCATAAAAAAAGACCAGTCCCGTATAAAATATATCAAACAGTTCTAATTTTGGCATATGCCTGCTGTACAGACCAAACATAAATATTAATAGACAGTTCTTTCTTATTTGATATCAAGTATAGGTGTCATTTGTATTTGAAAGGGTGAGCTAAATTTAAGACAAATTAGTTTAAAGCGGTCTCTTACCTCGGTCACGATTGAGCTGACGTCCTCTGTGAATTTCACACTTTGTGTTATATCATCATCCGGATCTCCAGTAACGGGTTCTATGTGATATTCTGGCACAGCACCCACTAAAATGATGAGCATGGACTGACATGCCATGTAAATCTGTAAAAATAAGACACATATTTCAGGTGAGTGAGCTTTTTGATGATCTGGTAAATGAACAATATCCAGTCTCAAAACAAAAACTCTGATACGGAGACGATCACTTTATCTCCTTTCCATAACCGATGTAGGATATTTCAAATATATTGAAAGAAAAACTGAATTACAAAGCGCATATTTAAAGGAAATTAATCACATCTACCAGGGCAGCAGAAAAAGTTAATTAATTAACGTTAATTGTATCCCTTTCTCAAACACGAAATCGTTTATAACATTATTTCCCTATTCTAATAAAAGACATACAACATTAGACTTTTTTTTTTTTTTTTTAAATCTTACTTTATTTGTGTTAAATATGGATGGTTCCAAAAACAAACTATTTCACGCAAATTGTTAAGAATTTTTTTTTTTTTGCTATTTTTACATATTATCCTTATTTTACTACTTCCTACAACTGGAAATGAATGCAAAATACTATTGATATACAAGCATTTTCATTTTTAAGAACCAACAACCTAACACCATAGTTTGGTGACACAGGTAACGGGGTCTTAAACTAATGACATAATAAACAAAAACGTTCAAGTAAATGATTCACTGAAACTAGGTCGAATTCAAGCACAGACATCCCCTCGCCTGAAGATAGTATGCAAATATGCAATGGGTTCAAAGGTTTGATTCATCAAATAGAAATTTTGCATAGCTTGCTGGCTTGTGTGGTCATAAATGTAAAGGAATTTAACCACACAAACACATGTCTGTCCAGTATTTATGAATTTGTATCTATCATCTGTTACCTGTAGGAGAACCAGGATGGTGACCATCCGCTTCTGGTGCCTACCGAACTCTCCAACCACCTGGTAAGCCTCCTCTAAATCCATTCCAGGGTCAAAGCATCCGACTGCATGTGTGTATATTTACATTTTAATAATGGCTTTGAGAACAACTGAGGTTTCAGATACTCCGCTGTAATCTGGCTTCCCTTCGCAGACGTGGAATCAAACCACGTGGTACAGAGCAGTTCTGATTGGAGGAGTTGGAGTTATTCTAACACGTGGTACAGACGGCCGTTCTGATTGGTCGTCGGAAATTAACGCTTAATGGAGAACGAAACTGAAACGAGATTTTATTGACCGTTTATTGTTTTTAATTTTACTTATTTATACCAAAAATTAAGGGACTAAAAAGTGTTCTTATTCTTTGTACTTTCAAATCTATTATTATTATTTAGAAGTAAATTATTATCCAAACAGTACCAGTAGAAAGTTTCAGGTAAATTATACATATTCGGAGAAACAAAATACAAATTAAGATTTAAGCTCAGACAAGCCTGTTTTAGTGCAAATAAAAATATGAAAAGCTCATGTGTGCATAAATTCAGGAACAAGAATCAACATTCAAAAACCGTAAATGTAAAGACTAAAACATTTAAAATATTATTTATTAGTTTCGTTTTAGCGTCTACTAAATGAGTTAAGCAATTTTAAATATAATGAAAATCAATTGGATTTAACATTGTTTCTCAGATTTATTTAAAAAAAATTTTTTTAATTGAATGTCAAACAGTAAAGTTGGCTAAAATAAAAATTAACAATTCTTACTTTTTCAATTCTTTATTAAATGCAGCAATCCAGCAGACATGATTTTCTTATAAGTCTCTTAAACGAAAACAAACATCATCTACAAAGAGCACCAATGCTAGTCAAATGAAATGCAATAGAAAGAAAAGATAAACATTTTAAAACCAAACAATACTTTAAAAAATATTTTTATTGGTTCACATATGGAGTGGATCATTTTCTTTTAGCTTTTAATTAAACACTCAAATGTTTAACAAAAACAAACCACAAACAACATAAAGAACTAGTGAAACTAACAGAAAAATGTAACAAAGAAAATCACCCTGAAGTTAAAACTTTATTATTGAACTGTGAGAAACAGTTGAAAGCTAAATACATACACAAATCATATTTAAAAAGACACACAGACGGTTAAAACAATGCTCTTTAAGACATACATGAAAAAAAACAAAAACATGTTAATTTTGACACCTGAGTGGTAGTTTAGAACGTGGTGGAGTAGATGAGTTTTCATTCTCCACCTTCGAACGGTTCAGTGACTTATTGCAGTTTTCCTTCTTGCTTTTCTTCTGCTCAGACAAAAAAAAAAAAAAAAAAAAAAAGTATTGTTAAAAAAATAAAAATATTTTGACATGCAGTCACAGTTCAGATTTTTCATAGACAAATTTTAGTCATTTTAATAGTAATCCATGCAATTAGGAAAACATTTTCCAACAGATTTGATGTCTTTTTTTTGTTTATCAACAGAAAGCTTGATTCAAGTGACTTGTGCGAGGCGTGTGTCACCTTAATCTGTGCATGACATTAAATGGGTCCAAAATGTCTCACCTTGAAAAAAGGAACCCGTCCATTTTCATAACACATCAGGTTCTCATCAGAGCACGACTGTTCAGTGACATTTCCATCACTAGAAACACTGACTTCATCCTCCAGCGAGTCCTAAAAACATAACAGAGGTTACAACAGTCCAAACAAGAGCACTTACATCTTAATACATTTTAAAAGCAGACAGTTTCCACCGACTACCTCTAGAATATGGATGATCAAAAACTTATGACTGTAATACCTGGTCGAGAGCTTTCTCCTCTTCCGCCTCTATGACGGTCTCACACTGGTTCAGTGCAGACTGAAGCTGCTCCTGCTGAGCTCTGAACTCATCTTCCAGCTCCTCTCGACTCCTCAGCTTGTTCAGCATACGTGGATAGACATACTCTTTACGCTGAGGGGTTGTTCCTGCAAAGATTTGCACGTAACATCAGCGCGCAGTACACATGGACAGATTACTTGCACTTGAGCCACATCTATATACACATAACACCATATCTCCCACACAGCTTCTCTCATACCTGTTGGTAAATCTTGCCGCAGTTCTAAGCTTATGAAGCTGTGTACTGTGTCCAGTGCCTGAGTGTTGATGGAAGAGAGCATCTCTTTGTGCTCCTGCAAGGTAGCATCATCTTTGCCAGTCTGCAATTCCACACGACTTAAGATTCCTTCTACTTCCTGCTGCATGTGATTCAAACGAGCTTCGCAGTCCTTAACGGCTTTCTCACCCTTTTCTTCTACAGACTGAATGGAAAACATTAGAGTAGAAGATTTAGCATAGACAAGAAAGTCACATTCTATTCTAACTATCTCAGGTTCAGACACAAAGGGCAGTGGTGGATACATGACAGGAAGCAAATCAAGACTGTCCCAAGTCTGACAAAACTAAGTGCCCTTAAAAGGGACCCTTTTTTGCAGCCAGTCTCCGGGTCTGGCGACAGGACTTTTAGAATAGATCATTGAATCCAATTAGACCAGTAGCATCACACCCACAGGAAACATTTAATGCAAATAAATCAGTGGTCTAATACAGAGACTGCAGATGTAGGCATTGTATGGCTCAAACTAACCTTAAGCAGGTCTTGCACAGCTGTGTCCGTCTCCCTGATGAGTTTGAGCTGTTCCTTGGCTTTATTTTCAGTTGTGTCTTTGGCTTCATGGCACCACTTAAGCCCCGACTCAGCCAAGGAGTCCACTGATGTCTGTAGGTGTCTGCAGTAACCAGCACATTCCTCCAGGGTCCTCTCTCCTTCTTCAGTCACTTCATTCATCTCCGTTATAACTCCATCCACAGAGGAACCCAGCCGAGTGCGGACAGACACAATGTGCTCCTCAGATGTAGTGCATTTACTACAATAAAGGAGATTTGTTAGGGTTTTGTTATAAAAGACTTGAAGTTATATTTGTAAATGCCTTTTTACCTCTGTATGGAGCTCTGAAGCATTTCTAGCGGAACAATCTGGGCAGATGATGCCTGTGCAAGACCCTCAAACTCAGTCTGAGTATCCATTGCCAAGAGATTCATTTGGTTCTGCAAACACTGAACCAGATCGGCCACTCGCTGTAGAAAGGAACAAGAGATTTAGGCAAGTAATGCGACCTAATATTTTCATTTCAAAAGGTTCCTTCTAGTTCTCAACTTAAGTGTTTTTCTTGGTCAAATTCAGAAAGTGACTGCTTGTAAACCATTTTAAAAACACCCCTGCTGAGCACTTCAACTTGTACAGGAACAGCCTTCCTGTGGCCAAGAGGTGACATTTACAGCACCCACAAAGCTTGTGAACATCTGAGTCAATAAGTTTAGAATAAAAGGTGATCACTTAGTTTAAACGCAGACCTCCTCCTCAAGAAACTGTCAGTGGGAGAAGACTTACCGCCTGATGGTTGTTTCCAGCTTGGCTGATCTGCTGCTTGAGCTTGTCGTGCTCGGCACGCAGAGTGTTGAAGCCCTGCACAGCACACTCTCGCATACTAGCCAACGATTCAACATAAGAGTCAAAAAACGACATCATCTCTGCTTTCAGACCCTGCATCTGTAGGAGACATTTTAATTTGCCAAATTACAAGTCTCAAAATATTTAAACTGGCATAAGAACACGTAAATTCTTCTGAAATGTACCTGCTCAGCCAAAGAGTTGTATCTGTGAAGGTTTTGCTTCAGATTGTCATTCATGGCCATGACGGATCTGATACCTGGCACCGCCTGGGCAACCAAAACCTCCTCTAAATGCTGTCTGTGTTCATCCTAGGGAAATAAAAAACCCATCAACTGCAATTATGAAACCTGGAAGAGCTAGGACATTTTTAAATAGAACTCAAAATTGTTTATCATCTCAATGAAGAAAGTCATACATCGAGCATCTACAGTTTGTCAAACATTGGTTTACAATTTGAAACATTATGGAGTCCTTACCAGTATTTCCAGCATGCTATTTTGAGCCTCCTGAGAGAGTTTCTTTTGATGCAACACTTTTTCCTTGCACCGCTCCACACCTTCTCCCACAGCCCCTTTAATACTGCTGTAAGAGTCACAGACAGCACCTAACGTCTCTTTAAACACCGTTCCATTTGTATTCAGCAGTTCACCTACAGAGACATAAACAGACATTAACTTGACTGTTTCCTGAAGATACTTTTTTTGCTGGTGATTTTAAACCCCTCAAAAGAGAGCATATTATATTTTGAGATTGGAGCCAAGTAACACATCTTACCCACAGAAGAGCGGTAATAGTCAATCATAGCAGCATGCTTGTGGCTCTGCTCCTGTAATGAGGTCTGCATGCTGTTGTAGCAATTCTCTATGCGCTGGGCAAAGCTCTGCTGGACCTCCCCGTTATGAAGCTCCACTTCCCTCTTCCTCTGCAGCTTAGCGTGAAGACCATTGACATCCTGTGTGCTGACCTCAGCAGTGTTCAACAGCTGGATGAAAGAGATCAAGTTAACATTTTTGCATACTATCCAACCATTGCGTCACCAAGCTACACATTACAGACCTGGTCAGCAGTGTTGTATAGTTGACACTCGTTGGTTTGGAGCTGCGAAGTGATGTACTCCTCTTGAGTGAGTCGGTGCCTGGTCTCTGTTAGGTCCTTGTGAGCCTCCTCCAGTCTCTGGTTCTTGTCCTGCAGGTCCTCAGTGCACTGGTCCAGTTTCTGCTTACTATCTGTGAACAAGTCCATAACCTGCAGACAAAAGAACAAACTTAATCAGCTACAACGTAACACGCACTCAAAAGTGGAAGTTGGTAGGGCTTGTACACAGAAAAGCAGAAGTAGAATGGATTTAAAAGATGCTCACCTTTTTGAGCTCCTCCTCCATAGCAGCAATCCGCTCTGTGTACTCCGTAATCTGCTCTTCCTGAGACATCAGTTTACCGTTCATATTCCTGCAAACAGAATACTGAATGTTCACTTCCAAATCAAGCTACAAATAAGTGTGTTCAAGAAAAAAAAAAAAAAAAAAAAAAAAAAAAAAAAAGTTTTATAAAGATTGACTATATAATGAGAATTGAACTAAATTTTAAAGATGTACTAAAATTCCAGTTTAAATTCTGATCATATTTAAAAATATGGTCAAATAAATACAGCCTTGAATAAAAAATAAATAAAATGCAGAACTCACTCATAGTTATCAACAGAGAGGTACACTCCATGTTTGTCACGGGTTGCAGCCAAATCTCTTTTCAGTCGCTCAATCTCCTCTGTGTATTCCTACAACAATTATTTTAAATACATGGTTGATTACTGCCGCATAAACAAGAAAATGGGAATATAGTTCAGGAAACTTTATGAAAACACAAGTGTTCAATCAAAAGAATCTTGCCTTGATCAGAGTTCTCTTGGTGAGTTTTTGGTTGACCTCTGGCTTATTCATGATACTCTTGGCCCTGTTAGCGTAGTCCAGAGTGCTCAGAGTTTCCTACAATTAAATTATAATGTCAATACTCCTAAAAACAAAGAGGAAAAAAAAAAAAAAAAAAAAAAAAAAAGTCTAACAGTACAAGTCATACCTCCAGATTAATGGAAGCAGGAGACACAGTGGCAATAATGGAGGTCTTGGTGCGTCCTCCCAGTGAATCTTGCAGAATACGAGTGAGTTTGGACTCTCTGTAGGGCACGTGAGGCCCTCTCTCCACAAGAGCCTTTATTACACGACCCAGAGTCAGCAGAGACTGGTTTATGTTGCCAGCTTCACGTGCACGCTTGTCTACGGCACCAGATCGCCCAATATTCTCGCTACCTGCAAGATCCACCTAAGCGGATCAAAACACACGTCAGCGTTAAACTATTCTCGAACCTCAGTTATAGATTAAAACACTATCTGAAGAAAGTAAACTCACCAAGTTTAGTTTTCCGATCTTAACCAGCTCTTCTCCATCCAGTGTGATCTCTTTCATGTGAATAGTCACAGAGAACACTGAATGAGATCGACTGGTGAAAAAGGAGGAGAGAGAAGTTACAAACCGTGAACAAAACACCACAAAGGCAAACATTTGGTCTTGTCCATTGCAATTGGGAAGCATGAATTTCAATTGTTACCTGGAATAAGCGTTCATGAGCGTAGAGGCTGTTTTTCTCTTAGCAGCTCCTCTCTCCAGGATCTGATACACCTCGTTCTTATTGTGTACAGTGATCTCCTCCAGACCTTTAATGGTAACACCCCTCTGACAGACATACAGAATGTCTTGATTTAACAAACAAATACATGCGATCTTTCAAAGACAATTAGGTTTTTACTGAAACAAAAAAAAAAAAAAAAGCATACTTTATTTCTGGGATCATCAAACAGTTGTAGTCTCTCAGTGACATCTGGAGCAGGGCTGAGAAGGTCAAACAGTTCCTCATTGTATATTTCCAACAGAGAAACCTTCACTGAGAACTCTGTGCCATTATTGGACAGTTTCTCAAAGATCTGATGAAGAGTTCTGGGAATGATTCCAGCCAAAGGGTCCTGTGAGAGAAACCACGAATGAAATAAGGGGAGAAAAACCCTGATCAGTCCCTGAGCCAATAACATGCAAATAAAGGCTTATACTTTGGTCCAATAGCAACGCCTCAATAAGAAAGCAGTCATTTCATATGCAAGAGCATGACATTACTATTACTTTAAAAAGGTAAAGTTGCAAATACGAGCAGTTTATTCAGAGAGAGTCAAAATGAGGAATTAAAATTGTTACTGGTGCAGAAAACATTAACATTAGAGGCATTTAAAAAAAAAAAAAAACAACTCAAATAATACCTCTTCCCAAGTAAACTCCTCATTGGGTGATCTTTCACCCTCCATTGTGAATGTTTTCCCGGTTCCAGTTTGTCCATATCTTAAACCAAAAATAAATAACCCATTATGTAAATACATCGGTTACATTGGTCATTTGGTTTAGTTTTTTAATACCATGCCAGTTTTTTGGGCCATTTTACTATGGCAAAAATGTTATTAAAATCTAAATTTGACATTTAAAATACAAATACTCACGCAAAGACAGTACAGTTATAGCCCATAATAACTTCATCTAATATGGGGCAAACCACACTCCTATAAACGTCAATTTGTTTGGCAGAAGGACCAAAAACCTATACCAATTGAAACAAGATAAATTTAATGAGCATTACTACACAAGCAACAATTAAAATGACATTAATGTGGGTGGAAAACGAGCCAAACACTCACCATGTCAAAAGTGTATGTTTTTCTTGCTGCTTTGTCAGTGGCGCCTCCGGTACGGACCATCACCTCTTTACGGTTTTGGTCACATTCGACAACTGTGTGAGAGGCAGATTTACGCTCCACTGTGTTGAAGGGTCTGTGAATCGCACATCAGATAAGAGAACGGCATAAACATTTATTTCAGTCTAATAGATTTAGAAAAGAACAGGTAAAGCAGCCAGAGCTAACATTACACTTGAAATTTGATTAATAAAAACATTTTCGACTTAAAAAAATAAGTAAATAAAAAATAATGTCATGTGTGGGGCAAGCTGTCACATTACAAAACCCTTGGCATCAGCAAAATATAAAAAAAAAAATTAATTATAGCCCATTTCTGTTTGCGGAGTACATTTTCATAAATAAAGTGTGTTTTAAACTAAGAGTATAAAAACCATAACGTTATGTTACTCATTAACAGTTTACAGTACAACACACAAAACATGTTCTAAATGCATTCTCACAATAACTTACAAAAAAAAAAAAATACAAATGACTACTTCAAATAAAAACTATACATTTACCTGCATCGTACAACCACTTGTATATTCCTGCCTTTTTCATCTTTTTTAACTGCTGGTAACTGTGATGAAGCCATGTTGAAGGAGCGTCTTCCGTGCTCCAACTCTGAAAATGCCCTTTAAACGTAACCTTTTAACAAAATTAAGTTTTAAAAGGCAAATATAAGTCACACCGGAAATCACTTACATAAATACCGATCCATTAAAAAAAACAAATAACATAACTTTACGCAAATATACTGCAAACACTCGCAGACACATTCCAATAACAGTGCCTAGCGTAAATGGCGCTTAACCAAAATAAATAACAAAACCAAGCGAATAAACACAAATTTAGCAAATGCACGTACCGTTCACCAGATCCCCTTTAAATCAGATCAAAGAAGAAGCTGCCAAAATCGTCTAAAATCCCACCAATAACGGAGATTATCGGAACACACTCTATCCGCTGTACTCTGACTGCGAGTCTTCAAGCGCTGCAGTTGCTGACTTTGAAAATTGCGCATCTGCAGCTTTAAGCCAATCAGAGAAGAGGAATTTTTCGCCACGCTTCTCATTGGTCTAAAGCAGGCGAGCTGGAACGAATGCATCTCGGGAAAGTGCAGTGTTTTAAAACTGTACTGGACAACGAGAGCGAGATTGAATTCATGAATTAATTTGTGTTTAATTCATCGAAAGCTATTAACAGTGCTTGTTTTCATTAAATCTGGCGTAACATTTTAAAATGCAAATTATAAGGCGTGAATGAAACTAATACAATAAAGAATTGACATTTCATATTTTATCTCAACAAGGCATAAACACTTTATATTTATAGTTAATGTTTTTTTACAGAGTGTGTTTGTATTACGTTTATTATGATTGCTTTAAAATGCGGTGTTCTCCATTGCAGAAAACAATTACGTGTGGGGTCTCTCTCTTCATATCACATTTTAATATGCTCTAAAATTCTATTCGAACTTCATTCATTACGATAAAGAAGGAACTGTGTTCGAGATTCAAATAAACGCCTCGGACATGTTTGTCGACGCCGCCTTTTCGACACTAGTTCCTAAAATTACCACTAGATGGTAGTAAGAAACCATGACACACTTGTGTTCTAGACACGTAGAAATTTTAGGTGTTTTATAAAAGTATTTGGACTGCAGAGCAAATCATAATAGAAATAGTTGAAATACAAATTACATATGTGTCTTATGTGATTGTCACTCTGTCACTTATTCACACCAAGCTTATTTTTAAGGTAACATCCCTTTTTTTTTTCAAAAATGCCCTTTGTAAATGTATTCATAATCACCACATATCTTTCTGTCATTCTTTATATAATATGTTCATAAACTATTCAGTGTTTATGTTGAAACTGAATGACTTAAATTACAAATGTCTCACTGTTGTGACAAAAGTTAGTGTACTTGTCCATATTTTAAGACAAACAGTGTCATGGCTCGGGGTGTGATGTGACGTGCAAAGAAAAAAAAGGAAAATTAAAACCTCTGACTAAAAATGTAATATTAAAATATTATTTGATTAGTTTAAAATAATTGAGATGTGCTTTGAATGCAAACACTGTTGTCGAATTGTCTCGGACTTTATCAAGAATGTCACCAATTACATTTTTCTTATTATTGTATATCAAATAAAAGGTAAAATGTCAGCAGGCAATTAAACATTAGTGGGAGTGTAAATAAATGTAAAAATAAGTGGGGAGAATAAATAAAAACAAACCTAAAATAATAAAAACATATGAAAAAGTAACTAGGAAATAAGAAATCAAGGGAAATTGATACAAAATAAATGTATCATTAAATATAATGAAATATAATGAAAAATGTTCATTTTTATATATAAAAATTATATATTAATTAGATTGCTTATTTCTTATTATTACATTTATTTATAGGTCTATCTTTTTACTTTACATATTTATATATTTTATTTATTTTTAATTTCCTAATTTAAGATCCTCTATATGAATGTAGGAAATGCGCTTCCTTTTCCCAAAGGTTTATGGTGCCAAAAGTGCCATTTCTGTCAAAGAACGGTGGAGACTTTTATTTTAAAGCAGTTTCATCGCTATGGACTTGCTGTGTTGTCAAAGTAGCTGCGCTCACGTTTTGGCGTTCCCCGTAGTCGCAGGCTTCACACGCGCGCAGTAGCTTGACAACAGCAGCAGCAGCAGCAGCAGCAGCAGGAGGGAATGGGGAGAGAGGGGCACCGCACCGTTTAACAAGACACTCTTCAACACAACACGACCAATAAAACAATTCACCATCGGTGAGCACGCGCCTCAATTTACAATCTCCTCGCGCGCCGATCGCTTCCGTTTTCCTCTCGCGGTCCTGAAATAATCAATAAAAACAACCGAAGCTAACGCGAGCTCGCGTGCTAATCACTATCACCCTAAAAATCGGGCTGTCTGTCGTGCATTTTTGGAAAGCCGTTCGTGCGTTCAATCCCCGGCGATGGAAATGTGCAGTACGCGGTTTGTTATAAGATGTTTTAAGTGAGATAAACCGATTCATGATGTGATTTCTGTTTGCATGACGGTGCCTTTTTAGCTACACGCGTCTGTTAGCCCCAAAGACGTTTCACGTGGACTGATTGTTATTGATTATTAGGACAGTTTCAGATACTGTGATGTATTCCATGTGCAATCGACCGGTAACCGTGTGAGAGTCGTGTTTGCGACTGGCAAAGCGACAGATGCATAATTTTTGGGGGGCTCGGGTGTGCTGCTGGTTTCAAGGCCAAGGTCGCAACGAGGCCTAACTGATATGCATGAATAATAGCACATGATGAAAAGTGTTTAGATGTATCTGCGATTCTTATGATGGGTGTAGTGCAGTAAATATGTTGCTGGAGGGCACTGGTTTTCGTCTGGTTGACGTCTGAAATGTGGGTGATTTTTATTTTTATTTTTTTGCTTGTGTGCCACCTGGGATTATTAAAAGGGTTTTATGCCTTTTTGTATGATAGAATACAACAAGTGGTGTTGCGTTAAGTTTAGTTATTTAAAAAATGTATCTTAATTGTATTTCCTTGTTTTGTTTGTTTTACAATAGCAATTCCATGTTATTTGGACATTTGATAAAACCGCAGGCGTCTTATAAATAGTATGGTAAATAAATATTATGATGATGTTACTTAACAAAAAGTACTGTGGTTGTATTATTACTGTGATACTTGAAAATATATTGTAGAACTAAATGTTGGCATGGAACTCCAGATTGTATGGCCTGTGGTGGTACTATATTAGTACTTGGGTTTAAATCATGGTCTTAAAGCAGAATGATTATTATGTGCTGGTTAAACCTTAATAGGGTTTGTTTTAACATGTAAACTCACAAATATTTGCTGTGCGCTTGATTTCTTGATGATTTGTTGGAAATGTACTAGCTGTGTGTGTCAATATTTAAAAATGCTATAATTTTTATGGGTTTAGTTTTTTGGAGAATCTATTAAAAAAAGACAAATTCTTACTAATAATATTTAATATATATATATATATATATATATATATATATATATATATATATATATATATATATATATATATATATACATACACATACACACACACACATTTTTGTAATGCTTTTTTTATTTTTTTTTATTAATGTGCATAGAACCATTTGAATAGTGTTCTATGTCAAAGGCTTCAAACTCTAAATAAAGTTTGATGCCCTTTAATATGTGCTTATTCCATAACCGGTTAAGGTTTGTCCTGAAGTTGAAACTTGCATACGAATAACAAAGTTGCGTACCCGCACGCCAAGTTCATAAATTGCTTGCTGCAGCATCTCATTAGAATATTTCACACTTGTAAACACATGCGCTGCAAAAGCAACATCCCGCTGAATCAACCCGTTGCATTCCTTAAAATAAAGTGACGGTAATGTAAGCAGAATGAATAATTGATGAGAATTCATGAGACGGGGGTTACAGAGACCTGGCCTTTATTTTCAGGGTCAAATCAGGCGACCTGCTGAATAGGTTGACCCGAGGGGGCCCCGTTCATGTGACAGGTTTGCAAGCGGTGTTGGAAATCAGGTGTTGGACATGTTTATCTGCATGTGGAATTACTTTGAAGCTAGTTTTTGTCCTGTTTGAATATATTCTAACCGGTAATGGAGTTGATTGGATTTATAATGAAGCTCATAATTCTCCTAAATTGATAGTTCAATACAGGCTATCGAACGTTCTGTGATTTGAGAACGGCTGATTTTTGCTTCTGTTTTGTTCCGTAGCGCACTTTCTCTTTTCTTGTCTATGTTTGTGCTGCGGTAATCACTATTTTGAGAGATTTTGGATGTTTTATCTTGGACCGAATGTTACTAGTAAACAGCCAGTCCTCACAGAATCATAGCTGCTGCTATATTCAGAGTCATTCACATGGTAATGTAGGTCACGCTGCGCGCTTTGTTCTGAAACTCAACTGGGTCTGCGGTATGCAGCCAGTCTGGCCTGCCATGTTGCCTACAGTGTAGTTAGAGGTTAACAGGAAGTCTAGATGTCTAGGCCATTTTGACCAAGTCCATGTAGTTCTGCTAAGTTCAAATAAGGCTAAAAACCCCTTTGTAGCACTGAAAATAGCCTAAGTTGATTTTAGAATTGCACACTTATATATATATATATATATATATATATATATATATATATATATATATATATATACACACAAAATCTAGAAATATAGATAATGTAATGCAACATTAAATTTTAAACAGTAACTGATTCCCTTTTCTCTTTAGCTATGTTTCCATTCACCTATTTTTATGCCAAGATGCTCATAAATTTTAAAAATGTACATTAAAGACTTAACTTTGCATAAAAAATTGTTCATGGAAACACTTTAACAGAGTAAATTTCCCTAATGTGCATCATAAAAGAAAAAAAAACTGCACCAACCAACAGGACGATCTCATTTCACAGTATCTGAAATCATTCTGAAATCTGAAAGTCTCGTCATTGGGCAAAGTGCTTTGTTATAATTTCCTGAACTGCATTCCTAAAGGGCAGGCTCTGATAGCAAGGTAACACGACCGCGTTCCATCTATTTTATACAAAAATACATATACACAGCGCTTTCTACTATACTACATAAAAAAAAATCATGATATTTTCCAATTAATCAGGAAGTGACAATTTGGTTTTCTTCAACTCACTGGATGAAAACGGTGCTTTACTTGCAAATATTTTCATGCGATTTTTTCAGTTCTGTGTGTAAGTTTAATGAACTTTGAATGGAATCGTAGCTTTTGTCTGCCGTGGGGTTCCTGGTCTGAGAAAGTTTGAAGAATACTGTTTTTTTTGTTTGCGATTTGAAATATGTGCAAAAATGTAAATTTAGAATATTAATACTTGAATATATAGTATGCTTTTTTGTGTGCTGTTTTTGCTGTTTGTGGCCTAATCATGCACAGAGGAAAAAAATATTAGAGCTATATTTAGAGAATTTTTATTGTTGATTTTCATTTCACCGATCACTTAGTTGTTGTAGCCTAAAATTACAGATTCCGGAAGCTCCTACACTATTTGAAGGAGATCGCATTGATTTTATTTTGCATGATTTAATTACCGCAGTTTTTGTGGTGGTACTGATCTCAGTAATTAAGATAAAGCACCAGTAACAAGTTGTCTTGAGCCTTGATTTTCAACACTGGAAATCTGCTTTTGCGCGTAGTCGATTCGGGCAGCCGTGACCTGGCCAGCTGTTTTGCAGTCGAGCATTTAACATCGAATGTTTCGTTCACCGAAACAGATGTGCGTCAGCGTTTTCGAAATCTGAAAGTAAATAACCTATGTGGTTGCATTAGAGATTCATGAACCCGAACGCGGAGTCTGAGAGCAGATTTTTAACCAAGAGCAAATGTGTTCGCTCACTGAAAATGAAGCCTTGTGTTACTTGAGCTGAAATGACTTGTGGTGATTTGTTGCAGCTGTGTCGAACGGCGGTGGTCAGGAGGAGAGTGTGGGCTCGATCCTGAGTGGCAAAAATGTGTTGACAAGCGTGTTGTCATCCAAATTCGGCTGTCCTCTCCTTGCTAGAGATATGTCCGTTATCACAAGCTGTGTTTCCTCTTTCTCCGTTTTCAGAGTATTGAAAGAATACTGTCTCAGGCCCCCTCCCCCATCTGCAGCTTTAAGGTACTGTGATCGTTTCTCTCTGCTGAAATAGTAAAATACGGATTGTTTTATAATCAGTGTGTTTAAATGTCCACTGTAATTTGGTCAAAGCGGTGGAAAATATGCATGTATGCTTTAGACAGCTACATAGTGCAAGAAATCTAGGCACATTCATTCAAATTTAAATTCAATTGGTGAATTTTTAGTTTTAATTGTGATTAATATGAATAGTGCTTATGGGGAAGAAGTTAGTTTGTTCCTAACTAAGTGGATGGTGTTTGACCAGAATTAATTAATTTTTGTTGTTTCATTATAATAAGGTGCTTGGCTTAATTCCATAATTTGATAAAAAGAGTATAATCTCAGGCCTGTTGGCTCTCTATGTATGTGTCTAGTTTTAGATTCGAAATATTTTTTGCCTTACAGTTTTGCAGATTCCAAACGTATGTCTTGTTTTTCCCCGCAGAGCAACTCTAGGGGAAAAAAGAATGAGCTGATTTGAAGAGCTCTGATAATGATGCCCAAAATAAGTGCGGCCTGGTCACACAGCAAAGTGGGAAACGTACACGCTGTGAGTAAACACACTCATCTATAATCAGTAACCCACCTGATTCAAATGGCCTCTAACAAGAACTAAATAACATGTCCCTCAAAATACCACCAGAGCTAACAGAAACGTGACACAGTTGATTTTAGCTCTGAGGTTTGCGACATCCTACTGATTTCATGTTACATGCCGTCTCTTGCATATCTGTCTCTCGCAGTGAGCATTAGAAGGCCATGATGCAATGAGATAAACACTGGATGACTGGAGGTCCCCTGCTTAACAGTCTCTAAGCATGGCTGGCCTACAGCTGGTGACCCCTGCCTCCTCACCCATGGGGCCCTTCTTCGGTCTCCCGTGGCAACAGGAAGCTATCCATGACAACATATACACACCAAGGAAATATCAGGCAAGTCCTTTTGAAACGGTTTGATTCTATGTAGGCCACTCTTAAGTGCTTTTAACTCCATTATCAGTAGCAGGTGCAGCTACATTCTATTTCAAATAGACATGAGATGTACTGTAGCTTTTTGTGAGGAAGAGATGGAAATTTTTCATTAACCACTGACTATCCGCCATAGCCTTCAACTTGACCTGATGTGTGAAGATGTTTTTGCTGTTCCTCACTCGAAAGCTAAGCAGACTGGAAATACTGTGCATTGGTCATTTCACAATGTTTTTGATGGCGCTTCACTGCCTGTTACTTTCATTGCGTGAAAAAGAGCAGCTTGGCCATTTTGCTAAACATCTTCGTTTTTGGTTTTACTGAAAATAAAATGAAAATCATGCATCAAAGTAATCACAGTTAATTTGTATTTATTTATTCATTTATTATTAATTTATTCATGTCCTGGCAATGCTGACTTTTCGTTCTTCAGCCTTACATGATCCTTCATAAATCATTCAAAATTTGCAGATTTAGAAGTGAAATCACAAACCTTTTAATATTATCAATGCTGAAAGCAGTTGTGCATAAGATTTTTGTGGAATCTGTTCTATATTGTATTTAAAGAGTCATTTTATTTAAAGAGACATTTTAATCAAATAAATGCACCCTTTCTGAATACCTTTCTGAACTTTTTCAACTTTTTTCTGATTCTGAATAGTTTCACCTGATTGTATTTTCACACCAGGTTGAACTTCTTGAAGCAGCTCTTGAACACAATACTATAGTCTGCTTAAATACTGGCTCAGGGAAGACCTTTATCGCAGTACTCCTAATCAAAGAACTCTCCCACCAAATCCGTGGAGAGAATGGGAAGAGAACAGTTTTCCTGGTGAATGCAGGTGAGGAACTGTCTAGTCTGTCATTTCACAGAAAAACATTAATACATGATCATGATCTTCCTTTGTTTATTCATTTTAATCCTGGATTGTTACATTTTCTCAATTGCAGCATCATCTGTGGTTCAGCAAGCATCTACTGTAAGAACCCACTCTGATCTCCAAGTAGGCGACTACATGTCAGAAGACATGACGTCATGGCCTGAGGAGATGTGGAACAGAGAGATGATAGAGAATCAGGTGTGATTATACGTGTTCAATATAATGTGCCTGTGAATTTATTCATAATTGTTGAACGGTTTGATGAGGTGTCATGGTGCAGTGTCTTTTCTGTGATGTTTTCCCATCCTCATCCATCATTTTTTTCCATAATGTCTGTTCTTTCAGGTTCTGGTCATGACGTGCCACATCTTCCTGCATGTGTTAAAAAATGGAGTCTTGCCACTATCAAAAATCAACCTGCTGGTTTTTGACGAATGCCACCTTGCAATCACAGACCATCCTTATCGGGAAATAATGAAGGTGAAATTGCAGTCTTTTACAGCATTGAACGCGTGCTATGAAATCACATCTGTCAGTGTAAAGAGAGGGCTGATGGAGGTCTCATCTAACTGTCACTCCACGGAGATGCTAAAAAGATGTCAGTGCTTTATTATGGTATTAATGGGCATGTACTTAGTCCTGAAGATTGAACATAGGCACTCTGATAAGATATTGTTGTGAATCTGACACCCATTTAAACTGGATGTTTTTATTTTGAAGGCTAACACTTAGTCTTAAGTTCAGAGTAAAACAGATAGTCCACTCGAACCTCCCCAAAAAAACATTGTCATCATTTATTAAATCCTTGCTTCAAATCTGAATGACTGTGGAACATTAAAGAAGATTTGAGAAATGTATCCATTCAATGAAAATCAATTGAATTCCGTTTTGTTTGGTTTCCCCAACATTATTCAAAATATATTTTGTGCTGAAAAAAGAAAGTCATACAGGTTTGAAATGTCATGCAGGCGAGTAAATGACGACAGAATGTGGAATTTGTGGGAAATTATACCTTTAAATTTGAAGACTGGCCAATTGCAGATGCTTCGATCTGAATATGTGATCGTTTCTTAGAGAATTATATTTTGGTCAAAACACCTGCTAACATGTCATGACTATGGAAGATATTTTCACTTATCTCATTAGTTATAATTAGAGCTGTGCTGAAACAATAATGCATTTCTCATGATATTAAAATGCGTTTGCTGGAAATATCAGTTGTTTTTACAGTTGACCCCTGCTGTCAATTTTCAGTGTTTTGTCTAACTGAAATTTAAGATGGATATCACATTATAGGTGGTGATAATACTGCTTTATTGACCAGTTTCAGTCTGCTTTACAGATTTGTGAGGGTTGCCCAGGTTGTCCTCGCATTTTGGGTCTGACTGCTTCCATTTTAAATGGCAAATGTGACCCTTGTGAACTGGAGGAGAAGATTCAAAACCTAGAGAAGATTCTGCAGAGTAATGCAGAAACTGCCACTGATCTTGTGGTGCTTGATAGGTATTTGTTTTTATTACAGCTTGTAGAACATAATTGTTTCTTTTTTAAGGTGTCTGTAAAGTCTCTGTATTTTTACAATATAATCTACTGTAGATGTTTATTGCATTTGTGTTTACTTCCAGGTATGCGTCCCAGCCCGTGAGGTTGTGCTGGACTGTGGGCTGTATCAGGATCAGAGTGGGCTCTCTGAGAGGCTTTTAAGTGAGCTGGACGAAGCCCTTAATTTTCTTAATGACTGCAACTTATCTGGTCATAGAGAAGAAAGAGATCCCACATTCATCTCCAAACAGGTTCTCTTTTAGTGTCTTGTATTAAAGCATCAATAATCTTGACAGGAACTTAGTGGGATGATTTCAAATCACTGTGGTTTGATTTGTGCGATTATTTACCTGTAGGTGCTGAATGACTGTCGTGCCGTGTTAACTGTGCTGGGTCCTTGGTGCGCTGATAAAGCTGCGGGAATCATGGTCCGAGAACTGCAGAAATATATCAAACATGAGCAGGAAGAGATGAACCGCAAGTTCCTGTTCTTCACAGACACCATTCTGAGAAAAATCCACGCCTTATGTGAGGAGCATTTCTCTCCAGCGTCCCTAGACTTGAAGTTTGTCACTCCCAAGGTCATCAAACTTCTGGAGATTCTCCACGAGTACAAGCCTTTCGAACGCCAGCAGTTTGAGAGTGTGGAGTGGTACAATAATCGCAATCAAGACAATTATGTTTCTTGGAGCGATTCTGAGGACGAAGATGAGGATGAAGAGGCGGAGGCGAAGGAAAAGCCTGAAGCTAATTTTCCGTCGCCTTTCACCAACATCCTCTGTGGAATAATCTTTGTGGAAAGGCGATATACAGCAGTTGTTTTAAACAGGTTTGTTTGCAGAGCTTTGCTGTCTGTATTAGAAATTCAATACAAAAAATAAATGCACTGAAACTACAATCAATCATTTTCAATGTTTAAATGAATCACATTATAATGTACAGTATAAAAATTTTATGTTTTAATGATTGCGTCGAAACTAATATACTATTATATTAGTAATACAGTATATACTAATATAGTAAAATTGTAATTCAATTCTGCATAACTTTCTGTAGCCATTAGTTAGGTTTTAAAGGGGTCATATGATTTTATTTTAAAGCTCATTACTTTGTGTATTTGGTGTAACAGAATACGTTGACATGCTTTAATGTTCAAAAAACACAGTATTTTTAAAATGCTTTTTAAAATACTCTACTAGGTTAAAAAAAACTGTCTTTTACAATATGCATTGCTCAAATTTGAACATTTGGGTTGTGCAATTCTGTAGTAAGTAATCTTAATGATTCCTAATTGCATCTACTTTTGGAAGGCCAAATCAAGTGTTTTGGAGCGCGTAGAAACACAGCATATTCCTATCATGTCTTCATCAACACTACTGCATTACAGAAACCACGTCTTCTTTGGGGTGGCATTACACAGTTATCTCCACTTGGTAATGGGTATGTTTTCATGATGGAATCAGCCTTCTTTTTTAGATAGAAATCCTTTTGTAGGACATTTTGAGCTTTGTAACTCTGCAGATGTTATATATGGGCAAACAACTACATACCACACTAAAGAAAAGAAAAATTAGAAATCGTGTCATATAACCCCTTTAATTGTCACATGGCCAAAAATTATTTTAATGTGCTGGTTTGGTGCTCAAGAAACATTTCTTCTTATCAAAATTGAAAACAGTTGTGCTGTGTAATATTTTGGTGGAAACCGTGACACATTTTTATTTCTATTTTTCAATATTGAATTAGGCTTATCAAGGAGGCAGGAAAGCAGGATCCAGAGCTGGCCTACATCAGTAGCAACTTCATCACAGGTCACAGCATCGGCAAGAACCAGCCTCGCAACAAACAAATGGAGGTGGAGTTCAGAAAGCAAGAGGAGGTAAGAGAATTCAGCAGCCTTAGGAAATCTCTTGTACCATTTCTTTACCTAGTCATAAACCTTTTTTGCTGATTGATATTACTGTCCAGGTCCTGAGGAAGTTCAGAGCCCATGAAACCAACTTGCTTATTGCAACCAGCATTGTGGAAGAAGGCGTTGATATTCCAAAGTGCAATTTGGTCGTTCGGTTTGATCTGCCGACAGAGTACCGGTCATACGTGCAATCCAAAGGTCGTGCCCGGGCTCCAGTCTCCAATTACATCATGCTAGCTGACAGTGAACGAACAAAAACATTTGAAGAAGACCTCAAGACCTACAAGGCCATAGAGAAGGTCAGCAGGTTTAATGAGGTGAGGTTGCATGTACGTTAAATTGTCATACTTAAAGTTGTACTTCTTTTAGATCCTCCGAAATAAGTGCTCGAAGTCAGCAGAATGCAGTGAGTTTGAACTGGAGCCGGTGACCGATGATGACAACGTTCTACCACCTTACGTCCTGCGCTCAGAGGATGGCGGCCCGCGTGTCACGATCAACACAGCCATTGGACACGTCAACAGGTCAGTAGCCTTATCTGAATCAAAGTTTGCTATATTTTGTTGCGCGTAATGTCATGCTTAAATGCTCTTGTGTGATGTGCAGATATTGTGCGCGTTTGCCCAGTGATCCATTCACTCATCTTGCTCCGAAGTGTAAAACTGTGGAGCTGAAGACTGGAGGTTATCAATCCACTCTCTTCCTTCCCATTAACTCACCACTCAGAGTTCCTGTGACAGTGAGTTCTTGCCAAAATGTTTTTGAAAAATATTCAGACATTTTGTCTTCTTCACTACAAGTTTGCACATACAAGTTTCCTCACTCTTGTTTTATTCCAAACCTGTTAGACTGACTTTCTTCCATGGAACACAAAAGGAGATGTTTTGAAGAACGTTCGCACTTCTCTTTTCCATACAATTAAAATGCATGGAAACCCTGAGCTGTCAAAAAAAAGGAAAAAAGGACCAGAAAAGTTGTCCATATGATTTGAGTGCCTTATTCAAAGTCATTTATGGCTTTATGATTCTTTCTGAGAGACATAGAACCAAATGTAAGATTTTCACTGACAAACTTTCTTTAAAAATCCATGGCAACCATGGTCACCATTCACTTTCATTATATTAAACTGAATAGTTTGGACAGTCTGCTATAAGTCTTTTGTGTTTCATAGAGAAAGTCGTGCAGGTTTTAAAAGACGATGCATGCAGTTTTTCTATAAATTGCTTATTGAAAGTAAATGTCTTATAAATGTTTCTTCATCCCTTTAGGGGCCAACAATGAATTGTGCAAGACTTGCAGAGAAAGCTGTTGCTCTTCTTTGTTGTGAAAAGCTGCACAAAATTGGTGAGCATGGAAAAGTCCAAATATATGAGATTTCTGATGCATTCTAAGACTGAGTGACTTACAGATGTATGACGCTTATGTCTAGGTGAACTGGATGATCATTTGATGCCAGTGGGAAAGGAAACTGTGAAGTATGAGGAGGAGCTGGACCTGCATGATGAGGAGGAGACGAATGTGCCAGGAAGACCAGGCTCCACCAAACGGAGACAGTGTTACCCAAAAGCCGTAAGTGTCATGAACCCAAAATATCTCTTTAAAAGTGTCATATAATTTTTTGCTATATACAGCATTATTTTGTATTTTTGGTGTAATGCAATGTGTGATTGGCCGAATACTGTTGGAAATGTTACATATCTCATAACGTGATGCTGCGTCTTGGCACTATGACACAAAACAATTACAAATGAAGCCATTAGAAATGAAGCATTTGTTGCATCTAGTCAGGACATAATTACTGATTATTATGACTTAATACTTTTTACTTGTCGCGTTGCATCACCATGTCTGCATTCATGATCTGAGAAATGACGAACAAGAAGCACTACCATTCACTGCTCAAAACACGTTATTTTAATAAGAAAACATAATTTACTTAAATGAGTCAGAAGCACTAGACAGTCCTTGCAGAGTTAGATTTGCACTTACTGCACTGATTTGGGTACATATTCAGTAAAACTGTAATATTGTGAAATATTCAAATTTAGAATAACTATTTTGTATTTTAATATACATATAATTACATAATTTAAATATACATACTTTATTCATGTTATTGCAAAGCTGACATCTCAGCCTCATTATTCTAGTGTTCAGTGTTACGTGATACTTCAGAATATGCTAATTTGGTGCTAAAGATAATTCAGATTATCTGAATAGAGAATTGTTTTCTTTTTGTAAAAAAAAAAAAAATAAAAAATACAATGTGTAGAAGGTATAAATCATATTTGGTTTCTTGTCTTGTAGATACCAGAGTGTCTGCGGGGCTGTTACCCTGTGCCAGAGCAGCCTTGCTACCTTTACGTCATAGGGATGGTCCTTACCACCCCTCTTCCCGATGAGCTCAACTTCCGGCGGAGGAAGCTCTACCCACCAGAGGACACTACCCGATGTTTTGGCATTCTGACAGCTAAACCAATACCTCGGGTAAATGGCTTCAATTTAACATCTCTTTCTGACTCTGCAGATCCTTAGAAAAGAACTTACCATCTTTATTTATTGTGAAATACTTTGATCATTATTTATAATATAGTATTATTTCGATTATATCTGAACTTCATTAACGTTCCTTGGACTTTCAGATCCCTCACTTCCCTGTGTATACACGTTCTGGTGAGGTGACCATTTCAATTGAGCTGAAGAAGTCGGGCTTCACTCTGAGCGCGGAACAGCTGGAGCTGATCACACGTCTGCACCAGTACATCTTTTCTCACATCCTCCGTCTGGAAAAGCCAGCACTGGAGTTTAAGCCCGTAGAGGCAGATTCTGCCTACTGCGTTCTACCTCTCAACATTGGTGAGTGCTGCACTCAGTTACGAGATGCTGTCTTGTTCGAATATCATGCTTTCTTCATCACTAAGGCCCCAATATACCTGAAACTAAATTGAAGAGTAAACTAAAATGACGTCATTTCAAACAGGCCAAAAAGAAGTTTGTTTTGAGTTTGTTTTGGTAGTTTGAATTGGCTCACCAAAGCGAGCTTTTTGGGGAGTTTGTTTTAGCTCCTAAACACCTTTGGTCCAAGGCGGTTGGTTGTGCAATCGGTGGGTGTGTTCGCCATCTTCTTTGAAGCATGTTTTTTTTTTTTTTTTTTTTTTTCCCGGTTCGTTCTCATTCAGTGGATGTCAGGCAAGTGAGCAACGTCTCCAAGTCACTAAATACGTAGCTGAGCTGCTACAGATATAGCCGCACCTCTACGATCACTCACGTAGAGACTTTTAAAGTTCAGCAAAAGCAATTAATTCCTAAAAAGAAATTACCATGAAGCTTGTATCAACAACCCGGAGTTATACAAAAAGCGATGCAAAGACACTCAAGATACAAGTTTTCCAAAGCATAAAAAGAATGAAAGGAAAGCTAGCAAGTAAATAAGTATTACCCCATACTGCTGCTGTTTTTGGCGTTTTTCTTTCATAGCAAATTTAAAAAGTATACAATAAATAAACCTTTGTTTTAATCAAACTACATGCAAGTGTCGCATCATGTTTACATGAATCTAAACCCTGCCTTCTACAGCGCGGGGTGTCAGAATGCGGGAAACAGTATACCATCGCTCAGCCTTTTCAAACTTATTTTTGCTCTCAAATGAAGAACGAAAACGAAAGTTTGTTTGAAGTATATTCGTATGTTCATTGAAATTAGCATGAACTAGCCTTCGAGAAAATGTGATTTCTGGTGCAGACTTATCAGATTAGTGCACTGTAAGTAACTTACAGTAGCATGTACTTGGTGGTAGTTGTTTTTTACTGTTTCTTTCATTTTAGTTGAGGATTCCAATACATTGGACCTGGATTTCAAGTTCATGGAAGATATTGAAAAGTCTGAAGCACGCATCGGCATTCCAAATACTCAGTACACCAAGCAAAACCCATTCATTTTCAAATTGGAGGACTACCAGGATGCTGTCATCATTCCAAGGTACAAAAGTAACTTGTGAACTCTGAGTCTTACTGCCCTTGCAATTAAGCCCTCCTTGATGACTTATACTGTACTGTTTTCACTTAAGTTGCACTCTACCCTTCTGTCCCATTCCTCTCTCTAAGGTATCGTAATTTTGACCAGCCACATCGGTTCTACGTGGCTGACGTTTACACAGACCTCACCCCGCTCAGTAAATTCCCCTCTCCAGAGTACGAGACTTTCGCTGAGTACTACAAAACCAAGTACAACCTGGACCTGTCTAATGTTAACCAGCCCCTACTGGATGTGGACCACACATCTTCAAGGTAGGAAGTGGAGAAAAAAAAAGACAAATTCTGGTATGTGCTCTTTTTTTTCCCCACTCCCTAAGAAATTCATTATATGTCCATGGTGGTCTTTTCCTGTAGATTGAATCTTTTAACTCCCCGGCACCTTAATCAAAAGGGGAAAGCTCTTCCTCTCAGCAGTGCGGAGAAGAGAAAGGCCAAGTGGGAAAGCCTACAAAACAAACAGGTATTAACTGACAAAGAATTTGTGGTGATAATTATAAGCCATCATACCTGAATTAAGTATAATCACACCGCTTGTTCGAGTATTTCCTCCCATTGAGAGCAGTAACGGATGAACAGAGGTTTGACTCGCATCAGATAACGGCTTTTGGTTGCATTTCTCTTCCGTCTGCTTAGATTTTAGTTCCAGAGCTCTGTGCCATTCACCCCATCCCAGCCTCTTTGTGGAGGAAAGCCGTCTGCCTTCCCAGCATTCTCTACAGACTTCACTGCCTTCTGACCGCCGAAGAGCTGCGGTCTCAGACAGCCATTGACGCTGGTGTAGGGGCTCAATCCCTGCCTCCTGATTTCAGGTCAGTAAAAAAAAAAAAAAAAAATATATATATATATATATATATATATATATATATATATATATATATATATATATATATATATATATATATATATTACATATATATATCCTCCTACACTATTTACAAAACCTAGTGAGCTGTTTCCATAGATATCATTTTAAGGTATTGTAGGCACACTCTTGATGCAAAGCCTGTTATAGAAGGTATTACACACAGTTTTTGTATAGGAAAATTTTGGAGCGTAGAAAAAGTGGCAAAAAATAATGTCTTATTCTATATCAGGGATGGCCCTCCAGGACTGAAGTTGCTGTTCCTGTTCTGTATTAAAAAGCATTGTTAACAATGGTCTAATTAGCTCATTGGCTGATTTATTTACCATTATTTACCAAATTTGAATTCAATTGGCATTGGATGGTGGGTTGTTCTGTTTGGCTGATAAATTTGGAAGAAGACCTCTATTTTGACACTGTTGATAATACAGGACTTTTATTTTGACAGCCCAGAGAATGCCAGCTCCTGAGTGCAGTATAAATATTAAATAAAAATATTATAACATTTTTATTTTTGTTTTACAAGCTATTATTGTTTATATATATATATATATATATATATATATATATAAATTCCATATATATTTTTAATTATTTATATCTAATTTAGTAAATATAAAATAAAATGTGTAGAAATTTGAATGAAGGATTTGTTTTTCATTTAATACTGGCATATGCAGTATACATTCATTCCTATTAGTTTTGTATAATTAGCCTAGCAAAATGCTAACATCAGACTCTATTGGATTCATTTGTAATTTAAATCATATGAGTGGCGCATAGAGTTACTGCCTTTTATAAAGCCTTCCAATTAATTCTGCCTTAGAAAGCAGCTGGATTTAACAATCTCTGCATTGAAGGAAGTGCTCATATTTGAGTCCTTATCTCATTGAATATTAACCCCAGGTATCCAAATTTGGATTTCGGATGGAAGAAATCCATCGACAGCAAGTCTTTCATTTCCTGCCCTAGTGCATGTATGGAAGACGACGATCACTGTAAACATGGCACAAGCTCCGATTCAGACCACACTGCCCTGGAGGGCTGCAGCACGGAGGCCTCCCAGCCTCCAGAGGGCGCTCTCCCCTGTGAGAACTGCAACACACCAGATGAAAAGCTAGAAACCCACATGCTCCCTGTGACTGATCTGCAGACACCGAACAAAGACAAGAGCGACTGCGTTTGTTCCCGAAACCTTCCTAACGGCACTCGGGGCGAAAGCGACGACCTTCCACATAGACATGACATTTGCCAATGCTCTCAGCTGGGCCCTCTGGAGAGTGACCTATCAACACAAACCACTACCTCAGTTCCTGTGCGGCCCTCTCCAGCCGGCGAGCCACAGCCCCAGCCCAGCGATGAATGTATCCCAGGCAGGAACTCAGATCTCTGCGACGGACATGTGAAAAAACCTACCTCAAACTGTTGCCCCAAACCAGAGCTGGCAACCAGCACCACAGCACCTTCAGAAGTGTCATCAGAGGTCTCTGACGTGACACCAGGTCCAGCCTGGGATTCTCCCAAAACCTTGGGCCCCAACCCCGGCCTCATCTTGCAGGCCCTGACCCTCTCTAACGCCAGTGACGGCTTCAATCTGGAGAGGTTGGAGATGTTGGGCGACTCTTTCCTGAAACACGCCATCACCACCTACCTGTTCTGTACTTACCCTGATGCCCACGAGGGCAGGCTGTCTTACATGAGAAGCAAGAAGGTAAGATTCGGCTACGACCACTAATATCATTACTCTCATATCATAGTAACTGCAAAGCAAAACTCACAGCATAATAATCCATTGCAAGTTTTACAATTATTATTTTGACAAATTTTTATATTTTTTGCTACTTGATTTTAAAAAATGCTGCTTTGTTTCATTATTCGTAATTTTCTTTAAAATTAAACAGATTACTAAAGTGTATTTAACAGGACAATATGATAAAAATGTTCTACTTCAAATTATATATATATATATATATATATATATATATATATATATATATATATAATTTGAAGTAGAAAAATTTTGTATATATAAAATATATATATAAAAAAATATATATAATTTGAAGTAGAAAAATTTTGTATATATAAAATATATATATAAATATATAAAATTTACATATAAAATTTGAAGTAGAAAAATTTATCATATTGTCCTGTTAAATGCACTTTAAAGAAAATTACAAATAATGACACAAAGCAGCATTTTTAATCAAGTATAACTTAAATATATATAAATATAAATAAAAACAAACTTTGTGTGTACTGTATTTATTATGTGTATATATAAAGACACATACATACAGTATTTATAAATATGCATAGCATATTAGCATGTCTACTTTTTATAAATTTGGTAGTTACTTTTAACTTCTTTTTTTAAAATAATTTCCTTTTGGTGTTTGCTAATAGAATATTCAAGATTTAAAGTCTTAACTGATGAAACTTGAATAATGAAACGTGTTTGGTTTTCATCACATAACTCTTTGCAGTTACTACTGTATTATTGTAAAGATTATAATTGTATTGAATTTACTGAAACCATTTATATAAAACCTCAAATCTATTTGAATACCGTTTAATTATTTTTACTTCACGTGTCATATGGAAAAGCAAACTTTTGCTTCCAATGTCTCCAGGTCAGCAACTGTAACCTTTATCGCCTGGGGAAGAAAAAGGGCCTTCCCAGTCGTATGGTGGTATCCATATTTGATCCCCCAGTAAACTGGCTTCCCCCGGGCTACGTCGTGAATCAGGACAAAAGCAGCACAGACAAGTGGGACTCAGATGAGGTATGAGTCAGAGAGTCTCCAAATGTTTACCAGATAGCTCAAGTCGAGCTTAACCCAATATCAACATGCATCTTCATGCACAATTACAAGTTTGTTTACATGGCTCTGTGCCTTCAGCTGAGGAACATCTTGGCAGCGTTGAGCTGCAGCTGTTTCCTGTCATTGCCACTAGGGGGCAGGTTCATCCTTTCTGGGGGGAAACTGGTTTTTAGATTTATTATACATGGCAAAGATTAGGAATAGTTCAGCATGACACGCCTTTGATTTAACGTAAAACTAATGTCAACCTCAATTCACTTATCTTCTCCAGGGCAATTATTTCCAAACTTCTGCATACAAGAAATGTATATAAAGTAAAAGAATAATTAATTTTAGGTTAAATACATTTCTGTAGAATTAGGAAATGACCCCTGAACAAATTGTTTGGTTAAAAAGTGTTAAAAATAATGCAATGGCAACATACAACAAACTTAGGAATAATTATAACTCAAACCATGTGCAAATATGAAGACTTTAAAAACAAATCTCAATGTATGAATGACTTATTTTGGGAAGAACATTTTACATTTTAGCAGTTTAATTTTAGCACTTAAATTTAAGTGTGTGTGTGTGTATATATATATGCGTGGGTGTGTGTGTATATATAGGTGTGTGTGTATATATAGGTGTGTGTGTTAAGGTTGCTACATAAATATCTAGCAGTACAATGGTTTTCAACATATTGAAATATTACTTAGACCTTGAATCAGCATATTAGGATGATTTCTGAGAAATGATGTGGCACTCATGCCTGGAGAAGTGGCTGCTAAAATTTCACAATATTACAGTTTTAGTGTATTTTTGAGTAAATAATTGCAGTTTTGGTGAGTGTTCCAAAGACACCTGTATATAATATTTTCTCTCACACATACATCTGCTTATCTCTCAGCATTAGAAAACATCTTTTTACTGTCTTCTGATTCGCAGCACAGCTCGAGATTGCAAGTGGTCATTGCAGTATAAACTGATGGACATGAACGTATATAATCATACTTGAAACAAAAACTGAATAGATACCATTGTATTCCCTTCTCACATCCGAAACTGCAGGCTTTCACAAAGACGCACACATAGGCAACATATCTCTGCATGAGAAGCTTTTATTAGACGGGGAAGGGCGTGGTTTCAAACTTAAAGATAAAAGATGCAACATAAGGCCAGCATAATAATAATACAAGGAAGAGTTTCGACCTTTTCTTGATTGTTTGTTGCTAAGGGTGTTGCGCAGTGATCCACAGAACCGTTGGGTAAAGCCATCATAGCCGTGCTGTATCGCAAATAAAACACAGCTGCTGACCAATCAGAATCAAGGAATGAAACTAGCCATTTTATAAAAATATATAATGGAATTCAAGATATCTGCAGCCCTTAACCCAAGGCACAATTCAAAGCATGTCAGGAAGAGGTGCCACAATTATTTAAAATGAAATATCTGAAATACTAAGTTGAAGCCACAGTTTTCCATCTGTGTTTAAGCATGTGTGATGTATTAGGACATGTGCAGAGGACCAAGAAAGAAAAATGGAAAGAACTCTGCTTCTGGTTTCTACCAGCCCTCTCCATGGTTTCTTCTGAGACTGGCTGTATGTTTTGGGTCACTCTGTGTGGTTCAGGCTGTATGTGTATGGTACGAGTGTACTAAATTTGCCTCGGGTGCTGTAATTTTAAGTGTCACTTCCATGTATTATTACAGTATAAGGTGTCAAGGATATTAACATTTTAATGAATATGCAATAGACGTTTTCTCATATGGTCAGCATTATGGCATATTAATGATAAAAAAATGATTTTCAGGGTACGCTTTTGAATCACATTAGATTGGATGAGTCACTGACTTGGACTGGAATCCTCGGCTCTGTTAGAGCTCTCCTGAGCAAACATAATACTGTGGTTGAACTAAAACACTTTTAAATTGTAATCTTTGCAAATCTGTTGTAGATACTGAGCCTTGGCTTTACAGGGCTCTTGGACTCAGCATTCCTTTCGTGATGTTGTTTGGTTTGTTTTGTTTAAGCTTTAAGACATCAGGAAATCTGTTTTTGTTTCTCAGAATAAAGATTTGGCCAACGGAAAAGCCAGTGATGATGACGACGACGACGACGACGAGGCAGAGGATGTGGAGGTCGAGCCGTCTAAAGAAGAGGTCAATGTGGAGGATGAGCTGGAGTACTACTATGAGCACATCAGATTCATCGACAACATGTTGATTGGTTCCGGCGCCTTCGGGAAGAAGATCTCCCTCCAGCCGGCCGAGCCCGGCTACGAATGGAAAGCTCCCAAAAAAGCCCACAACTCCCAGTTTTCCCCAGACGGCGGCGCTGACGAGTTCGATTACAGTTCTTGGGACGCCATGTGCTACCTGGACCCTAGCAAAGCTGGCGAAGAGGATGACTTCGTGGTGGGCTTCTGGAACCCTTCCGAAGAAAACTGTGGCACGGATATTGGGAAGCAGTCCATCTCCTACGACCTCCACACCGAGCAGTGCATCGCCGATAAGAGCATAGCCGACTGTGTAGAGGCCCTGCTGGGGTGCTACCTCACCAGCTGTGGGGAGAGGGCGGCCCAGCTGTTCCTGTGCTCCCTCGGCCTGAAGGTGCTCCCGGCGGAGAAGCAGAGCTCAGGGGGGTCGGCCGAGCTGCAGTACGGCTGGCTGAAGATCCCCCCGCGCTGCATGTTCGACCACCCGGATGCCGAGCGCACCCTCAACCACCTCATCTCTGGCTTCGAGAACTTCGAGAGGAAGATAAACTACACATTTAAAAACAAGGCATATCTTCTGCAGGCTTTCACTCACGCTTCGTATCATTACAACACCATCACAGGTGTGTGAACGTTATTTACACACCACAGTTTCTTTTAGGATCGTGGTCTAATATTTCCTTTTATATTATTTTTATGTAACTCCCTCTACCCAACCTTACTGAACACAAACAGTACTGCTTTTAAATTTTTTTACTACTTAATTTAAGTGACCCCCTTATTACAACAAAGGGTTTTTATTATGTTTTATGTAATGTATAATTTAATATATGGATATAATAATAATAATAGTTATAATAATAATTTTATTACAGCATAATTTAATATAATATACAATGATATATAAATGTCATTTATTACTATCATTATAATGTTTTATGTATAATTTAGTAATTATATAATAATAAAAATAATAGTAATAGTAATGGTAATAATAATAGAAATATAAAATAAATATTGTTCATGTAATAAATTCATTAAAACTAATTAAGTGTAATAGTACAATATTACATAAAATATTTTTATTTATTACAGTTAATATTGTTTTTATCTATACAAAAGTATGATAAATATAATCAAAAATTTAAATTTGAATTAACCGTTTGTATTATTTTTTATTGTTACTACTATGAGTACTGCAACATTTTTATGCAATTAGTGTTATTTATGTGTAATATAATAAAATCATTTCCACAGTTAATTTAGGGTACTCAAAATATATTGCCTATAATTACAATATCTGGTACAATAAACTGCTGCAGTTAGATCATATATTTGATTTAAAGCAATAATTGATATTTTATATATTTGAAAGAATCATTTGTCTACAAATCATCATGCTCTCATTGCACTGTATGTTTTTTGCACCTGGCGAGAACAACTCCACAAAAAACAAATACTGCCTTTTCAGTTGTGTCCTTCCAATCACGTCATATTTCTTGTGATGTGACCCTGTTCTGCATTATTGATGTTCTCTTTTTAACCACCTTTGTTCAACTCTGAACTTTTGACAGATTGTTATCAGCGGTTGGAGTTCCTTGGTGATGCAATTTTAGACTACCTCATAACAAAGCACCTTTATGAAGATCCCCGGCAGCACTCCCCAGGCGTGCTGACCGACCTGCGCTCTGCACTTGTCAACAACACCATATTTGCTTCCCTGGCTGTCAAGTACGATTACCACAAGTACTTCAAAGCCGTCTCGCCCGAACTGTTCCACGTGATCGATGATTTTGTGCAATTTCAGCTGGAGAAGAATGAAATGCAAGGAATGGATTCGGAGGTGAGCTATCATCTCGGCGTTATCTGTTAAAGATATTAGGCCTTGGAAATGATCGCTCCGTTTATGCCATTGTCAGCATATATATGGATAATATTTCATAAAGATTTAGTACCGTGACATCCTATCACTGGCGGTCATCGGGAATCTGGTCTGTGTTTGTATTTGTTTTCGTTTTTGGATAGTAAAAATGCAGTTGGATTTAATTTATTTTGAAATGGTTATCTTGGCCCCGAATCGGCTCTTGTTTGACTGGAAAGCATTTTATGCCTAAGGGACAACACTGGATACTGAAAGAGGAAAGACAAATTGAATAAAATAAGTAATGTTCTCCTTAATTACATAGCTGGGTAATGTTGTCCCCAATATTGGACGTTTAGGTCTTTTAAGCGTAATACTAAAAGTAATTGATCGCAGTTCATTTTGAGAGGAAATACCATTACAGTAGAGCAATGCTGTCAGTTCGCATTTTAAGTTACGACCACATTTATTTTTTTTCCGCAAACCATTTTCTGCTGTTGTTGTATGCGTGATTAGTTTGGGGATGTGAATTTGACATGGATAAGCGCAGTTTTGTGTCCTGAGAGGAAACACTTATTTTCTGAGTATGTGAATGAAAAGAGGAGGGAAAAAAACAAAACAGAAGCGGAATTGTTTTTGCTCTCTCCTAGCTTCGCCGATCGGAGGAAGACGAGGAGAAGGAGGAAGACATTGAGGTCCCCAAAGCAATGGGAGACATCTTTGAATCGCTAGCTGGTGCAATTTACATGGATAGCGGGATGTCACTTGAGACAGTTTGGCAAGTGTATTATCCAATGATGAGGCCGCTCATAGGTAAGGGCCAAAGACGTACAGACGAGTAAATCAGTTCTGTATTTCTATTTCGTCTGATTGTCTGCCAGCTCATGCGGCGAAGACCATAAGTTCAGTCATTTTCAAACGTCGTGCCATTTTTATGCATGATGAAACGCCAGATTGATATGGTCTGCTTTTGTTTTCACCTCGTTTTCTAGAAAAATTCTCCGCTAATGTCCCTCGATCCCCAGTGCGTGAACTCCTGGAGATGGAACCGGAGACGGCTAAGTTCAGGTGGGAATGTCTTTCCCTTATACGCAAGCAACCTTTTAACATAATCACCCACAAAATACATACGCAGTAGCAATGATTTGAATGTGCCGAACACTGTAAAAGTTACTGTATCGGTGTGTGGTTCAGAGCACATATGAGGTCATTTCAAAAATTCTGAATCTCGACTCAATTTCCAGTTCCTGCAACGTCCCTATAAGAGTTTAAAAGCTGTAATGTGAGTACGGCTTGATTGATGCCAAAATTTCGGCTTTGGTGAATCAATATGAACACTAAATGGGCTTTTTCACTATTTTGGAACTATTTTTTTTATATTATTATCAAAAATGTGTAGTTATATAATTTACTTTAGTTAAAATATGTATATTTAAAAAAAATGATTACTAAAATAAATTATATGTTCATTATTGTTATTATTATCATTATTATTTTAATAACATTTTATTAATTATTTTATTACATTAATAAGTCATTTATCATTTATTGTGATTGGTAAATTTGTGTTTCACTACCAATATACCCCACAATATAAAGTATGCTTGATGGTTGCATAAACCTAATTTATCTCCAATTTATTATTATTATTATTATTATTATTATTATTATTATTATTATTATTATTTTGTAACCTATGTATCCAAATTTTTATCCAATTAAAAAGTAAAAATTGATTTTTACAAAAATTACAATTATTAAATTATAAAATGTCATATACATGACTTATTACTACTAATTATTATTAAGTGTTGATCATAATAATGTTAATTATTGTTGTTGATAAATATTAGTTCTGTCAAATGTCAATATTCTGTTTGTATTTTAAATATATTAATAACTTTAAATAATAACATGATAAATATACACAGTACACACATTTTATGTGAAGTTTGTTTTTTATTGTAATAATTACATTTAACAAAATAAATAAATAAAAGCCCTTTGTTTCGCATACCAGGTAAGAAATATTCTAAATCATATTGCTAATGGTAATTTTTTTTTTTTTTTTTTTTTTTTTATCAGCAGTATACAGCTTAGCATATAGCAATCTTACTGGTTGTTATAACTTAAGTCAACTTTATTCATTTAAATATTCATTATTAATTATTTAAACGGGTTTATGTATTTTTGAATCCACAATTAGTCATTGTGTCATTGTTTGTCATATTAGTCCTAAGTCATATCTCTGTTTTTCTTTTTCTTCCCCCCCCCGACAGCCCTGCGGAGAGAACCTACGATGGAAAAGTACGGGTGACGGTGGAAGTGGTGGGCAAAGGCAAGTTCAAAGGCGTGGGACGCAGCTACCGTATAGCCAAGTCAGCGGCCGCCCGCCGAGCCCTCCGCAGTCTCAAAGCCAATCAACCTCAGGTCCTAAACAACTGAGCTTCAGACAGGAGACACCCCAACGCACCAGTCAAAAACACAGCAGAAGCCCTTCGGCCAAGAATCGTGACCGACAGCGTTCTCTCACTGGGGTCGTCAAACTCGAATGAATCGAGGCAAAAGATTTCAGCGTAATTCACATAGGGTTCACATTTCATTTTATTCTTTACGCGCGCAAACACAATCTTTTTTTTTTCTCCCCGGCTTTGTTTGATCACGAGTGCTTTTTTATGTATCGCAAGTGTTAAGAAAAAGGTCAGGTCTTCTTCCCCCGCGCTCCCTCCCTTTCCTATTTTTATTAACATTAAAAAAGATATATGCTCTGCTTTGTGGTAGTGGTTTAAAAAAAAAAAGCAAAAAAAAAAAAAGCTAAAGCTTATAGGTAGTATTACAGTGTACATAGTTTAAACTCCAAGGTATCAACTAAATAAGAGAAAAGACGGCGACGTAAAAACGCAAAATTCCTCAATCTGTGCACTAGTGCCAGTTTTGCTACCGTTTGGCAGGAAGGGCACATTGAAAGAAAGATGGTGTTGGTGTGAAGTGTTTTTCTCTATCTTGAGATGATATATTCTCAATCAAAATTGCACTTCTCTAGGGTCTGCTTTATGTTGACGATGAGTGTTGATGTTTTTTTTTTTGTCAGATCACAGTAAAATCATTTAGCTCTGTATTGCGTTGAGAGAGAAATGCCCTCGCATCCTTAAGACGGATAGGAATTCGACATTCCCGATTACTGTAATCAACAGCACTTGAGGATGCGTGCTTGTGTAGCCAACCGGATGGGTTGTATAGACGTCATAGAGCTACGTTATATTAAAAAAAAAAAAAGATTAAATGTTTATTACAACATATTCGTTGATACTTGGGTTTCAGTAATGTCTTTTGATACTGATATTGATGATATTTAGTTGACAGTCTTTATGAACATTAGATGTCTCCATAGACTGACTTGACTGACTTAGTTTTGATATAACGACACGAACGATAAACAGGAGGACATATCACCTGGGAAAATATGCTGCAGATTTTATATTAAAAAAAAAAAAACGGAAAGAGAAAAATAGGATCGGAAAATTCTGTAAGACACAAAGCACCTTTACGCACCGTCTTTAGGACAAATGGATATTTCGCTAAATGACTTCACGTGCATCGCTTACCAAAGTCGATACTGATGCAGCGTTGTGAGGTTGCACCTGTTAAATCAATCCCTCAACATTCACACGTTTGAAGATGTGGTAACCCAGCCTTTGTTTTAGTGTAAATGTGTTGTAGCCTCTTGTCTAGCCTAAATGTTTTCATTTTAATAGGCATTCTTCACTTGAATACCTCAGTTAATTGCATGCATTTTTTTTTTTTTTTTTTTTTTTGGTGCTATGTTTAAGCTTGAATTTCTCATCTTTTTGCACTGTAACTGTATTACCTCTTAATTTTACCTTTTTGAAATCTGTTGGGTTGGTTTTCTGTTCCGTCAGCTCGTCAGAAATCGTTTCCCCATTTGTTATTTCTTTTGGTTTTTATGCTTGAAGGGGAAATGCTGAGGAAAAAAAAAAAAAAAAGTTCTCCGCACATAAGCTTGACGCCTGTCTGATGAGCTGAGATTTTCCTTGCATCGTGCATCCAATCAGAAGGGTTACTTAACGCTTGAGAAAATCGATAGATTGCACTCTCGATACATTCTTATAAGCCATGCGTCTCGCCTTTCTTGCAGTCTTACCAACTCAAATTTAACTTACAATTTTTTTTTCAGTCTGTAAAATAATAGTACAAAACAGCACGTCCTTATCTATCATTGCTACCCCAGAAATAAGGGTGCAAATTTTAAGATGTAAATTTCGACATGTTGAAGGCTACCTAACTTCCCCCACCTCCTGGTTTTGTCCATACTTCAGTTATTATGTTACGGACAAACTATTCCTGAAGTTACATAATCCCAGGCATTGCTACCTCAGAAGACCCTTGCGAATAGTTTGGCCTTATCATAAAACATTGGTTAATATATTTGCCTTTTTACAAATCCGAATGGCATTGAGGCGAAGCATTGTATACGCTCATCAGCACCTTACAGGGGGATAAATTTATATTCTCATGACTATTTGCACTAGAATACATTCCCGCTGACATTGAATTAGCATTTTTCAAATGGAGTTTGTTCTAAAGTGGTGCCTTTCAACCTTCATGTGACATCTATACTCTCTCATCCCTTGGCTGTTGTAGCAATTCTTCACATTATGGTCTGTGTGTAGTAAAGGACTTTTGGTGCCATGCTTCATACTGGATATTGCCTTCTGATTTTAGTTTTTGTGGCATGAAAGTTGGACGTTTCCCTAATTTCACGAACGATTTTCTAGCCCGATATAGACTAGGCTTCGCAAACATTTGAAGCTCCAACCGAAGTTCGCCCGGTCTTGAAAGTGAGTGCAATCTGGTTCCGTTTTAGCAAGAGTTGAGTGACCCTCTTTTACATGATCTCAGTCGCAACCCCCAGAGCTGAGTATTGAAAGTCATTGGAAACGAATGGGTTTCCATGTTCCCTCAACCAATGGCGTGGTGAGTTTGCGTATCAGGGTCAACGCGCGCCGGCCCTGCGATATGACACTGTTTCTGTAACCCGTAACCCTCAGACTATTGCAATTTTTGTTTGTTTGTGTGTTTAATTTTTTTCCCAGCTTATGTTTTGTTTTGTTTTTTCCTTCACCTTTTGTTTAAGCTTTCTTCTCACTGTTGGTTTTTAACTTTCAGAGAATGTGAAATCACACATATGGTGCCACCGCATTGATATGGAGTTTTTTGTTTTTTTTCTTTTCTTTTCTTTTCCCAGGCTTTTCTTTTCGCAACCAATAATCGATCGTAATGCCACAACCGAGTCCCACAGAACATATATCATTGTTGGAAAAAAAAAAAGGAAAGAATTAGAGTCTTTCATCATCTGTGGGAGTGTTTTCTTAAGTGGTCCTCCATCGTATCATATGCTGCAGATTGTATTTTCCTTCATGGTGGAGAATAATTTTTGTGTGTGTTGTTTTCTTTTTCTTTTTAAACATGTAGCACAAATAAGCATTGCACTCGGGCGCCATACTTTACCTCATGTCAGAACGAGAAGAAAAAAAAAAAAATACAAAACATGTATATATGATGCCGTAACGTTTAAAGGAATAACTTGTGGTTTTGGCCTTGCTGCTGTTTGCATCGCTGGTATTTTACCAATGTATTTAAAAGTGATCAGAGAGATACAATGTGCCTGCAGGATATCATCAGAGAAAATACACTGTAGAAAAAATAGTAGTTTCCAATCTCTACAATCTGGGGCTAAATATGTGTCCTACATGTACATTCATGTCCTGCCTTAATGTAATACTTTGAATATGGAATTGTAATGTAACCCGTCAAGTCCTTCGACTGGCATGATTTTAATGATTTTCACTCATCACCCCCTTCCCACCCATATTACTTCTAGCATATATAAATCCAGATGTATTAGTGCATGTCGGTGAACACTCTCCTTTCTCACCCACCTGTATTTCCTTTTTAGACTAAATACATTGTATAGATCTGCCCTACAATTTATTTAAAGGGCTTTATTTCATAGTCATACTTTTTTTTTTTTTTTTTCCTATGGACAGAAATGCCTGATTTAAAGTAAAATGCACTCTGAGCAGCAGCAAGGTGTTCAATGACAACATAGCAGGACTGGAATGAGTGGCCAGCTCCTATTGAAGGGGTTTATGGGAACGTTGAGCACCGTAGAGCACTAACAGTACGGGGGAATCATGGGCCACAAACTGCAGCGCCATTTCTGTATTTTTAAGGGACGTGTATTTAAAAGACTATTTCTCATTCATACTGTATCAGTGCTGCAGTGGTTTGCATTCTGCACCTTATGGATCACAAAAACCTTTATGAATTCTGTTTTCCCTCCCCCTCCCCCCTTTTTTTAAGTAATTGTAGCTGAGTATATCTACAATAAAGTTATGGTATGGTCGTTCATTTGTGGCGTGCGTGTGTTCTTTATGCTGTATCTATATGCGTTTCCAGGAACCTAAAAATGATGTATTTGATTGCTTTATGAGCTGCGTGGCTGCAGTTACTAATACTGTGTGAAAAGCCGGTCACAGGCCACAGTGTAAAGTGTGCGCTTCGCAGTGATGACCTCAGTATTTTCCTAACCCAAGGAGAGCTCTTGCCTCCCGTTTACGAGTGTTCGGAGGCCGCGCGAGTTTAGATGGACTCGGCAGCCATGACCGATGTTTTAATCACATTTGCACAGAGCCTTATGTAATAGATGAAGTAGGTATGAACTGTGTTTGCAAGTATACTTTTTCACTCTCGGCGGGCCTTTTTACGGTCTTGTGTATCCATTTCGCCGCTTACACATTTTGTATGGCTGCGTCGATGTTTGCCAAGAAGAAAAAAGTTGGCGCGCATATTCTTGGTAGGTGAGAAATGACCTCACATCAGCTGTGCAAGCAGTGGCGCATGTTTTCTGATAGGAGAGTTTTGCCACGGTGTTACTATTTCTAATTAAAATTTGGATTCAGAAAGACGTGTTCAGCAGTATATTCTGAAGTCTGATAGCGTGACGTTTGTTGATTCGAGACATTGACTTACAGTAGGGGCCAGAAGTCTGAGACCACACTGAAAAAGATTTGGGTTAGGGTTCTGAATAGTGAAACTAAGATGATGCTTTATTAATAAAAAAAAAAATAATAAAATATCTATACTCCACAAGCAACTGTAAGCTGAAGTATGAAAGTTAGATGAGACGATGAAAAAAAGTACATTTCCAGATCAAATCAAGCGCTTCTGTGTCAACTTTAACGGCAATGAAACTCAGAATTGGGTTCCATTTAGAAAACAAAAAACAAAACACGTTTGTAATGATGTTTAATTCCATTAATGGTTCTTGCAAAGTCTTCAAATGGTTTGGAAAATTAGCACAACAGTTTGCATCAGTCTCTTTGTGTTAAGACAACTAATGAAATTTAATTCTGACATAATTTGTAGCATTGATTTTATTTTTTTTTACATTTTATTAAAATGATTTGAGGCCCTGAAAGCAATTTATCTTATTTGTTCAAATCGACATCACCATGCAAACTGACCAAGCAAGTACGAAATGACTTGTCTTTGGCATTAATGTAGTCGTTTCTCAAAGAGTTAATATAGTATATACTTTCCTGTTGCCATCTATAAATGAACCATGAGTACTATTCTTGAGCATAATGGTAACCACAGCAACTACAAAAACTTTTAAATGTTATTTTTTTGTATTGAAAATTAAAGTGTGCTTAATTTAAACATTTACTCTCCTTATCCTGTCCGGTGCAAAGCATGCTGGGTACAAAAATCTACTTTTTTTTAAAGACAATTTTATTGGTGCTGCTTAAAAAATAAATAAAATGTGCAGAAAAGTTAAACCCAACATTTTGGGTATAAAATTAGACCTAACATTGAGTCGATGTAATGATTATGTTTTCATTATGTTACTCATTAAAATAATGTTTTTCATTTACAAGATTTAAATAAGTGGTAATATGTCCCCTGAATTTCTTTTTAGAGTGCAATTTTTACTGATTCAGATGAAACTAAATACTCAAAGTGTTCCATTCATTTCTGTTCATAGCCAGAATTATCCAGTTATTTTTAGTGAATCACAATTACTTTTTGAATTCAGAACAATTCCTTAATGTGAATCACTCACCGATGTCGTCATGTCTCACTTCATGACCAAGAACCGATCCTGTTATTTTGCAGATGTTCTTGGAGGCTGGTAATTGACATATTTGTATGCATTGAATTTTTTTTGTTTGTTTTTTCATTTGTTTATGTTATCCTAGCTGGCGAAAATTTGCATTCCTGTTTCTAAATACTTAAAAAGAACAAGTGAAGGCACCTTACCATAAATCATTAAATTCCATAGAATTATCATCCCGAATAATAATCATTCCTCCCCAGCCCAATGGTGTAGCAATAAAATCTACCAACGGGGGTTAACAGGGTCATACTAACCAGCCAAACTTTGACCCCCTTAATCCAAACAATGGCAGAGGGTGCAATATTTCATTCATTCATTCATTTTTTTTTTCAATTCTGTTTGGTAGCACTGAAAACACTTTCAAAATGTGCGTCCTTGTTCTCGAGTCTTTGCGGCTCTGTTCATGCCTCCGTCCCTGACAAAGAGTTGATTAAACTGCTTTGCGTCATTTTAAAGCGCAAAAAAAACAGTCTCGAACTGATTTTAGAGAAACGCAGCTCTTTTGATGAAGTGCTCGAAGCAGATCACCTGGGCCATGTCCGCCGAGATAATCTAGGAGGGAAAAGTTGAACGAGGCTTTGTTCATCAAAATGTAGATAAAGGAGGAAAAGAAATATCTATAGCTGTTGAAAAGGCATACATATGCTTCTCTGGGTAATATATGTAGGTGGAATGCAAATGGCGGCCAGTGCTCTGGGCTGGGATCAGGCGGGGCTGATATGCTGAGTGTGGGAATGAGAGGCTAATGGTGACTTATTACCTGTGTTGACAATGTGCAGGCTTGTGCCGTGTCATTTGAGCCATTTATTCTCCGCGCTATAAAAACAAAGAGATGACGAATAAATATGCAGAGGGGGCTCATTGTTTTCCGCTTGCTCGGTTGCCAAAACTTTTTACTGACCTTTCGAGCTCAGGTCCCAAACCAGCGCTAAACCGTCTGTCACTCAGCGCGCACGCGCTTACACAAGTCGCCCTTTCGACCTCAGCATCTTGTTTTTCTCTCTTTTAAGCTTCGGGAGCAGGCGACAATGGAAATCGAGTACAGCGGGCGTTCCGTGCCTCGGTCATTTGTTTTCCGTCTTTTGCGCGGGCGCTCGCGATCGCCCTTCATGTGAGGATTACGGTGCGTCGCAGCGGTTACAATGCGCAGGACTCCGACCGGGTTATTAATGCGGCGGTTTACTGATGGCCCTTCAGCTTCAGGAACGGGCCTGCGCTTCCTCACGTGTAATTAGATCCAGCTCCGTGCACCCTGTCTTAAGGGCAGGCCGAGGAATAACCCCGGCATCAGGAGAGATAAGGATCGCACGCGCTTCCACATATACGGCCCCAAATCAGCAATCACATTTAGCATCACTCTATCAGTCAAATCTCTTTTTCTCTATTGGTTTGTGGTTCTTTCTGTGTCTGTTGGTGACAGAGTACTCTTTCTAGGAATTGCTGGTTGGGGCGCTTTGGACCGTAGAATTGAGTTGCTTCGCGTCATCAATTCGAGGGTCTACTTTTATTCATTTAGCAGATGCTTTTATCCAGAGGGAACGCTACAACAAAAGTGGTTTATCATTGGGAGACTAATGTGAGACGTGCTGCAATGTAAATTTTAGTAATGCTTAGAAAATGAGAATGAGCTGGCGCAGATATTTAACTGACCTGAGCCTATGCAATCTGTACACTTTTTAAAAAATAAATTTATACTTAGATTCAGTAAGTAATCAGATCAAAAGGGACAATGAATACCAGAACTTATTTGAATCAGCATAACTGATTTCAACATTGATAACAATTAAAAAAAAAAAATCTTGCCATCACAGAAATAAATAATAATAAACGCTATATTAATATAACAGTTATTTAATATTGTAATAATATTTTATTAGTTTTTATTGTAATAAATGACAATTTGGTTTTATATACACACACACACACAACCACTGCACTCTCCTTAATGTCGTTCATTAGCGGCGCAAACAGCGAGGGTCCTGGGCCCCTCACCAGCATATGTATGTCTGCGTGGTGCATCTGAAAGCTCTGTCTCGCGGGGGGATTATCTCTCGGGGGCTCAGGTGTTAATGGAGTGTCAGAATAAACACACTCTTAATCCCCACTATCTTTTCACTTGTTCAATTAGGAAGTCAGTTGTTAGCTGGCTAATACACCACTAGAACCATTGTCTCCCTATTTAGAATGAATTTGCTCATGCTAATTGATTCATCTCATTATGCATGGAGAGCTTTGTAAGCGGTTTAAAAAAAGGAGTGTCCCCGGCACTCTGTTAACACTGTGGATTTTGTTTGGGAACATTATGGATGCGTAAAACAACAGGAAATGCATTTACACAGCTATTAATAGCTTGTATATTTAGATTATCCCCCTTTTGCTTTAGTAACCAGCGGTACTCGAGAGAATGCAGATGAAAAGAATGCAGCATTGGTGAACAAAACAAATTTCGACAGAAATTTAAACAGTTTTACGTGTATATATATACAGTATATACCAGATTTTACATATAATACAGCTATTAGTATATGTAAATGTGCAGTTTATATTTTGAAGATTTTACTTTACAGAAGCTTCAGTAAAAACTAAAAGTACTAGTAGATATATATAAATATAATATATATATATATATATATATATATATATATATATATATATATATATATATATATATATATATATATATATATATCATGTTCCATGAAGATATTTTGTATATTTTCTACTGCAAATATATTAAAACTTTAAATACATTTTTGATTTGTATTATGCAACTTTAAAGGTGATTTTCTCAGTATTTAGATTTTTTTCCACCCTAAGTGTATCTCGATTAAATATCTGACAAGTCCTGTCCTAACAAACCACACATCAATGGAAAGCTTATTTATTCAGCTTTCAGATGATGTATAAATCTCAATACAAAGAAATTGACACTTATGATTGGTTTTGCGCGTCAGGGTCACATATAATAATGAACTTTTTTCAATTTTCAAGCTCTCCAGCATGATTTGAGATAGAGGTAAGAACAAATTATCACTTGTACAATGATCAAAGCAAAATTGCTTATTTGATGAAACATGTTGCACGATGTTCAATAATCATAATGCTTCATAATTAGTTCTTTATGTGCAGGCGTATATTCCATTTTAAATACTCCATTTTCACTATCGTCTAACACTTTTGGACCTCGCTGTGCGTGTGTACATATCTCCAATACAGAGAAAATGCTTCGACGCAGTTATATTTCTTCATCAGCTTGAACAGAATTTAACCATCATGCAATTCCCCATTAATCTGCACCATGGACGTATTTTGCGAACACATTAGAACAACAATGCAGGCGGGCATATTTGTAATCTCTCATTTTCCGATTCTTAACTGCTGAACAGAAATGGAATATGAATATTTCTGAAAGCAAATCCCCAAAGAGCCCAGGTTATAATGTCCACAGTTAGCAGTAATGAGAGCAGGATGAAAACCATGATCAGATGGTAATTACTATACACAGCTCCTCTGATGAGCCACTGGGTATGTTTGATTTGTCATCATCACCTTTCGTCAGCTCAGACAAGTCTGCCTCCCTTCTCCTCTCACTCCTGGCCACGCACCCATTTTCTCCTCTCATGAACCACAAAAGCAATCTGGGGAATATTGAAATGAAGTCTGAGCAGGGGGCTTTCGAACAGCTTGACATCTCGGGCTGGCGAGATGCAGAAATAATTAACAGAATCATTTGGGTCCCAGGCCCTATTTCCATTTGCAATAACAGTGTTTTAGTCTTGAGTGGTGTCTGTAAATTGCCCCCACTGTTTGCAGAGGAGAGTAATGAGAGTTTAGTCTAACGGTCATGTTCCCCTCGTTTAACTCGAATGAGAAATGTCATCCGTCTGAGATGCAATCAGGGGTTTCGGCAGAATGGCATGTGCCAGTCCAAAAAGCAATGATTGAAGGAATACAGGAAGTGCGAAATTGACTTCCCTCGCGCATTTCAGCCTGGTGAAATGTTACGTTGAAGAAGAACAATAGCCGTTCATTTGCATGGCTAATTTTTGCATAAGCTAATTTTACGGTTTTGTTAAAAGAAACTCTCGGCCCGTTCTCTTCGATCGACACCTGTTATCCTCAACTCAGCCATCTGCGCTTCTACCCGCTTCGTATCCGTTGTTATGGACACGGATTATGGTATTTTATTTTTCACGGCCCACGCAGTTGTGTTCAGTGAAGTGGTTCAGCCTATAATGCCTAACATCAGGTTTGTGGTCAGCCATGTTCCCTTTCATCTGAAGGTAATTACCCTTTTATGCTGAACCTCCAATGTTTGTTGAGACGTGATACAAAGCAGTCGTGTGTCCCAGTCTTGTCTTCACTAGAAGGCCTCCGCGGATGGACAAGTCCACCCAGCTGAACGGCACCTTTCGCTTTTTCTCCCAGGACTCGCTCTTCGGACTTTCTCCCACCCACGTCATTTCTGGATAAACGGTTGCAGACTGCCTCACTGCGAAGTGAGTGCCCTTGTTTCCAATTAAATAACATGGCCTTTTTAATATTTGTGGATAAGATAACAGAGAGTAGTGGCCCTGACACATTTTACATTGTTGTAAAAATGGCCAATAACAAGGAATAGCTATGTTCCGTGTAGTTCTGGTTCTAGGGAGAGCTGGTTATTTATTCCAGATGCTGAGAGGTGAGAAGACAAGAGTGGAAGATTTGTTTTCGTTGAACATAAGACTGTTTGATCCTTCCTGTCTGAGAGAGCAACTCGTGTCACGGATAGACTGGGTCTTAAAAATTAGATTTCGCTTTACAGAAATATATATTATATAGCGTTTTTTTTTTCACTCTTGATGTATTACCATTTTATATTTAAAGCCTTGTTATTATTGTTTATTATTAATCATTCAAACTTGTTTTCTGTTAAAATATTGTAAGAATCTTTTGATAATAGATTATTTCTATAAAATAAAATGTACGGTTTAACATATTGTGTTTTAACAGATTGAAATAATAATGGATTTTTTTAAATTAAAAACAGATTTTCACTTCACAAAGTATTAATTGATAGACTGGAGTCCTGTGGTTTATTGTAATGTTTTGTTGTTGCTTTTTAATCAGCTGTTTGGGATGATATTCTGCTGGCACCCATTCACTAAAGAGGATCCATTGGCGAACAAATGATGTAATACAAAACAAACTCATTTACATCTTGGGTGCCCTGAGAGTGAGTACATTTTCAGCTTTTTTACTTATATTTTGAGTCGACTGTTTCTTTAATGCTTTCGCTCATTAATAAACTGACCGATCAGAGTGGATATTCATCTTATGTCAAAAAAGAGGTAGAAAAATGTCACGAAACCAAACCAGGCTTAATGAAATTCTCATCTATAAAGCGCTATATAAATGCATCATTCATTCATTCTTCGTACATAACCGATCATTGCCAGAGTGTTAACCCTTAAGTATCACAGTGCATCAGTGTCATCAAGCAAACCTGGTTGTAGTTGAAATCAGGTAAAGAGAAACTTTGAAAACTTACTTAGTAAAGTAAGGGATGTGTATATAATTACCATAATGAAGGGGAGAATGGCATTCATCTATAACAAAAGTAAAATGATATGGGGCTTTCCATTTGTGATTAAATTATTATAGTCTGCATAGTCTGTTTATGGCGTTGCTTTTCGCTAAGTGTCGTGTTAGTGATTTGAATGATTATAACACATCATTTAGTATCAGTACTACTGAAAAATAATAACCACCAAATGTGTAATAAAAACAGTTCTTATAGATGATATGTCTTGACAGCCCTCAATAGGCCTATATTACATTTCATTCAGAAAAGATAAATCAATTAAAAATGGTAGGCATAGATAAATATATATTCCTATATATATATATATATATATATATATATATATATATATATATATATATATATATATATATATATATATATATATATATATATATATATATATGTGAATTTCTGTATTCTTCAAAGATATTGAGAAATTGTCTCTGACATAAATAAGAAACAAAGTATGTTAGAAATATGCTAAGAACTGATGTTTGAATCATAATTCCTCCCAGGCTTTCATGTGAGCCCACATATTGTGATTAGACAGTCCAATCTTCAAACACTGGTTATTTAGTCCTCTTTTTACTCGTAGTCATGTGTAACTCGATACAAATCCTTGAGCTTGATTGTGCCGAGAGCCCTGTGAACGCACAGCCATCAGGCACGTATTATTAAACGGGATGAATTCAAATAATTGTTGTCTGCTTCAAAAATTAAACCACTGCAATTTATGTGTCCATTTGAATTAGGAATTGATAACGTCACATATTTTGTTTGGCGTATCATGTTTACGCCACAAATTGTGACTCACCACAAGACTGACAAGAGCGCGAGGGAGCCGATGACTGGTGTGCCAGGCAGGGAATGCTGGGAAAATTACTTCCATTGGAAACTCCCGAGCGGTTATAATATCTGCAACTCTAACAGAGAAGGTAAAAACTCCCGTGTTTTCTTATTAGAACCATCGGCCTGGTGAAGTTGACGTTTTTTTTTTTTTTTTTGCGAGAATGGACAGAAACTCATTTAGGCTTGATTTAACTGCCGAACTTGATTTTGTACATGCCAAATGATCATTGATGGAGCGTCTCAATCACACACGCCCCAAGTGACATCGATATCTGTAAGATAAGCCGCAATATTCCACCCGTTCCCTAAAAAGAAACCACAGCTCACCATGTATAGATGCTGTGATTGCTAATACAATGCAGCTGTGACCATGAAATCAGGACTTAGTGTAATGAGCTTCTTTGAAGTCGAGACTTGATACTAAAATCTGCTACAAAATACAGGGGGAACTTGTGCTACTTGATGATAATCTGATATCCAAACCCTTCATCTATATATTTTTCCTTTTAAGAAGGCCAGATTTTCACCAAGAGGCAACCTGGGATAGATTTGGACTGTCTATTTTCTGTCTACGCAAACATACGCAGTGAAATTCCTGCCGGCTGAACTTAACACAACATGTAGTATTTAGGAAAAGAAAAATAAGCCAATATATAAAATTACAGTATTATTAGAGCCCGTATTCTCTTACTGTATGTAAAGCGCTCCACGCAGGCATGTCTGAGGACAGGGCTTGAATTGATTTTGTATGCTCGCAACGCATGAGAATGTGAGGCTGGTATGTAGCTTAAATAAACCAACAGGGCCGACAATTAGCCAGATCTGTCACGGGGCGAGTATAATCGATGTGTTTTGCGGATGATGGAATCAGAAGAACTGCGACATGCATGTCAGGAATATGGGCTAGACGTCAAAAAAAAAAAAAAAACGTCTTGGCTTGCGCACGCTACAGTTAAGCCGATTTTTATACTTAAATGTGTTTTGCTAAATGTAACGTCTGCCACTATGCATGAACGTCAAAATGGTTTTAGCGATATTCCGGGTTCAGTACAAGTTAAGCTCACCGGACAGCACTTACGGCATAATGTTGTATTATTACATCCAATTGCCCCTCATTTTCTTAAAAAAACACATCTGTACAGTGAGGCGCTTACAGTGGACGTAAAGGGCCTACCGGTTCATGTTAAAATACCCATTAAGATAAAATAGCCACAAGATGTAAACACTAAAATATTCGTACAGCTCAAAATGCCTGTGTAAAATTAGTTTTTACGCTTTTAAATACTCCAAAAATGCCCCCCATTCACTTTCATTGCAATATCCTTTTTTTATGTAAGAAAAACAAGTGACAGTATTTTTGCACTAATCAGCATTATGCCACATATGCAGAAAATGATCTTAAGCTGTAATCAAACTGGACTGTTCCTTTAAGAATACTAGGCCATCAAGAGTATTTCACTATTTTCAAAATGAACCAAAGGGCTGATTCAGACAAAGTAATCCCTCTAAACTAGCAATTGGTTGTTTATACAATTATCCTAAAAGCCATCAAAGCTGATTTAAAAGGCTCTTGCCTTTCAGATAACATTTGAGTTAAGACCGCAACAGCTGATGATGATACACAAACACAACCCCGGTAGGCCCCACCACAACAAACTCACCATGTCAACTGCTTAATGCCTGCTTGGAACAGCGGGGCATAGTTTTGGGAGCCCTAATTAAGTGGTTTCATATGTAAGGCCCTTTTAAACCAGGCCTTTTTCCCCCCATAGCATTGCACAAGAGCATTTAGGGTTTGCTGAGTGTTGGGAGGTTGAATCATTTACTTTCTGGTGTACGTTACCGCAGTGTCCAGATTTAATGAAGCTATGATATATTTATGGCTTGCCAAATCCTACCCTAATCCTACCCTTGATAATAAGCGGAGTATATTAAGCTCAGTGACTGTTTTGTTAAACACGCTTCATAGGGTCGGCTAGGACCCGTGGGCCACTGCTTTGTGTACACTACTGGGTAACCTAATTTTCACTTGGTGTGTAATGTATACCTATAAATAGCAGGGGAGCTGATTCTCTGGGTCAACTCTGAGGTTCCCCAGCGATGTGTACAGCTCGGCGAGTAAGGCTTTTTTTAGCGTCATGAAGTGGGCATCCATTTAGGCACACCTGAGAGGGTACTTGTGAGTTTTTAATGAGGTGTTTCTGGGCCAGGCTCTCAGTTTAAATTACACAGATGTTAGGTATGTGTCACTGCAACAGTGCAAACTGAAAACTGAATAGAGAAATGAGTAAATTTAATATGGCTTTATTTTTTTTTGTGGAATCTCATGACTGACTTCATAACTCAAATACGACTTTATATTTGACTTTTTCAGATACATTTTTAGTAATTGCTTCTTTACTATGTGATTTGTACATCTCACAATTATAACTCATAATTTCAATTTAATGTGTTGAAACTGTGACTTTATAATTAAATATATAAACAGAATTGTGAATTTGTATTTAATAGTTGCGACTGTTTGTAATAATTGTTGCTTTATGACGAGGCCTAGCCTAAACCAGGATTAGGTCATAGTTCAATTAAGACGTTTAAGTAATTTTTATAAACATGCCTTAAAAAAAACATTGCTGGTGTCCATCTTGAGACAAAACAAAGGCACTGATGTATTTTTTTCAGTTAAAACAGCTGACTTACAAGATAGTTTTGGATTATGCTTAATACTTGTCTATGAAACTGGGGGCTGATTTATATGCATTTCTATTGCAGTTTTAATTATTTCTCACAATTTTGACTTTAAATCTCATAGTTGCAACTATTTCTTACAAATGTTATCTTGTAATTGTGACAAATCTCTCAAGATTGTGACTATTTCTCCCAATTGCAAATTAATCTTAGTTGCAACATGATAACTTGCAGTGATGACTTTATCAATCTGACAACTATTTCTGAGAATACCTGCAACAATCGCAACTTTACACCTAACCCTTGCAATGTTATATCTCCAAATTTTTCTGAAACGCGACTATATCACATGTAATCACATTCCTATATCAATTTTTATTTTAACCTTAATGTCACAATTACATGTTTATTTTTGAATTCAAATCTCTAAAATCGACGAAAATGCACGAATTGATGCCGGATTAAATTCCCAGGTCATGTACCCCGCTGCTTGTAAATCTGTGTCTTTGGACTCTCTTACGATTCAAGTTTTTGCACGAGATGGGTCTTTCACACCTGGTCGTGCGGGAAGTGTGATGTGAGCCGCAGTCACGTTGGGAGGCTCTCGGCCTGAGAAAGAGCAGAGGCCGTCCTGCAAATTGTTGATGCCAGCCTCGGCACACTGTTTATTTTCAGCATCACACAGAGGAATTTTAATTTATTTCTTCATTCTTTCATTTTTTTTTTCTTTGCAAAGGCTTTGAGTGTTGTTTAAGGATACCTCACTCCCCTGTGCACAGCCCTGGGCAATTACTGTGTCAAAAGACTTAAACAACTACGGCGGAGTGAAAGGGAGCTTTGCATTTTGATTTTATGCGGCGCTTCCCACTTGCGCGAGTCTGCCTCCCCGAAGCCCCAAAAATTGTTATAATCCCTGAAATAAAATCCCGATGTATTTTCATCACTGCTAGACGCTATGATAATATCAAACAAGACACTTTTGAATCCAAATCCCTCAAACGTGCTAGAAACTCAACTGCAAATATTAGCGAATTCAAAACAGGCTGTACGCTTGGATGTGAAGCGCATTAGAAAATTGCTCTGTGTTTATACGTTTTGTGTGATCCTTATAATCAGAACCTTAAAACCAGCCCTTGGCTTGTTATTCGTCCGTTTTTTTTCAGCTTTTCACAGCTGTGAGAGAATATCCTGCTGGCATTTTTTTTTTTTATGTGGAGCAATAGTCGTGGCTAAAAGATGGATTAGCATTCTTTTACCAGAAATGTGCCTCTGTTAGCTCATTATCTTTTGACAATTTTAGGAGATATGCCTTAGAGTCTGTCTTTGTTTAAGCTATGAGCTTTCCTATAAGAGCCAGTCAGCTGGATGTATATGGCCAGTGTCAGGCGTAATTAACTCTGACAGGGGCATTTAGTGGTTGTAATTCAAATCTAATTCAGAACATCTTAACCTTCAGTCTGTCAGAAGTTGAAATGTGCTGGAAAACCCACGGCCCCAATCATGGCCTTGTGTAGCGGTACAATGATGTGTCAACATGCTTGCTTAGAAAAACAGCTTCCCTTGAGCACAGAAAACTCCCTTACAGTACACATGAAGGAAAACAAAGGCCTCAGATAGTCATGGCCGGGTTTGCGCGAATTGAGCTCGTAATTGGCTGACGCTGTTTAAAGTCACAAGAACAGAATAATGTAAATACAAGAAATCTGCTTCAGATTTTCCCATTCCCCGTGTGATTGGCTTTATGTCTCATCGCCACATGCCGTACGTTCCGTACTTGCCGCGGCGTTCTTTTGAAGTAAACTCATAAGAACGTCAGCGGGAGTGAGGACAAAGATAAGGAAGAAAATGAAAGGTTGTGATGCTCGAACAAGTGGTATGTTTTAATAATAAAAAATGCATAAGAAGATCAGAGGGAGTGAGCTTAGTTTTGCCAAAAGGGTGAGGATAAAGAAGCTAATTATGACGATGAACACACAAAACGTGATTCATATTCTAATATCTGAAATAGTGGCATGTCGTGGCAAAATAATACGTTTTCAAACAGGTTTCCCAATCTCTCCGCTTATCTTTCATTGGGTTTTGAACACGACACCACCCCGGATATACACCACTGAATGAATCTGTGTTGCAATAAAAAAAAAAAATTAACATTAATATACTTTAAGGAGTGCAAAGAATAATTTACACACAGCTCTGCTCAATATCAAATTTTCTTTCCGTTTTATTACCTTAACAGAAAAAAAAATAGTTTTGAAATTTACTGATAAGAGTATCGGTAGCTTTGCCAAAAGAATGAAGATGAAAAGGTTTATTACATTTGATCTGAATGAAAAACACACAGAATAACATGGCACCTATATAAAATGTGGGTCATTGTGATTATCAGATCGGAGTTGAAAACCGGAATATTAAGGTCAAGAGTGTAACTTATGCTTAAAGTCATTGGGAAATAATTACTGTTTTCAAACAGGTTTCTCGAGCTCTCTGCTTCCCTTCCATTGGATGTCAAACCCAAATTTGAATGCTGGTCGTGATGATCAAATAAAAAAAAATGAAAAAGTCTAAAATGTTTATTTAGTGTTAATATAATAATATATGTGTGCGTGTGCTGTGCTTTTTTATTATGTATATATGAATACACACACATGCAAGTATAATTTCAGAAAACTTATTGTTTTAATATTACATATATTTACTTATATTTATATAAATATAGACATGTAAATATTTTCTAAATATATATTGTATGTGTGTGTATTTAAGTATACATAATAAATAGAGAGAACACACACATATATTGTGCAAACCAAAAAAAAACGTCATTTATTAATCGTTTGACAGCAGTATTATTTTCGTCGAACCAATGGAACTCTTTCATTAATATTTTTGAGGACAGCTGCGATTTACCCGCAGCACTGCTCATTATCAAATTTTCTTTTGGAAAATGTTTGTGACTCAATTACTTCGCCAGGAGCGAAAAAAAGAGGCAGAGGCATCGTCACTCATTTCAACAGAACAAATAATGTACCAGAAGACTTCTTGTAATTATCTTTACAGTAAAAACAGTGTGTACGCATTGAAAGAGGGGAAGTGAGCTGTCTGACAGTATTCATTCAGCTCAGCACATTTCACCAGCATGCACGCTATTGCCCCGACGCTCAATGACGGATGATTGATGATGCTAAGACCGGTGGCTTTTCTAACCCCGTTAAGTGCTCTGAAAACAAATTACACCTTTCATCCTGACAACATGTCAATTACCAGATTTGGTAATAGCTGTCGGTCTATCAAATATTTTGTGTGTCTGAATAATTCGCAGAAATTAAACTATTAATCATCCTGGAAAGAAGTTGGTGAAAGATCGCGCATTATGGCCATCTGAGCATGTGACCCCGGCTACAATACACTTAGAGGTGTTTATGGCTTATTCTGTGAAATAGTTTTAATTGCCTAATTGCCACGTTTCTGCTGGTTCCAGCTCAGGGAGCGAGGCTTTGAATTATCAAAAGTAAAACCAAATGCCGTTTCTGGAGTGTGTTAGCAAAATCGATCACTGTTTTTATTTTTTTCCTCCCCACCCTTCCCTAATTTTGCAATAATGCTATTAGAAATGTGTTTCTTTCTATTTGCGTGGGTGCGTTTAGGTGTAAAGCGGCCGATTGTTTATATCCGTAATGACCTCCTCCTTCGTTCTTGTGAGGGAGGATCGGATTCGAAACGTGCAAAAAAAATCCTTCGCAGATGGTGGCATGCGGAAGCGTCAAAGCCGGTGCCCTCGGCAAACCATAGACATTCACTTAAACCACTCAGACTTCTCTTTGTTATAAAGCAGGTCCAATAAAAATACAAAGGGATACTGTTTTTTGTATGAGTAATGCATTAACCTGCTCGGGAAAAAGTTCACGTTGAAAGTATGGGCTCGGACAGCACAAGATTTATGGCGATGGCTGCAGAAATTATGCTTTTTTTCCCCCATAGGCACTTTAATTATGTAATTATTAGCAGCTGGTTTTCATTTGCGGCGGGTTGTTAATTAGGGGTAGGGGTCTCCAGTTCAAGTGCTCTGACTCTTGCGATAAGTTGAGAATTGTCCGGGGGGCTTCGAGGCCTGGGATGATTAGCCAAATCCGCAGCAAACTCATTTGTTATTCAGGTTTTACCCGGGAGCCTCCCGCCGGGTCCACGGAAAAGACTTGGGTGTACCGTTTCCTCTGAGTGGTACCTTCCTTATCAGCCGCTCTCATCAGCTACAATTGTCCCGAGATAAGATCCAGAGATATCGCTGTTTGTTTTACTTATTAAGCCTAAAGGTGGAGTAATCAGATTGGGTTTGGCCCATGGCGCTGATAATCTAAATTAATCTCTCAATCTGGGGTTATGGAATGTCTTCTAGCAGAACCGCAGGGGGGTGCGGGGCCCGGAGCCGTCCCTTCCAGTGATCCCTCTGTCTAATTATTGGATTGAGAGTCAAGTCAAGGGCAGTCTACTTGAGGAGCTGCAGGACTGTGCAACCGGCTGTCTTAGAGCGAAACCTCTGAGCAAACACAGATATATGTTAAAAAGTTCAGTTTAAACCAAATATGTTTTTTTCACTCTATATATATATATATATATATATATATATATATATATATATATATATATATATATATATATATATAGACCTATATAATATTAATACATGTGATATATGCATGTTTTTTTCCCCTGAACAAATTGTTATAAGAGCTAATTCTTTTTAGTGGAAACATACAGCATGACCACTGTATTTTGATTCTTAGACTCTTATGAGACTTTTTTTCTTTCTCTAAATGTTTTTAGTGAATCAAACACGTTGTCACGTCTTTGGACTCTTTTGTTGTCGTTTTTGTCTTGTCCCATGTGCTCTGTGTGTCCTACCTTCCTTTCCTGTTAATTGTATCATTGTCTTCAGCTGTTTCTTGTTAATTTAGTCAATTACCTTGTGTATTTATTCCCTGTGTGTTTCAGCTCCTTTTGTCCGATCTCGTCGTTGTTTTATGTGGTTTAGTTTATCTGCCTGTCTGTCTACCTGACCGAGGTATTATTCCTTTATGTGTGCATGATTATTGATACACATATGGTTTATATAGCACATACAAATCTGAATTATGTTTTTAAAATATTATTTTATAAAAAAATATATATAATATAATATGGCATTTGTTTTAAATTGTTTTAATATAGTTTAAGGCAACTAAAGCATTTTCTGCTGCCCCTAATTACTATAAAAATATCTACATGTATCTTTTTTGTGAGGCTTTTGTTTTCCAGGATGTTCTGTAAAAGGTTTTTGCCTAATTAATATTTACTGATAAACACACCAAAATACTGACCTGTGTTTGTTTCCCAAACAAATTACTTTAATGAGTGAATCAAAAACGTTCAGCGCAGCCATTGTAGTACGGTTCCTGAGAAAATGATTACATTTCTGTTTAGTGAATCAGAAACCTTCACCTCAACCAGAGCAGTCTGATTCCTGAATCCCGACTCTTACGAACTAGTTATTTTTAGTGAATCAAACACAAACTATTTGAATCTACAGCTTTAGCCGTTTGGCTCACAATGCAACGTGTTAAAAATACATTCAAAAGCATTTTTGCTCATTAATAATTCATTTAAAAAAACCAACAAAATATATTGTTTGCTTAGTGTTTTTCTTTAAATATTGTTTTAATCCAAACATAAGCTGGACTGCATTTCATGCTACCTTGTATGTATGTAAGAATCATAAAAAAAAAAAAATTCTTCATTTGCCAATATTTCTGTTCCCTGAATATTTATTCTTTAAAATATATTTATTCCTAAAAATCAGCTGTTGAAGAATGGGAATGGCTAAATTCATTATGATGATGCCCGTACATGCACAAACGCATATGATCCCTTATTTATTAGGTAAGGGAACGGTGTTGTTAGAGAAGCCTCTTGCTCGAATAACGCATCTGATACTCTCACGGATTTGAGAACACACTTCTGTTGTCTGATAAATTGTCATTTTTATTCCCTGGCTGCACTTCTGCAGCACAAACGTGTTTTGTCTGTCAGCAATGATTATGAATTTAGTGCACTTATGGTCTGGTAGGAACAGTCAAAACATTTTCTGTGTGTATAGCTAATTCGATGAAAAACGACCGCGAACAAAGTGCGTTGCTATTCGGTAAACACTTCTCCGATTTGTTTTCGAAGATCTATTTTGAACAAACATCGCAAATTCACTTCGAGAACGACCCCCGGGGACTTGGAGGGAAAAGCGTAGTGCATCAAAGTGCATGCAGACAAATAGCCGTTTACGCGAAGCAGTCGGTGCGCTCAGAGAGTATTCGCGGACATCTGAATCGCAGATGATGTAGTGCACTCCGAGGCCTGACGACACGTGTTATCTGATATATAGAAACAGTGAAATTGCGCAAAACAACATGAGAAAGTTATTTCAAGATTAGCTATGTTGTCTCTTCGCTCTCTAATACATCATTTCGGCGTACTGGCAAGCACGTTGAGAACATCTCGCTGGATATGTTCCTCTCCACCTCAAGAAAAGGAGAGAGGGATATTTATTCGCCCTGGGACCGATACCCATCTGCTATCAATGATTTTTAGAGGCGTCTTCATTACAGAACATGACATTTATAGTACATGCCATGACCTATGGATGTTAACATGCACCAGTACATTTTCTAAATCACAGCGGGACATGAAACATAGGTCTTTTCTGCTTTTCCATCGAACTCATAAGCTTCGGTACGGTAAGCGAGGGATGAGAAAGAAAAATAGTACATAAAAAAGCTCAAAGATGGAGGTAAATGGGGTTTTCAGACCTCTCCAGCATCAGGCCATCAGATGTCAGTGTGCAGTGGAAAATGGAAGAGGAATGACTTGCAGTGGGCTGAGTGCGGGCCTGTAATAAAAGTGACACTTAGAAAGGACATGTCCACTGCGCATCCCGCGGCTCCTGCTGATGTTTGGCATATGCGAATGAAATACTCCCCCCGTGTGCATTACTATTCATCTCAGAAAGAAGCGCTGGCTTGACTTTTACTAAGCAACTGTGGGAAATTTTGTCATTGTCACTAAATCACAAAGTCGTCACCTAATAACAGAGATATCTGCCTTAATGCTGTTTTTGGCCTATGTGACTTTTTGAAAAAGGAATACTATCCTATGAGAAATGGAGTTTGATCACAAGATCTCATCGTATTGCAAGTTTATTAAACCTCGGAAATGATCATGTTTATTTTGCGTGTTTATTTTAATCCGGTCTTGCTGATTATTAATAAGATTTCTAGAAATCACAAATAATAAATCTCTAATCAGAAATTAGACTACCGTTATTTTTTCTTAATCTCTTACATTAAAGAAAGAGGACACTTAATTTTTTAGCAATTATCGTTGATCTAATTGCATGGATACTACTTAAACTAAACTGGACAATGACATCTCTGAATTCAGTAAAGAAAAGCTGAAAATTGAGTGTTTAATCTTGTAATTATACATTACTGACGCTATTCTCCAGTTTGATACTGTTAAGTGCTTTGACACAATCTGCATTGTTAAAAGCTAACAAAGGTGAATAAACAAAGATAATGATGGTGTAAAAAATAAACATTTGTTTTCTCATAATCTCTCAAATACCTTTACTTTTATTTCTAGAAATCGTGATTTTATATTAGATAATTTAGCTTTGTTTCTCCAAAAATAGATGGTATATCTCATTTTCTTTTGCTTAACCTTTTAAATCTTTCTCTTAATCTTATTAATAATTGTACTTTATTCTCACGTATTAAAACTTTGTCTCTCACAATTTTGACCTTTTCTCTAAATGTTTTAAATTATTATTATTATTATTATTATTTTTTGTTGTTGTTGTTGTTGGTGTTTTTTTATAAATCATGACTATATCTCATAACTGCACCTTTGTTCTTTTTAGAATTGAGATTTATATCTCGCATAGTTTTCGTTTAATTGCAACGTTTTCATCTTATTATCACCTTGATATCGCAATAACTTGTTTTTATAAATGACAATAAAAGTCTGGAAGTGAAAAACCAAACACATTGCATTGTGGGATATGGTATTCTACGCGTCTTTTTGCAAATATCGCAGGCCACTTATTTTGCACACACAGCGTGGCGACTAGTTAAGACTAGTTAGTGTTATGCTGTTGTTAGTGTTATGCTGAATATATAGCCGATGTTGTATTATTAATATAAAAGTGCTAGCGTTACTCTCTGAAAATGATATGATGCAGTGAAGATTGCCTGTCCTCAGACCGTACCCCATTAGCATTTGAAATTTTACCTTTAAATCAGACCTGGAGTTTAAGTGTTTTGTGCCTGTTTTCTGTGTTTCTGTTTTATTATGTTTTCATTTAATTTAAAATAAGATTGTTGGAAACTAATCTGCCAAACAAAACACATATAACTGAGGAGCCAGGGCCCGATTCTTACAGAATCCAGGCCCCAAAGCTGAAAGTAAAGGGAAATGCCCTTGATACTTTACTTTACGAGGGTCTGAAGTCCCTCATCATATAATAATATATAATGCCTGCTATAGTCGCCCGCGCCAAAGCTACGGCCTTGACCCTGGCAATTACACACAGGCATCAGAAAGCCTCCCTCTAAGTCAGCTCTACCTCAAATCCTCTGACAATGCATATTAACATTCTGCCAGGACGACGCAACCAGAGGGTTTGCACAAAAGCCTATAACTAGCTAAGCCTCGACATTCGATCGCATTTGGAGAGACGCTACGTTCTGTGATGTTGTCACAAACCAAAACCTGTGTATATTCCTCAGGCTTAAGCAAGAAAGGTGATGAATTTGGAAGCCGAACCAGCTATGACTGCGAGTTTTTATTGGCTTGTCTGTTCGAAAAACAAACGAATACGGCATGTTCATGCACAGCGGACCTCGCCGCGTGGCATGTTGCACTTTTGCCCTGTTCTTTTTCCCATAATCGCGTATCTCATTTTCCGATTAAAATAAGAGACATCTGAAGTTTAATCCCTACTTGTTAACTACGCGATAAGGCAGTCCGGATGTTCACAAGGCTGAATACGGGAATATAAAAATGAAAAGACACAAAATACCGCCGCACATCAGTTAAATCGTAGTTGCTTTATCTATTCTCTCGTTTTACACATTGATATGTCTGTTTCCTGCTGAACCCGAGCAGGACCTCATAATGGTTTTATAGGGTTCAGCAGCTGTTTATGGGCAGCAGCTGCCAGAACCCGTATATTTTTATGAGTTGTCAGAATCTTCCAATGCATAGCGGTCAGAGCAGAGGAGTAGTGAGTGTGGTGAAACACAGAGGGGCCGGGGCTTACCTGTCAACACTCTGTCAATCACTACGGTTCAACGGGAACATAATATAACAATTAGATGCTTTTTATTTATTGCTGCAATCTTGCATGACACACATCTGTTTTTTGTTGTTTTAATTGTCTGATTATTCATCCGTGTGAATGATCTTATCAAATGTTTAATAGATTTCTGACATATACGTGAATAATAGCAATTCGTTGTTTGAATAATTAGCATTTTATGTTATCAAATGGAATTAACAGGCTTAATATCTTACACTTCAGATTTGTTGCTTGTCTGAGTGCTTGTGAGTGACTGGGTGATTTTTTTTAATCTTATAATTATTTAATTATAAATAACATTTTTATTTAATTATAAAAACGTATTATTTAATTATACTTGAATAGAATTCATATAAATAATAATATACCAATAATATGAACAATTATTATATTTGCATTTGTTTGACTTATATAAATTATAAAATGCATTATATATGTGTGTGAGTGTGTTTATAATCATTTGACAGCACTTATATAACTATTAAATTTATTCATATATAGTAGAAGAATATAAATATATAATATATACTTGTAAACACTTTCTAAATATATACAGTGTGTGTGTATTTATTTGTTGAATTTTAATAAATGACATTTTTTTATTAAGCACAATTCTTTGTTAAATAAATGCAGATAGAACATAACAGGAATGCTAAACAAATTTAGCTGTACATGATGAGGTGGTCTGGACATTCACAAAGCTAAATAAATAAATGTAAAAAAAGAATATAACAACAACAATAATAATAATAGTTTATGTAATGAAATATATTTTAATACAATTTATTATAATACAACGTATATAAATAAAATGAACATAACACCAACAGAAATAATAATAATAATAATAATAATAATAATAATAATAATAATATTAACTTAATTATCATAAACATACAGAGAAAGACATGAATAAGGTTTTTTGTGTTTTGAAGTTTAATTATACAACCTAATTTATTATTTTTTTTCCTGAAACCGTGACAGTGTTGGATCACGTGTTTGCAAAAGCTGTGCTTAAACTGTTTTTGTTTCAGAACGAGAGACCTTGATCATCAGATGTCACTCTTCATGTCCTTTAGGACTCTTGCCCCGCGGCTGCGCCTCTCCCGCCGTCGCAGGCCCAGTGTTTACGCGACCGTTAACTTCTTCAACCCTCCGATGATGAGGGCTAATCACATTTGAAATGCAGGCTCTGCTCTGTGAGTTAGTGAGTCTGGGGTAAAACAGTTTGACTTTAGGTGTCTGTCAGAGGCCTGCTGTGTTTAGACAGAACTCAAACAAGTGTGTCTGCTCCTTGCGTGATCTCAGCCCCTCCGCCCCACCCCCGAGAGAAGCCGTTCGGATCGCTCTCCGCGATGCCTCCGAGGTGCTAATGAGTCGGCCGATCGTCCGCCGTCACTCCCCCGAAAATCAAGTACGCAAATTCTGACCTTATCCATCCCCTCCCATCCCCATCATCTTGATTTGTAAGTAAATCATGCCTGTCAGTATAGTAGCAACCCTGATTAAAGTTCAGGGGTTTAATAGATCATTTTAAATAACCCCAAATTACTCCCCTCTCCCTTGCCGATCCACCTGGACCTCTGCCCTGGGTGCATGGCTGTTTTCAAGCAGCGCAGCTCAGGCCAAGTCCAAGCTCGTGGTTCCTGCCTATTCCCAGAGGGTCCCACGCTGCAGGCCTACACCAACATTCTCAGCTGCATTTAATCTGCCTTCAGACAAGCTGGCTATGAGAAAATGCAAAGGAAAAGGCGCACCAGTGGAGACATGGAAAATCCTGGACAGTTGGTGTGCTTTGTTCACTTGGTGAACTGGAGGCCGTCCAGGAACACCCCCATCCACCCGCCTCGCTCCCCTGGCGATACGAGTCCGTTCCAATTAATCGTGTTTAACCATTCTAATCACACTTTAGCACATTAATCCTATTTTCAATCCAAAACACATCTGAAACGGGCAGCATGTGGAGGGATCTCCACCCCCCCCTCCTGCACCTTTATTGCCACCGCAAATCAGATGAAACCCAGAGACTACGGGGCCCTGGTTCAGCCTGCACTCTGACTGAACTTGGACTTCATAAAACACATGCTCCACACTTTTTTAAAGGTGGAATTTATTGCGAGATGGTGATTCCACGGCTGAAAAAAACGGATTCCCTCAAGACTTGTCCGAAATTGCCTATGATAAAGAGGCAGTTAGGAAAATGCTATTATGAGGAGGGATCAGGGGCTTTTCCGGCCCCGTGTTATTGCTGTGTATCCCATAAACACTTACAGTCGCTGCGTCTTATCAGTCGCGCATCCCAAGTCGCAGAGAGAGTCGTGGTCTTTAAACCCAATTCGTCCGTTAACGGACAGCTCCCCAGGCAGCCGGGAGTATCCAAATTCTCCTGTTTACTTAAAAAAGTACCAATAATTTAAAGCAAACGTCTCTGTTTCTGACATCGCAATGTATCTCTAGAGTCGATGAAATAAAAAGGAAACAAAGAGTTTCTCAAGGAGCTTTGCGTTGGCTCCGGCGAAGTGTCAAATTCTCCTCCAGGCTCTTCTAGCGAAATTCTGCATCCAGTATATGGGGAGGTACTTAAATTTTACAAGCAGTAATGTAATAAATGGCTCTGCATTGTTAATTAAGGCCCGCAGAGCAAACAGAGAATAAAACGGTGCTCTAATTGCAGCTCTAAAAAGCACTCAACAGGCAAATAATAAAGTGGTGCATGTTAAACTGTTTCGCTCAGAGCGAAAGAGAGAAAGAGAGAGAGAGCATTGGCTTGATTGAATTTCAGGGGCATGTAAAACAGCCGGCTAATGATATTAGGAATTAGTGAAACAAACAGTAGATTTACTCATACAATAAACCCATTGCAGAAATTTTGGAAGCTGCTCAGACTTAATGACATCATTGACCTCAACCAGTAATGCAAAGCAATGATGTAATTACAGAGTGAAGCAGAGTCTCACCACAACAACCCCTTAACATCAAGGCTCTGGTTTAGATTCTGAACTGTATGAACACTTTTTAAAGATAAAGATAAAAAAAAAAAAAAAATATATATATATATATATATATATATATATATATATATATATATATATATATATATATATATATAGAATGTATAGGATGTATAAGTATGTATATGTATATTCATATGTAATGTGTGTGTGTGTGTATATACACACACACACACATGTATGTATTAGTATTTTTTTAGTAATTCACAAAAATAATCACTTTTTATAATCCTTTTTTAAATAATAATAAACAAAAAAGTGCTTTTAATTTTTTTCATCAAGGATACATTCAATCATGTCTTTATTAAAATGCATAAAATTTCTATTTTAAATAAACGCTATTCCTTTAAACTTTTTCAGAGTATTCTCAAAACATTATTAAGGAGTCCAACTGTTTCAAAGCTCATATTAGATTGATCGTGTGACTGTGAAATCGCAGCAATAAATTACATTTAAAAATTTTGCAAAATAGAAAAGCCATTTTAAATGTTAATACCATTTCACAATATAGCTTTTATTGATCACATTTTAAATATTTTGGGGGTTTAAACATGGCTTTCTCCTCGAAATATTATATCACAGCTGTCATTATTCTTAAGCCCCAAAGCAGGAATGACTTTCGGCAGAGCTTTGCTTTCCACGGTGGCTCCCCTGAGAGGCGGGACTTATGTGTGGTTATGGAATTCTGATGACCCATTTTTCCTTGGGTTTGCACTTATTATGTGACATCCAAATGGAGACCCGCTTTGCTTGGTTTGACAAGGCATTTTCCAGTTGGTAAAAGCAGTAACTCACAGAAGGCCTTTTTGAAACGCAGCTATGCTTCGGGATGGGAATCATTTCTCTGATGTGTTCGAAAATATTCCACATGATATCTAAATATAAAATCCTGAGGTGACCATGTGTTGGCCTTCTTGTGGTTCACTGGGGGGGGAGAACGAAAGGGAAAAAAAACACATTCCTTTTCTTTAGCGGTAAACTATTAGACATCGTAGACAAACCAATGGGGAATGTGAAAAAACATTCAAAGCCATGATCTGCAATTATTTGCTACTTTGGATGAACACTGTTGATCCAATTTATGATGTAACAACAGAGGATGCAAAATAAACGCAAGTATATTACTGTCGGTACGAACCGCACACTAACTGCAGCACTAACAATAATTTAATGATAGTCCGAACTGTATTAGGGTGACAGATTCATGGGCTGGATTGTGCTTGGCCATCACTCTCAGTTATGACATTCCACTAAAGAAGGTCATTGGATATTGTCCTGGAAATTCAGACATGAAACAACTTTGGTTGACTATTTGGTTTCTTATGCCTGTAATACCTTGGTGAAAGCTATGGTTATGGTTTTAGCTCAGTCACAATTATCTATTTCCAGTGAATGATTTGGCCCGTGAAGATTTTTTTGCAACCATCTTAGTTCTGTACACTATACGTACTCTCATGAAAATCCCAGAATTACGAACATTATATTTAAGATATTACATGTTTCTTTGGATAAGAAAAGCCCGCTTTCTGTAATAGCTCTCTGTCCGGTTAGATTGTTGCCGGTTTTACCACGTAGCTATTATAACATGGCGAAGCCGTAGCATCAAAACTTGACGATAAGAATGCAGAATCTAAAACTATACCATGTTAAAGCACAGCTAAAAAAAAAAACAACAAAAAAAAAGATGTTTTGTAAATATTAGGTGATTGACAAGATAACGCTATTTTACTTGAAAATTTTATGTCACTTTTAAGTTTTTTGTAATTGTAATATTTACTAGAAATTTCTCAGCGGAAATTATTTCCATACAAAATAAATTTCACTGTATGTCTTCTGTGTTTCTATATAATGCGTTTCCATAAAGCTAAATAGAATACGAGCATGTTACAAAAGGAGAAAGGCTGACTTTTCTCCACTCAACAAAAATAGGGAAAACAAGACTGTATTAACGTTGCAGAAGCTTGCAAAATGACTCTTTTGTTGCTCGACTCTCTTCTCAGACACCACTTAGAGAGTGAAAAAGCAGAGGCCCCCGAAAACACAACGAGACAGAGAATGTGTACTCTGGTGGCTTTCCACCGCCCGCTTGCCGATGTGTTTGTAAGTAAGCCGCAAGTGTGAGCAATCACTGGAAATTATACGCCTTTAGAGGGATTTGATATAAGGTATTAAGCCCGGCTGGGATGTTTGGCAGCTCAAATCATGGAGAATTAGATTCAGGGACATGATGGGCACCACAAGCCGAGCTTTTGTAGGTCTCATCAAATCACATATTTTCCAACTGTTTGCCAGGATGAATTGGATCCTGGTAGATTTGGGTAATAGGATAAATGCAGACATAGAGGGACTTGCGTAGAGACGGGGCACCACATGGTAGGTGGGATGGAAACTTTATTCTAAAGCTGTCTGCCCTGAAAGAGACCTCTTCGACAGAAACATCACAGGAAATTTAAGACATTTCCAAGGGGCAGAGGTGGAGGATCGAGAACTAACGTACATCTGGTGCTTCTTATTCAGTCTATTCCTGAATTTAAATGCAGGGAGAATCCACGGAGAGCAGGGGTGATGTCTTTAGCGTCTAAAGCGGGGAGGGGGGCATTTCTCATTCTACCATCAACTTGCACTGTGGTGAATTGCAGTGTGGGCGCAGGGCCGCGCAATCAGCTCCAAATTTCAGGCTTGGTTTACTGTAATGTCTGACATGTTCTTTCAGAGAGCGTGAAGACAGTAACTCATATGAAATCATTATATTACTGTATGGCTTTATCGAATTCTGTCAAGGGGCCTCTTGTTACCTACTGATGAAACAAATGTGTATGTGCTTTCTAGGAAATTACAGAGCTGCCGCAATTTTGTTTTGTAACCAATCTTGGTGTTTTTGAAATGCACATGTCCAGACCAAGTAATATTTGATACGGCCTGCTTTACTTTTGCATGTTTTATGCATGAACATTTTTATGGTTACTCGAATTTCCCAAGGCATTTAATTCAAAATGTTTCCTCACCGAAAAAAAAGACCTTATTAGAGTCTTATATTATAAATAAAAAAAAATGTTTATTGCTTTCTTTATGTTTTTTTATTAAACTGATGGAATGCCAGCATGTTTTTTATTTGTTGGAGTAAATTATTCTTACAACTTTTAATGAGAAAGACCTGGCTAAATTAATTGCAATTGAAAACCTGTGCAGGTTTGGTTTCAGATGTACTCGAATCTGTGGTAATAAGAAATAACAGACATAGCAAATCGGCAAATAAAGTAATCAGGAACATATGTAATGAAAACCAAAAACAAATTAAGGGTTATGGCATGAGGAACTCCATTTAATTTCTATCTCTAAATACATCTTCCCTATCAATATAATCTAATCTAGGCTGCGCCCAGCCAAGAACAATATTCGCGAAGACAAGAAATTGCATATTTGGACAGACAACTGTGTTCAAGAAGTACAGTGAATAAAAAAAGAAAAAGAAACATTATGAGAAGGTTTCTTCATCAGTGAAGAGTAGCTATTAAATTCTTATGTTTGTAATGTGACTCAGCCAAAAGAAAGTGGAAAAAGGAGGTTTTGTGTGTGTGTATTTGTACTGTGATGCAGCCAGGAGCTCGGAGCTCAAATGCATTTGTGAGTCTATACTGCAGAAAACATTACACTGAGCACTCTAAAAAATGATGTGTGTCTGACGTTCAGCCTAGCTTTTATTTTCAAAGAGGGAAAAAATTGTTCGGCAAACATTGGGTAGTGTTTAAAACTTTTCTATTGCCAGTCTTGACATATGGACGTGCTAAAATGTTGTTATATTGTAGAACTATTTCCTTGTCAGACATTTTTGTGTCTGAGTAAAAAGGTATTTACGGTGCCATTACATATGTGGCATTGCTACAGCCGTTCAAATCAGTTTCAGCATCAAAGGCATGGAGTGCCACCGTTGATGCATAATGTTGACACTTTCATTAATAATAATAATAATAATAATAATAATAATAATAATAATAATAATAATAATAATAATAATAATAAAAGAAAGTCCTGTATTATTTCAGACTTGGATTTGTATCAATTTTATATTACACAATTTATACAGTTTTTTTTACATACATATTTTATATATATATATATATATATATATATATATATATATATATATATATATATATATATATATATGTGTGTGTGTGTACACATTGTACATTATTATATACATTTATATAATTGTATAATTTGTTTGTGTATTTCTAAACACATATCTGTGGTTGTGTGTGTGTATATATTCTTATAAATCAATTTAAATGCAAGGAGAATGGCACTGTCTTGAACTCTAAAAACAAGTTCACCCTTTAATTGAGGACATGGATCTACATGGTGGGCCTTCGGTGGTCCAGGATTTGCCTGATTGCTGTTCTAAAACCAAGAAATTTGCCTCAGCGAGCATCTCAGCAGCCAAATAAAAGGGAGAACATTACTACAGAGGGCACGTTAAAAACCAGTCCATATTGTAAGTGATCTTAATCCCCCAATCTAACCACTTGTATTCCCTTTTTTCCCTTGAAATGATTCCAGTCGCTCTTTGGCAGGGGAGATCCACAACCCAAGTGTGGTGTGAAGAAGATTTCCAGATCTGTGCAACTGGAATAAAAGGAGGGGTCGGGCTGGGGGGGGTGGGGACCACCCGTAAGGATCAGATAAGAGCATGGTAAGCCTGGCCCGAATCAGTTTGGCATTGGAAATTACAGTGATGTTTGCACGGAGGGAAAAACATTCCCCTCCGCTCTCCGCATAACCACACTATTCTCCGTAATAGATTTCAGGAGGCTTTTTTGCCCACGTCGGTGGTTGTTTATTATTGTTCCAAATGATAGAGTGCAGAGCTGGAGAGAGGAGGGGGGGAACTGAAAACAATCATCGTCAAACTTGAGTATGCTGACTGTCACTCTAGAGAAAGGCTTTTGGAATGGCTGGCGAGAAGGAAAGATTTATGGTGTCTTAAAAGACACGCTTTAAAAAGCAATGGTCTCGGTTTATGGATTGAAAACACTTTTGTAGAACAGGCCGTGCTCGTGCAGGACACGGCCTGCGTTTGAAAGCGTGACTACAGGTGAGGGTTCGCCAGTGACTCGCCTATGCAAGCACTTAAACCGATGCTGACAGACGGTACGGCGAAATGAGTATGTCTGCACGCTAACGGCTGACCCTTCGCAGCGCTGCAGAATAGAGAGGGAAAAAAAACGGAATAGCTAAACACATTTGTTTTCCGGATCACTCCATTGTAAAGACGACTAGAAAAGCTGCAGATTAGTTGGGTCAGATGGGTTTCATTCAGAACCGCAGCCTATTGTGCAAACCGAAGGACGGCGAGTCTGGAGATCACCATAAAAGTATTGTTCCCTCCAACCAAGCTGAATCTGACGACTCGCCCACCCACTGCAAGAGATTTCTGAACGTACTTCTGGAGTGTTTTACTTGTTTAAGTGCCGTCTGCTTGACATGTGAGAATTAATTGAAGAACGAAATAGAACTGATAAGACTGGGGGGAAAAAAAACAACATCTGATATAATTGGGAAAATTAATAGCAGGTAAAGCCTGAGGTTATCCATGGAAAAGTGAAATAACTGATTATTTCGTATCGTGACAGTAACTCATACTAAATTCAATAACTGCAGGTCATTTCGTCTCTGAAGGATGGCGTGCAATCCGAGATGCTGACTTTAGGAACAACTGATTTTTTTTCAACTAGCATCATTCATTGCCGCGAAAGTACATGAGGTCTCTTTAGCTAGATGGAGAAACACTATCCAAGTTCTCCATCCACAAACAGGCCCAGTGGTTGCATTTCACCGTTGATTTAATAGAAATAAAACAGGATGGATTTGGGGATATTTCATTAATCTTCCTTTCCTTTCACTTGAGAGGAAATTAAACCAAATGGAGTTCAAATCTCAACTCCACCATTGTGCTCAAGGCTGCCAATGTCCATTCTCCCTTTGGCAAGGTACGTCTCAATTCGCTACACAAATTCCTTCCTAAACCCCATTTCACTACATTGGGTGAGGGCTCTGAACCCTGCATACTGTGCAGGTGCAAAACCGTAATGCTATGTTACAAGTATACTAATACAAACAACTGGGAAAAAAGTCAAGTAACCCTTTATGCTCCACCCCTTTTAAGTGAGGCAAGCTTTGAAGAGAGTTGGATATTTACCTGAACAGCATGGTAAACTAATGGTGTCAAAAAAGGAAACAGCAGCTGCTTTAGTTATAGGAACTTTAAGGACTTTAAAATAGTTAGACTACATGAAATTAAGATATTAATATAAGGTTAATTTAGGTTAGTATTGTTAATTTAGCATGGACCAAATGGTTTAGTGAACGAGGGCTGATGATGTATCCAGCGTGTGCTCTTCTCAAGTTTTGATATGGACTGTTTGTATCATATTTGTGCATGTTATGTCGCTTTTAACATTGCTTTGTCATATTTTGGATAATTCCTGTTTATATTAACTATACAAAAACTGCAGACATGGTAAAAGCTTATGTGGGAACACCAATGGGTGGCCACAGTTGCTAATATAGGATTGGCCAATAACATTTTCAAGGCGGAGCTTAGCGAAGAGTCAATTCAGGTAAACATCCCTAAATGTTATCCAAATCCTACTTTTTTTTCTTTTATAATAAAAATATATAGGCTATATTTTTAATGTCTTTAATAGCCGATCACAGATATTCCTTTTCATTACATGTTTTTGTAGTTTAAATATTTTAGATAACCACTAAACACAATTAGTACGAAAATGTCAGATTCAGCTTTCAATCAAATTTTCTCTTGTTTGCTGCCCTGTGGATTGAAAAGGCAAGCTATACGATGCCCTGACCGCATCGGCTCAAACAGCGCTCGAAGCATTGCTGCACCACAACAAAACTCAAATACACATTGTTCTGATTGAATCAGCTCACGATAAAATCAAAATCACCGCAGAGCCAATAACAACATTCTGAAGCAACCCTAATGCAATATGTTGCATCGGGGTTGTCTAAAGGTTCCCGACATTAGCCTGTATTTTAACCTGCACGGTGCAATTGAATAATGGTCATGTCAGAGACTAGGCGAATGCGATGACCTTTTAAACAAACGGACAGAGCAACAAAACTTTTTATTTGTAGCTACTGAGGCATTGAAACTTAGCCTGAAGCTGCGTAGAGGATAAACATTCAGTTCATTGAATGGAAATGTGGGAAATGACCGCAGCGAGGAAGGGGGAAATAAATTCAACAGCTCTCCTCCGGGGCGAAACGCTAACAGTTTGAGGGTCGGAGGGCCGCATTAATATGTATTTCCAATGATTATTGAATTATGTTTATGATATATTTCCTGAGCCTACATAGCATTAGTGAAGCTTTATTAGTAAATCCGTCCGCTGCGCGCTCCAGTTACGGCTAATGAGAGTAATTATTACATAGCTTAACTGTAATGCTGTATTTGATTCTCAGGCTCCTGAATAACCCGCGCGCTGACACGACGCGTCTCGCGCGCTAACAAAAGGCGCGTTGAGCCCCCGTGAGCGCGCGCTTTGCGCCCAAGGGTCCAGAGGCCAATACACTGATGCCTCAATAGGGTTAATACCCCACCGCATAAAGACGGGATTAGGTACTAGCTTACACAACGAGGAGGAAGAAAATTGAATGTTTGGGAGAAAATATGCGGCTAATTCCATTCTGTCATCGGTGGATATTAAAGATTATTAGCTGGCACGTTCACTTATTTGTAAATCACAATGGCAGCACTGTGTAATTCACCCCGCACTTCCAAAGCCAAATGAAACAGAGCCACTCTTGTGCAAGGTATCGTAATTCACTACAGCCTCACAAATGACTGTCGTTATCTAAACATTTTACAAGGCTGTTGAGGTATATTTAGACGATTCGATTCAGACATTTCTAAAAGAAAAAGAAAAGACGTTTTGACGCAGCGCAGCACACGCAGACGGTGTTTTTGTGAGAATACACAAATCAAAGAGGATTTGGATAGCTCATTTGTGTATGCAAACCTATGCAAAGAATTTAAAGTCATTTACAGAAAAGAACTAAAATTAAAGGGGGACAAAGGGGAGGATTGACAAACAAATCTCCTCTGGTAGTATCAGCCAGGGCAGGGACTTTGGCACCTGTAATGGATTAATGGAGACCACCACCAGTAGCAGGCTGAGGTAAAGCTCTGAGATTGAGTTTCTACTTTAGGTTGCCGTCGTCGGTCCAGGTGCTCTCTCGTAATACCTCCCAGATCCAGACAATATGTTTCTGTTTTACTACCTCTCTTCTTTTCCCTTATCATCCGGAAGTAGAAACACCGTGATAAACGGTTTGCTTTTGTTAAGGAAGCCTTCATTTGCATGGACTGTGTATTTGTAATTTAGCAGTATACTGTAAAGGCTTTCTCCAGTATTTTGTCTGTCCATCGTCTATCCTCGCTGTGTTCATATAGCATGAAAACACAGCTCGCTTAGCCTACGTTTTACATGCAATGATGCATTCGCAGTAGAAAAGATCTGTGGCATCTGTGGTTGCAGTGTTCTTTGCACACCTGTGCCCTCTAATGGTAAGCATTTCAGAGGCGCCTCTTTGTTGCTGTCCATGGTATTGTCCAGCCTTTTAGAGTCATGTTAATGTCACCAACACCTAAGAAAAGTCGTATTATATATAAACAGCAAAACCTGTCTCAACTCGAACCACAAGTACCAACCTATAGAGCAGGAGTAAATACCACTTAGAGGCTTTAATGTGTCTTTGAGTCAGGAAAAATTAAAAGAAATTAAAGTGTCACGGGACATTAAGAAGCCTGAGTTAACGTACTAATATGCCGCATTCAATTCATTTGTGTCACTCGCTGGTCTGATGTTTTGATGGATTGATTCTAGGTTCCATTATGATTCTGTCACGTCCTTCAGCACCCATTTGAAATTCTTGTGATTCCTGTATGGGTAAAGTAGCTCTTCACAATGGCTCTCTGACAGGAGAGAGAGCCTGGAGAGGGACGTTTGATTCTAAGATGTGTAAATGTGTCCCTGATTCTCATCTTAACGCTCAGTTAGATAACAGGCCGCTGCATATGCTCCTGTCTCAGAGCGGTACAGCCAGAGCACCAGCTGCTTTTAATCAGTAATTACTGAGACTGGCTGATAGTTTCACACTAGAAATAATGATTAATAAGGCCGCATATAGAGAGAGGTTCTTTTATGCACAATGACAGGTTCTCTGCATAAATTCTTTTGGAAATGGTGTAAAATGTAAGAAATGAAGAGTCAAATGAGAGTCAAAATGGGCAGTAGCAATATTTCAAAAACTGAATTTAAGAAATTTCAATATTTTGACCACAAGTTACTGATTATTCAAATAGTTCTCCTTGATGATAGAAAGTTTTTTTTAGATACTACGTTTATCATAAAGGTTAACACATGACTTCTTTAGCATTGTTCTGTCTTATTTCCTGTATGCATACGTCTACTAAAGTTAATTTTTAAAACCACAAAATGGTTTTAAAATGTCTCTGTAGTATGTCAGAATTGTGCCAGTGCAGATTGTGATAATTGCTTTGATTAACAATCCCATACAGGCCTAAAATAATAAATTCACAAACTGTATTTTTATTAACAAATAAATAAACAAAATGCTACATGCAAAATAATAATAGCTGTTTAATATTTAAATATTTAGTAGTTAGTATATACTAGTATAGTATATACTAAATATAGTTTAGTAGTGTATGTATATATATATATATATATATATATATATATATATATATATATATATATATATATGTATGTATATGTGTGTGTGTGTGTGTGTAACATACATACACACACACATACATATTACCTTTTTAAAAGAATGTCTATATTCTTTAGTGTTAACTGAACACACTAAAAAAGAAAAATGTAGTTGAAAATAAGTAGAAATATTGACCTGTTATGGTCTCAGATCTGACACTAAACACTTGTTTCACTGCTGAAATATTCACATTTAATTAAAAAGAAATACCTTAAGCAGTAGTAAATGTAGAAAAAGCTTTAGAGTGAATGATAAAGAGAGTTTTCTGATCTTTGCGACAGGCTTTATGTTTCTAAGTCACTGTATATGGCTCTGGTCAACTGTCAGAGGCACAAGGCGGCTGTTGAACTGTTGCACCAGTGGATGCCTGTGTTTCAGCACTGTAGAACAGCTCAGGGGGTCCTACAAAAGACATACTGTAAAACAGGCACCCGCCATATGACAGCCATGACATGAACAATAAATATAGATTTCTCGCCGGCACCAGTATGGAATGAAAAATTAAATGCAAAGAACTCCTTTTAATCCAGTGCCAGGTTCCCTTTTTCCTCTATGTCTCTGCTGAAATACACAGGAAACAAACACACACACACACGCTGCTGTCTGGCACTGTTTGTGGCTCTGCCTCTGTCTAGCACTCCAAATTCAACACACACACTTGAGTGTTTTGTGGAGGTCCGCGCATGTATCTATCTATCTGTCCATCTTGACGTTCATTCATCCACAGATATTTTCTCTCTGAGACATGATGACATGTAAAAAAACGAAATGGAGAATTGTGCTTGAGGCGATCTGGAGGTTCTGACAGCCTGTCTCACTCTGAGGTTTGTTTATGCTAGTTAAAATGTGGTTATATTACAAAGTCCCTTTTGATTTGCTGCATTACGATAGATTTTAGAGATCAAGGCCCTGAAATATATGTTGTGCCGTGAAGATGCCCGTGTGCGGACCCTCTATTGAAGAGGCCTGTCTCGGCCTGTCTACAGAGCCACCATTTACTCCCTGTGATTGATGTCAGCTATTCAGCATGTAAGTGGTGGCTTCACACCTCTTTCGCGGCTTTTAATTTCAAATGGCCATCTCATTTTTTCAATCCTTTATACTACCTCCTTTCAGCGCCTCTTGAAAGTTGAGATACATGTACAAAAAGAGGAAATAATAATGCTAGGTGCCTTTTTTGAATTACAGAGTGCCTAGAGACCAGAGCCGAAAATGCAAGTATCCTTTCATTCAGGCATAATAGGCTAAAGTGTTTACATATCTAAGGGCTAAGGGCAATCAGTGTCAAAAATATGCTAGAAGGGAAATAGAGTAATGCATTTTTAGTATTAAAGACAAGTAAAACTGTCCACACAAAAAATAAATGAAATAAATAAATAATGCACATTTGTAGGCTACACCTACACGCATGTTTTTTTTTCCTGTACGTTTCTAAACATCGCAATTGCGCACCTTTTTAAGTCAGTTTCAAGCAACGCAAAATTAAAATGATCTCCGCCTAGTTTTAGCTTTAAGCACCTTGTTCCCGTTTTAATCATGCGATAAACATGCAATTATTAAAACAAAAGGCACCTATTGAAAAGTAATCGCCGCTCTTAAACTTCCACGCGTTAATAGCCGCGCTTTTACGCATTTATTCCTGTGATAACTTTTGACCATCGACAGGCCCACATTTTAATAGCCCTTCATTGTATCATTTGCGTCTATCGTAGCGAGTCTCTCAGCTTTTTGACTCCCATATCCTCTTCATACAGGCGATGATTGTCTTACCCGTCCTTCTGCTGCAAAGTTGCTTCTTTTAAAACTCTTTAAAATCACGCAAAACAGTGATGAAAGATTAATTCCCGCGATTGCGAATTAAGTTATTCAATGAAAAAGGGAAAGCTGCTGGAGCAGTTAAATAACGAATGTGTTTGGTCCAGTGTTTTAGTTTTTAGAGTTTTTAGAATGCGCTACATAAAATATACTGATGCAGGTAAGCTATTGTTAGGCCTGTTGTAATGCAAAAAGTAAATCATAAATAAATAAAATATACATACGAATTAAAAGTTTTCTGAGGCCCCCTAGTGGGTCCAGGGCCCCTGACTGAGAATCACTGGACTAAAAAAAAGTCTGTTGGCAGGTTCATAACTAATTTTGATACACTTTTGTTCTGGTCAATCATTATATGCTTATAGTTGATCTACTGGAGGTAGCAATTCCATAAATCTAAATCGATTTTTTATATACACGATGGGTAGAGTGAGCGCACGCAATATGACTGCGTTATTCATAGTTTAGAAATAATCAGCCGTGTCACGCCACGGCTACTCCGCCTGAATATCCTCCGGCTTTCCAATAAACATTCAAACATTACAAATGCGCGCTATTGGTGATAAATTGAATAGCCAACGTCACCAAGCAGCATCTTCCTTCATGCAAATTTCATTTGATCAAGGAACGTAATTGCAATAAGTATGTTTTAGAGCCGGAGAATAGGGCCGCTAATGGTCGTTATCTTATCGCAGCGAGGGTCGTACGTTCATTGAGCGCGTGCTTATTGGAGGTGTTGTAAGTTAACACGCGCGATTTCCTCCCTACCGGGAATCCGCTCGTGATGGAGTAAACACGCTAATCTGCTCAGCATTATCTCCCGCGGACAGAGCGCGACGGTCGTGTCAGACCGACCGTTCTGCAAATAACATGCACTATTAAGCAATTTAAGATATAGTCCTTGATAATGCAGCGGAATCTGCGGACATCAGTTCGGGGGTTTTGCACCGTGCTATTTAGTGCCTCATTTGAACGAGAAATAAATAGAAAAATATATACGCGAGGCGTCGGGGAGTGCAGTGATGTTTTGTTTCAACGTCTGCGACTCAGTGGTTTTGAATTACGCGTCTCGAACTTTGATGTAGACTAATACCGTTATTCATCTGTTGCAAATAGATGTAGTTCAGAAACGGTTTCGGTAAACTGTAATTAAATTTCGAATACAAATACATGTAATAAACAGAAATGTATTATTTTGTGCATTTTATTGCATATATGTGTTTGGCTTAAATTGTCGATTTTTAAACAGTTAATTTAAAAAGATGAACAGAGCCTATAAAAATAAAAATAAATAAAGTAGGTTATTTGACTGTACAATAACAGAGTGTCGACAGTGTTAAAGTCAGTCTCAAAGTTGAACATTTCGTAAAAATATTAGATATTCCGGTAAATATTAGAAAGTGCTACACGCTCCGCTCGTACTTGTTGTTTTTATATTTTAACATAGATACAAAAAAGCTCTGGTGAATGTTATCAAACCTGCTTTTTCAGATGATAGGATACCTGTCATTTAACACCCATTAAAATGATCGCGAATCAAATTCTAAATTAGACGGCTAGATTGAACATAGCTAATAAACTAGACAGATTATGTACTACTGTCTTATCTCAGAATTGGTTTTACCTGCAAATCATTTATATTTTCACACGGAGACTCTCGACTACTTCGGTCACCTCAGGAGGCTGGTGGACACATGATTTCACCCCGTAGATCATTTCTAATCGGTTCAAAATCGGTTTACCTGACTCCGTGTTACAACACCTCTCAGTTTTAGAGATTCAAAGACACGTTGTTTGATAGAAGTGCCTGGCGATTTAGTTGTTATAATAAGCTTAATTAAAAAAATAATAATAAATAAATATCAACATAAGAACGAAGCTCACCTGCTTGAACTCAAAATCTGAGTTTGGAGAAGAGATGAAGTCAATGTTCCATTCGTCCACACTGTCGCATTTAAGCATAAATTAAAGTACTTTAGGGAGAAACAAAATCCATATTTTTCTGTAAAAAGAGGACATGAAAATACACATCAATTTACAGGCAAATTATACGTGTCTTTGTTGACAGAATTAATCTGATTGACTCATGCGGGTAGCTCTTTAAAAGTGCAGGCTGGAACTAAATTATTTGTTTCTGAAGTCAGCAAATAACTTAATCAAATTAATTCTCAATACACAGATCGGCGGTTTTCACGCCATTGTGTGCTAACCTTAAGCCCAGCCAATCTCTTATTTGAGAAGTCATTCACAAATCCTTCAGTGACGTCAGCGGGGTATAAAACGGAGCAGGAGGTTCAGCTCAGCCGCAAACGACTCACTGAATCTGTTGCGCTCGGTCACTCTTTCCAAACGGAAAAACGCTCTGAGAACTCGCTTTTTTTGCGACTATGAGGGTAACCCGTGATTTTTAAAAAGGACTACACGAATATTTAAGTACTGTTGGCACAAAGTCTCAAACATCTTTTCGCTTGTGATGCCCGCTGGGATGTTTAGTATCGACAGCATCTTGGCAGGGAGACCCAGCTGCAAGGACTCGGTTCTGCTCCATCGGAATGCTCCGGTTGTGTTCTCCAACTTGACGGAATCCTTGTACACAGCAGCTGGCGATTTTAATGGACTTTATTCACACACCGGACCTCCAGCTCCTAACTTACAGTCGGTAAATGGAACCAGGATAGGCTACAACAACTACTACTATGGACAACTTCATGTCCAGGGGCCGACTGGACCAGCTTGCTGTGGCGCAATACCGACTCTCGGCTCGCAACAGTGCCCGTGTATTCCTACAGGTATGCTCATTTTATTTCTTTCTTTCTACGGTTGATGCATTTATAATCGCGAATGTTAAGTATCCTATTAGTAAACTGCATGTTGAATTTCGTTCCAGTTGTTTTTTGTAGCACAACCTTTTTTAATATATTATTATGAAAGAGTACAATTATCTGACGAACCTATAGTGTAGCCTAACATTTACTCTCAAAAAAAGAAAAGAAAAAAGGGGTAAGAAGATGGTTCTTTGAAGAACTCATTGCATTTGAAATATTATATGTATTGAGTGTACTCTAACAGGCTACACTGATTTGATTTTCAGGCTATGACAGCGCCGGTTCAGTACTTATTTCTCCAGTCCCACATCAGATGATGTCGTACATGAACGTGGGCACCTTATCCAGAACCGAACTACAGCTCCTCAACCAGTTACACTGTCGGCGTAAAAGACGACACCGAACCATTTTCACCGACGAGCAACTGGAGGCACTGGAGAACCTTTTTCAGGAAACCAAATACCCTGATGTTGGCACGCGAGAGCAATTGGCGCGAAAGGTGCACCTACGCGAAGAGAAAGTAGAGGTGAGTGAAATCAATTTATCGTCCACAGTGTAAACGACAGAGTTTACCTTATTTTATATATATACAATAATTAAATAAAAATGCTGAAGTTCCCAGTAATAGTTAATGCGATGCGTGCAGGCCTGCTTAACCTATGTTTTTTGAAGCTGCCTATAATTTCACCGTGCAATTGCTACGTTAATCATTGAGTGGCCTTGGTCGTTCGCATGTGGAAATTTAATTCCATTTTAGTGAACGAATTATTAATCGAAGCCCGCATGGTTTATACAAATTGTATTTTAGTTACACACATCACTGTTAAAAAAAATCACTAAACTTTATGTGATGAATGGGAAAAAATGACTAATATTAAAATGACAGAAAATTGTGACAAGTTATAAATATAAATAAATTGCCTATAAATAAGCTAAATACACTCAGACTGCACGAAACCTTAGCAACTGCAAAAGTTACATTTAACCTCAATGCGCTTAGAAGTCGTGTTAACTTGGAATAGCAACAGTTCACCTTCCACCTCCGTCAAATCAGTGTCGGCACTGTCGTTATTAATCATTTTATTCTAGATGCGCATAGATTACAAAATCGTTAGGCGTGTAGTGTATAACGTAAGATATTTGACGAGTGGGTCACGGCGTCTGGCGCCAAAGCGGGCTACAGCATGAGCTGCGCGAGACGAACCTCAACAGAAAAGTGCTGCCATAGATTTATCACAAACTAAAAGTCGTTGAATAATTAGCACACTAGCAAATTAACTCGGCCTTTCGCGTCACGTGTTTTTTTCCCTTCTCCATATGGCTGAAATATTATTCATTTGACATTTTTCCTCGCTTAGGTTTGGTTCAAAAACAGACGGGCAAAATGGAGAAGACAGAAAAGGTCGTCGTCAGAGGAATCAGAAAACTCACAGAAATGGAACAAATCCGCGAAAACCACGGAGAAAATCGAGGAGGGCAAAAGTGACGTGGATTCCGACAGCTGATATATATATATATATATATATATATATATATATATATATATATATATATATATATATATATATATATATATATATAATATAAGACCGGAAAATCTTGCACAAATATGATTCGGACTTTATGTACATATTGTAAAGTACCATGTGAGTAGGAGTGAAATGTGTTGTCATGCTGTTGCACAGATGTATAGTAAATGTTACCTTTAACAATGATATTGTTATTTATATTAATTTAAATTTACACAAAATAAGTGGATTCTGGCCATAGTAATATTTCCTGAAGTATACAGAAAACGTTTTTTTTAAGTTTTGTCGTAATAAGACACAGCCTACCTAAATAAGATGTTCTGGAGTGGGCTGTAACTAAAGACGATGTACGACGGCAGGACGATACATTTTAACATTGATTAAATCGACGTTTTATGCCGCCTGAAAACAAAAAGGAACATAAGCAAATATTAAAGTAATATCTAAAATGTTCGATTTTTCGTATTTATTTAAAACAGCTATTGCAACTATTCCGTAAGAGCATTTCAATTCGTCGAGTCCTCTTAGAATTTGATGGCATTTTCTGAACCGAGGAAATTTGTAATTCAGTTGTGAAGTAGGATATAAAATAGCCTACATTAATTACATTTTCATAGTACGTAGAGATATACATAATTTGTGAGATAGTAGCCAATTCTCTTCCTTATTCTCTGTTATCTCACGTAATTTTAATAGACGGCACACGGATTGGGAACAAGTTTATTAAATAATTTATCTTTTCAAATAAGTTAAAAAAAATAATTAAGAGCTGATAAACAGCCTAAATGAATGGTCATGATCGACCAGTTACGTCACGCCAGGCCATGCTTACCTAATAATCATCAGAGGAATGACAGGAAGTAGTATTTAATGAAGTAAAAAACATGAAATCAAACTGTTTTTTTTAATAAACAGAACCACTTCAAAAAAAAAAAAAAAAAATCCCTCTTGGATATTTAAATGTACATAAATTATTCACACGTAAGCTATGTCTATCCCTATTTATAACTGTTCTGAAAAAAATGTTGAAAAGTGAACCAGCTACATCCAACAAGACATCTCTGAGAAAAAAAAGACATCATTGGCCACGTTATCTGTTGTTATTGTCCCTGGTGTTTACCGGTAATTATTAACCTATAATAAAATGTGGTGAATTAAATTAATAAATTAAGCCAGAATAAGTTTGTTTTATATTCTACACGCGAACATTCTTTTACGATATTTTCACGCTGTTGTGCGTGCTCTTTTTTCTTTTTCTTTGAGCCACTTAATCACACTGAAGTAACCAGGAATAACAACTGTGGCAATGTGATAACGTTAACTTGTTCAGTAAGTTGATAAAATGTTTATGATGGCCTATAGATGGTTTTTCATTTAAGCCAAATTCAGCCAAGGGGCGGGATTAGGGTCTTTTACTTTTCCCAAATGTCTCACACTTCTGTCCAATGGCACTTGCTTTTTACAATTTAATATTGAGATTTCTCAACAGTGAATTTAATGTTTCAGATTGTTGATTTAATGACACTTTAATTTTTAACCAAAAATGTACAAATGTTGCCAGTTTTTATGTTTTAATGATAATATTAATTATTATTATAATAACCATTGACACTATTAAAATGAATTTCTCTGCCCTAAAAACAAGCTAATGATTTCCATGAAATAGAGAGGTCAAAATGAATTAACTAAACAACATTTTCAGTTTCTGTGCTCTCTCCTGCTAATGGGCCGTAACATCTATCCACATGAGGGTGTGCAAAAGGAATTAAATGAAAACTACAGATACAGATGCAGTGTGTGTTTTCCTGCGTGTGAGGAATGGACAGGTATACTGCATACATATTTAAATGAATAATTACAGCTTAGTCTCTTTTAAAAGGTATAAGCTACTTAAATATGATTTGCGAGGCTGGCAACATGCCAGTGTCTCGCCTGTAAGAGCACACTTTTTTGGTTATATTGAAAATTGTCCCTGATGAAACACAGATCTCGAGTCTTGAAGGGCAACAGTGTGAGCCGAATATTTATTTGTGTTTATGTGCTTATGCATTTGGGCTATTTATCATCAAAAATAAACATCCATACGCAGTCTGTAAGTATATTGACTCAGGCCAGCGTGTTTTTCCAGACATGGAGCTGATTAAGTGAGATGCTTTTTACTAAACACCCCAGCCATCGAAGACTTTGGTAGTTTCTTAACAATTTGTTATTCCTTCACAGTAAATAGTTAGTGGAGTGATTTTAAATCACGGTCTGCCCCACTGTGTAAATTCAGTCTACAGTTTTTCCTCCCCTCTCTTCTGTTTTTTTTTTTTTTTTTACAACAGCACACCATTTTAAAACCACACTGAAAAAATAATAATATTAAACGTCTTCGGTGGCTTTTTAAAAACAGATTAAAGTAGGGTAGTTCAGGTACTTAAAGATTTGGCAATAACACAAACCAAGAAACAAAGCATGTTGCACTAATAATCCTTCACATGTCTAGTGTGATTTATAAAGTGTTTCTTCACCGAGTGCCAGTGAGATATACAAAGCACAGGACTGAGTCCATTAATCTCTGCTTTTCGTATTTTCCCCCTTTTTTAGGCTGTAATTTAGTATTACAAAAATTTAATACACACAGCTTTTTTTTTCAAACCATTATTTCTTTGACCTTTTTATGCATAGTTCCCGGCACTTGGAAAAACATAGGTGGAGTCCAAGAAAAATTAAGCAGCGAGTCAAGTCCAGAAGTAGATAAATCTTTAGTCTTGTGCTTGTTTTCTAAGAAATGCTGCATATTTGCAGTTGTACATATGCTTCACGTTTCCCCTACATTTTCCCTCTTACATAATTAAAATCAGTACATTTTTTGATCTTAAAAATAGTGACGCTTAATTGAGAAAATAGCTGATGTTATCAATTTCTATAAAATTTTGTTATTAATTGAATTAGGCCGTGTGCTCTCACTTACCTTTTTTTTTTTTTTTTTGAGATTTCACCACATGAGTGACAGCTTTGGGTGGATTCCCCCATCTAAAGATAGAAACGGGTGTTGGCCATCCTCTGTGGTGCGTTTTGAGAAACATATAAAATGGCCTCCTAACACAGGAAGGAACGAACGAAAGACAAATAATACATATTTTTACCGTCATAAACATTTTCCTGTATCATTACCATATTTTAGTGGGATGGCGTGTGGTTTGTACTCTGCAAAACCCTAAAAAGCCCTACAATGCGACATCGTGTTTTTAAAATTACAAGTTAAAGAAACAAACGCACTTTTTTTTTTTACGTAGTGAGCTTAGCACCTGAATAGGCTTTAGCAATTGCGGCCCTTCGTTCTGTGGGTAATTACTAGCCCTGTCACCACATTCGTTCCGGCACGCTAGCTACCAACTGCATTCAGTTAGCGTCCCTCCTCACCGAAACCGCACGCCCGCTGAAAAGCAAGGGGGACCCCAGGTCAGGACCGCCAGCTAGCAGCAGACACTTATCTCTCTGAGGTAAATCAGGTAATTGTACGCTAAAGCCAAATTTTCTTCAGTTTTACAGGGCTCAGATCACATCTTTATGTTCTTGGGGCCCTTAAGGTTCAGCTCTTTAGAGAAAGCATAACGTTTTCCGTGACGCGTCCTGCCAAAGCAAACAAACACAAGCAATATGAATGAGCTGTATCTATGGAGAATGTATGCATGTGTGTGTGTATGTGTGTGTGTGTGTGTACATTCATTTGTACGGCCGTGCTCTGGGGAACCGCGTTCGTTTGCTGGGAAATCAGGAAGGGCCCATCATACGGCACTGCCCTGGCTTCAGTGCTGATTAGCGGTGTGCGCTAACCTCAGTCCTCCAGCAGGGTCTGCCTCTGGTGTGGGGTGAGCAGGGCACCCGCCTGTGGGTTAGTGGGAGGGGGAGGCGTGCACACTTTTGACCCGCCGCGAAACTTTTGGCCCTGGTTCAAAACGGCCCCTGGGGAACGGCAGGAGTGCAAGTCCACACTGAACAGGCGCGGGGCAGGTTCGCAGCGCACCGGGAACACGCGGCCTACGACACTCTCCAGATAGTTTAAGACCTCTAATGCACTCGCAAGGACGCTCGGATTAGCAATGCGTGTTGTTCCGCAACCTTCGGGGCAATTTACTCACTCATAAGCACGCCACAAATGACAGGCTGTTGCTGAGACCCAACAGGGAAGTCGTTGTTTTGTGACCTCATAATGTGCCCTTTGCCTTCCAGTTGGTGAGAGCTGAAAGTAAATAAAACAATGTGGGGATTAATGGCGGAATGATTCAAGCGCTCTGCTCGTCCATGACAGGGGAAATCGCAGGCGTTTACGAGAGATAAATCAGAATTATTTGCTGTATCAACAACGCGGGCAGCTCGGATTCTGGATGATAGATCATAACTGAAAATGAAAAGCTAAGCTCGGGCTTAAAATGTCATTTTCGGCGACGTGACAAAATAAAATAAGGCAAAACCAAACATGCTGTTTGGGATATTATATTATTAAAGAGGTCTGTCCCGGTACAGTGTAAACATATTGAACACGTCGAGGACAAATGATTGAAGAAATGATTTCCTAGAGTCGTTCTTCCTGGCCAGAAAATTACATAGCGCATATCATTTTACATCTGAAAAGAATGGCAGTTTCAGAGGACAATTCGTGTATATAATAAAACATAAGAATATGTGCCTTGAATGCAAGAGATATATAATTTTCTATCTTTAGTTTTCAAGCCGCAAGGAATTTAAACAAGTATATCAAGAACTGTTTGAAATAACATGAGGAAACATGAATTTAGCAGAAAACCCAAAGGCACAATGATGTACGACACTCTGATAGATGAAGCGCAAACAAAGATTTAAAGCAAAGCATTTTCACAACAAATGAATTATCAATAAATCACAATGACAGATTTACATTACCGTGACAAATGAACTGCTCTGCGAGCGTCTGCTAACTTTTTTCGGGCCTCGTGCGCTTTTCCCAGAGACGGTGCTATAATAAAACCAAGAAAAGCAATACGTTATCTATCAAAAGCAATTTGTTACCCAACATGCAAAAGGTATTAAAAACCAGAAGATTAGTTCCACAAGATCTGCAAAACAAATAAAATGTGCAATGAAAATAATGCCTGATATTGCGGCTCGTGTAACACCGTTTCAATGAAAGAAAGCATTGATGTGAGGTTCAGCGGGGTGCGATTCAAAACATTCAATCAACACATCTCGAAGACCTAGCGTAATTATGAACACATTTAAACCTACACTCTTTTCAGATTCAGCAGGCTTAGGAGTCCCGAGCTGCCCTCTGGTGGACGAAGAGGATGCAGGACTTGCGTGCACTTTGGTGAAACAATGAAAAAATACCATATGCATATTTAACACAAAGGTCTGCAAATAATAATCATCTTAATCAATCTCACGATCTTGGCCAATCGTTAGAAAGAGGAATAAAAATAAATAAATAATAATGATTGAATACGTCAAAGAGTATTATTGCATGAAATGTAAAATTTTGGCACTCGAACTACGACGGCCCTAAAAATACATTTTGTAAAATTCCGTCAAATTTTCCGCAGACCCCCTTGCGGCTCCCGGGGGTCCCCACGCGGGCCCCTGCTCTATTTTATTACAAAATCAAACCGTGATATGTTAGCTGCACAACAGCAGCTTTATCTAATAAAAAAATCATTCGTTTTGTAACGCAAACTACCCAGGTATCCTGCGCGCCATAATTAGCCTATGATTAAAGAAGCCCGGTGATGGCAGTCATCTGATGCCAATTACAAATAGTGAATTTACAGTGAACGGCTACAATGAAACGAAACACCAGGAGGCAGAGATAGTGTCCGTGCTCCCTCCCCCAAGTCCTGCTATTTTCCCCAATTAATTCCCTGACAGACGATATCCACCATGCACCGTACTTTCCACAAAACATATCTTAGGTTAAACATGCAATCAAAGCACCAGCGCCACGAGAGAAGGATAGACCTCTTTTGGCAGCCTTACCCAGAATCCCTTCAGTCATAACAAATCTGCCCTGTGGCCGCTGATGGACAGCTGGTTTACAGCCAATGTCAGGCATTAACAGATTTGATCCGTATTCGAAAAAGGAGGCCTGGGAGCAGCAGAGGAGTGGTGGGTGGCGGGTGTCTCACGCCAGGGCCTCCGTGTGATTCATGGCCCGGGGAGGGTTTCCACTCACATCCACCCATTTAATGAATTTGCTTTATTTATTTATTTATTTATATTTTTTTCTGTTGCATCAGTAAACATTACATGTTGTAAATATATATGTATACAAGCAAATGCAAAGACTTAAGTCTACAGATAAAAGAAGAACATCCGATTAGTATAATTCAGTCACAAAATTCACATAAGGAAACTGTCCATGTCTATATCTCTTAGTCAGGTTAGACGCCATATTGATTTTTGGGGGGGAATAAAAAAACTACTATATATGACGTTTTAACGCATTTTAGTCTTCAATTTGTTTATTGTCTAGGTTTTTTTTCTGGAAAGACCTTTGGTAAGTTCAGCAACAAAGTATGCTGTTAAATAACATTACAATTCATTGAAGGAACTGTACTTACCTCGTTTTCTTTCTTTATTCATAAATAAATAAAATGCTAACACGACTAGCTAAACATTATATGTTTACAACATATAATGTTTACCTACTATAGAATGGAGACGTACAAACCGCCTCTGAAGTCGCTTTAAAACCAAACTATTCGAGTGACTACCTTGACCGTGCTGGACTTCTTCATCCTCGCGCTAAACACCGGAACGCGCCGGTTGGATTTTGCCCGCGAAATTTTGCAGCGTTCGCCTGCATCTTAACAAAAAGACCGTATGCACGCGCGCATTAGCTTTTGTGTGTGTGTGTTTAACTGCCAGTCGGTGGCCGGGATTCGGTGCGGATGGCTTTACGCTTCTCTGGCTTGAATTTAACACGCATAATCCGAGACTCGCGAGGGCTCCGCAGCAGAAGCGGGAAGCTCTCATTAAAGAACCCGTGTGATGTTTTACGAACTATGAAATTCACTTAAGACCCAAGAGGGGGGGAAAAAAAGAACTGCGCTAGAGTAAATATTTATCAGCGTTATGGGTTGACTCGAGCGGCAGGGTCAGGAGAGCGGGCTGCACGAGGAATCCGAGGATGGGAGAGAGGGAGCGAAAAAAGCAAGCGATACGCTGGCGGTTCTCAAACCGCTCTGATTACAGTCTCACTCTCTTGACCCCGCGAAGGCAACGGTGCTGGCAGCTCCCGCAAACTAATCTTCCGTTGCTAAGTGAGTAATTGAATGTGAGAGCTTATGTATTTTTGTAATGAGCTGACAGCATATTTCCACTCTCTGCCCAAAAGGTTACCCTAATCAACATGGTCACGCTGTTTCTCTCAGAGTGACAGCGCCGCGCCAACAACATGACAAAGCGTCCGGCCGCGCGGCTCGCGCAGATGTCGGCCGTGAGAGACTCTCTGTTCCCGCGCAGAGCGTGGACCACTGGCGCGGAATCGGTGTCGGTGCGCTGTATTTTTTTTCTCGCGACAGAAATGATTAGTTTGTCTTCGTTTCTCAGTGGAGCACGTGGAGCTAGGAACAGGGGTTTTGCTGTGTAACACCCACATAAAATGGGACTTGCGTGGCGCCAAAATACAATCAAATGACAAACCCATGCATTTGTTTTTGGATATTGATAAATGGTGTAGGCCTATATTGAAATGTTAAGAGATGCAGCATAGGCCTATAACCAACATAACATAAAGTAACATGTAGCCTGAACTTTTTATTGATTCATTTATACTATATAACATATACTTTAATGTATACTATTATATAAAGCATATATTAGAACTTATACTATTATATATAACATATACTAGAAGTTAAACACTCTTTGATAACCTAGGTAAATTGGTGGCAAATTTGTGTGTGTTGATATAATCTTTATAGTTCACACAATTTACCAACATTTCAGCAAAGTGTAAAATAATACAATTTTCACATACGATTTGGGTTGATTTTGAACTGATGTATTTCAGGAATTCTCAAATCTGCGATATTTAAAAATGTTGTACTTGTTTTTATATATGTTTAAAAAAAATGTAACGTTCCCCTAAATGGATGCAACCTCACGCATCATTATTTTGAAGTGCAGCGTTACGAGCAGGCAACAACGGCAACCTGTTAAGATTTTGATTTTCTCCCATAATACCACACAACAGCAAACACCAACACGGCGCTGGTGTTTGTTGTTATTTAGTGTTGTGCGTGAAAATAGAACCTGAGTGCCTTTTACCCCAGGGGGCTTTTAGCCCTGTTGTGCCCTGCCGAAGGAGAGAGCACGCATATTTCACTGCAACAGTAATAAGAGAGTGCATTGCTTGTGGGATTAACAGATACTTTGACCGAATGTGGAATCTGTGAGTGAAAACACACATGATATAAGCTGGATTCTGTCTTTTGCATCTGTAACCTTAGCTGACGGGTTTGTGGGAAATCAGCGCAGACCGTGGAGCTCTGCAACGAAAAGGCTATCTGGTGCTCTCACTTCGAGCGGGCCTGTAACCACAAATACTTCCCCTTTCATTGTCCACTGGAGGATATAAGAGCATATGGAAGATTATTTTCAGTGACATACGGAGGTGTTCCATTTAAAACGCCAAGACAATTTCATTCTAGCTTTTGAGATTGTATTTTGAACCCTTCTGAACTACTTTACCCATAACAAATTCCAAACATGTGACATGGAAGAACCTGCATTATCCGGCGTTAGGACAGACACTAACGACTCAGTTGCACATATAGGGGATATTCATTACAGGAACCTAACGAAAAAAGAAAAGCATATAGGTTACTGCCTCGTGCGCCGCTGTTTTTTCCTGGATAAATGCAATCAAATGCGTATTGTTGAACTGACCTTGTGTCTCAAAGCCTTTCCCCGGGACTCTTTCCGTCTATCTGCAGCGCACGAATCGTCCACACATAACGATATGTAATGTAATCAAAGTCAGCACTGTGTTTTATACAACTAATCAGCCTCAAACGATCTGCGAGCGAGAGAGACGGCCCGAGTGGTGTGGTACTCATCAGCTTCAATGTATTCGTTGTTTGGATTGCTGTGTTTGTATAAACCAGATTGGTTTGCACTTAACCCTGTAATATATGCAAAACAATCCTCTAGATAGTACTCTTAAGCTTTGCCAGTTACCACTCTGGCAGCTGCAGTAAACTTGGCTGTGTAAGAAAAATAGCGTGTAATAAATTATGACATGAACCAGCACACGTCACGCGGGCAGGCCGGCCTTCGGCTCTGATCAGCAGTCAGGATATTAAAAATGGCACTGCAATGCGCAGATGCGGGTCAAAGGGTCACGGTCTTTGGGAGACAAAGACGGACTGAGCTCTCATAAAAACATATTTAAATAAACAGAGAGAGGAGGTGTGGCGAAGGGACCTCGGCGCCGATGATATGTATTCAGTATGAAAACTTGCATATACAAATGACTCGGGGTGAAGAACAGTGTATTAGAAATCAGATACTTCACGAGCTCTGTGGCAAGAAACAAAAACACTTGGCCAAGAATCTTCACCGAATTACTCGCTTTGTAGTCTCGAGGCTCAATTGTACGTAAAACAGATGTAAAAAGGAGCCCGTTTTATTTATTTTTGCAGTTATACTTGATATACAAAACAAACACGACCCGTTTCTTTATTCATCGGCCGATATGCTTCATTTGGGACGGGACGCTGCCCAGTCACACAGCCTAACATTAGATGGGATCTCCGTTTTGGAACAAGTAGCTCTGTGGTTTTCACAGTCCACCGACACAGAGAAATGCTGGATTCCCTCGTGGTCCCCTCGTATTTTCTTCACTGAAATGCAAGAAGGGGCCGGCCCGGAGAACATGCAAATGTATTCATAATCAAATCTGTCTGTTTCGCAGAGTTCAGGTGCACCCTCAAGCAAACTCTGTCAACGGGCCCTCAGTAAACCAAAGGTAATCCACGGTCTTTACACCCAACTGACGCTTATTGACTGGCATTTTCTTACCCTCCGAATAACGACCACAGCTGCAAGCAATACAAACAGTCTTAAGATATTACTCAATCACTTGTCCTAGCCATTCAATCTATCTATCTTAATGTATAAACACCTTATGTGTGATAATTTATAAGAAAAGCGATTGTAATACAAAATTCAAACAATGGATGTATTTTTTGTGACATGACAGAACGCTGGCCTAACTGACTAATCGATCTCTTCCTCTTTACCCGTTTCACCAAAATAGGCCAATTATTATAATAATAATTAATATGTATGCTAAAAATACATTGCGACTTACTGAAAGTCCCACGTAATCGCCCGACCATCGTTTACCTCAGAAAGTCGTCGACGAAACCGGTTGTGAATGACATTACATTGATCTCAGGTATGTTAGCATAACGCTGATTTAAACATATGTACTTTTAACTGACCTGTTAATTATCCTAATTTTTGATGCATGTTTAAATAAAATGTAATTCTACCAAAAGAAGAAAAAAAAAACCCCTCTAATACTAGTTACAGCTCTCGACCACGAGATGGCAGCAGTAAAAAGTGAGTGAAAACGCATTTGCGGCTCAAGCTAGTATATCAGATCAGCCGCTTTAATTACGCGGAGCTGGATTGCCGCTAATTACTTCTAATTGTATCGAAACAATATCACTTATGTATTAGGCTGGGATCACAGCTTGTATCATATTGGACGTAATTACAACACTTACAGCACTTTAAGAACCCTCGGTCCTGAGGGTAAGGATACGCGCCAACATTGTATGCTTGCTCATTGCCTGCTTGAAATAAACAAACACATCACCGGATATAACATTCACAGTCCCTTATATCTATGGACCGAGTATAGAGTTATGCAGTGGGTTTGGCTCTCTGGTTTTCATATACGTGGTGTTATCTGAGTAAGCAATAAATGTCATGTTTACACAGAAGTTAATTGTTGGACTGGTTGTTCTCATTTGACATCACTGATGTGTTGCACATGCGACTCTGTTCTGCATAAGAAGACAGATCAGGTTATGGATGCGGGACGGAAGAATACGGAGTTGTTGAGTTGCTAGGTAACCTCAGGCCAAGTGTACAGTACTGAACCTCCGGAATATTTATGCCTCAGGAAGTTGAAACATCTGGTGGCGTTTGTGAAGTGCTGATTGGCTTCAGAGTAGCTGTAGCAAACCTCTGCGACCGCGGGGCCGGTGTGGCGTGCCGTCCCGTCCCGTACAGGTGGCAGTTGTTTCTACGAAATAGAGTAGATCTAATTAAAGATCCAGTCATTGGAGGATAATGGGTTTCGCACTAATTAAGAACCGCTGTGGCTGCTGCTGCTGCTGCTGATGATGATGATGCGTAATCTCCGTGGCCCTTGCTTAGCACAGCTTTCAAACATAGAGCTGGAATGTATAGTTTAAACTGTCGATCAAACAAGCGTTTGAATGCTTAGGGAAAATTAGGGCTTTTTGCTAAATCAATGCTCACACAAGTTTATTTAAAGTTTGCTGACAGAACGTTGTAAAAATTGTTTTTATTAGTAGGAACATGTACTGATGTATTTAGAACACACACGATTTTTTTTATTAGATAATTGTTTAATTAGATGAAATAATTAAAAGTTTTATTATATCTATGTCTATCTATGATTTAAAATATGATTTTAAATATATTATAACATTTTTTAAATATAGAAATTATAGCAGTACAATGTCTAAATCATAACTTAAAATAATTTCATTTATATAAATTATGCACAGAATTCCCTTTAAGAATTTTGTATTATTACTTTTGTTTTAGTATTAAATCAGTTGCAATTATAAACTATATATATTAAATAATATTTTTTTTATTCAGTTCACTGTTTTTATGTATTTTGTAACGCCTATAATGAGTACAAATGTCTTCATTATTAAACGTTTACAGATTCGATTTGACTTCATAATTGGTTTATTTCCATAAATAAATGAATAAATAGCTTTGCATCGGAAATACATAGCGATCACTTAATCACAATGTATACATGAATGCAATTCCATGTAAACGTATTGACCTGCTTGCTTGATTGTCTTATTAAAGCAGCATGGTGTGAAATAATTCACTGGGGTTAACTAATTACAGCAAAGCCAGAGCACTGGGATCGTTGGGTTTTCTCTTCACACTAGGTGGCACTGTGGAGTCATTGTGTGATTGTATCTCGACCTCTTTATTTCCGTACCCACTAAGGTCATCACAGAGCTATAGTGGTTCATTCATACTTTTTATTGTACATTTGCTGCGACCTGATGTTCAGTGTAATACTGAAGTCTGCCTAAGGGCAAAAAGATATACAGGCAACCCAGCAACTGAACAAACAACCAGCATGTACTATCTGCCCCCGCATTCAGGAACGTTAGCATGACACCGTAGCGCTCCGTCTCTCTGATAGAAGGTTTCTTCACATTCCACTTTCATTCACTTTTAATTGGTGTTGTCTCCGGGTGGGACGGGGGAGCCACTCTTGTTTAGCCCTGTCACAGAGTTGCAGCACAGCGCGCTGTGCTCATTTCCCACACAACACACTTTCAATTAGTGGCCTGCCTTTCATAGCATGGAGAGGAGGCAAGAGCACTAACAAGTAGCCGGCTAGCTAATGAGTAAGCGCGGAAATGCAGTGACATGTGAAGGAGATGCCCATGAGACATCAGTCGCGCAAACGCAATGGGACATTGACAGTGGTGGATGCTGGGCAAAGCGAAATTGGTGTTTTGCAAAGATATACCTATTTAGTTATAGTGATATATTCATGGGGTTCATGGTAATAGTAGAACATGACAAATGTATGTGAAATAGGAGCCTGATTCAGTTTGAGATGCACTCACTTGTGCGTAAAAAATGTGAAAAATGTGCTTAAGCTGGCTTACATCACCTGAGATTCAATTATATCAGTAGTCTCGTAAAAGCTATAATAAATGTGCTATTAAATGTATAGTAGCCATGTAAATCTGTATTAAAATCAACTGCAATTATATCCACATAAAATCTATAGATAATTTTACATATTGTGGTCATTGCCATGTTGAGATCACATGACCAGCCAAATAAAACAGGTATGTCAAGAATATATCTTGTTATTTTAATAAATATAATAATTAAAAATATAGATTAATGGTACATGCATAAATATAGTAAAATGAAATATATGTATCACTGAGATCACTGACCATTGACTGTTCAAACAGAATACAATTTATCTTAATACTGCTGTAAAAATAAATATGTATTACAACAATACAAAATAAATAAACAGAATATATTCAAAAGCATCACAACAACCTTTATTTTGGATGGATACGAAGTCATATTATAGTCGTTATCATGTCAAAGAAAAAATATGATCTCATTACACCCCTGTAAAAAATAAAATGTACTTACCATGCCTTCATTTATATAAATTATGGACAGAATCTTATATATCTAAAAGCAGCAGATCAAATTTTATTATAGCTAATATACACAGATGCTGCACAGTTTATGGAGAACAGGGCACCGCATTTCATTCTTTTCTTTAAGCTGCAGGGGGCAAATATTTTATTTTAGAAATAAAAATGTACCATGGCATTCTGACTGAATAACTGCAGTTATGATTAACCAAGATGTGACAGTCTAACCAGAAGCATGGCTTTAAGTGCAGCTAATCATCAAGAAATCAGAAAATAAAAAAAGAGATTATTCTGTAAAGTGTCTTGCCTAGAGACATTTCATTATTTAATTAAACTCAGAGCCTCCTTCCATCTCTCCTTTGATGCACACAGATGTTTTCAGACATGTACTCATTATTGTTTCTGTTGTCAGTGATCGTTTGTTAGACATGGGATCATCGATAAAAGGGTGGCGCACTATTTAAAGCAAGGTTTTCCTGACCTCACCAAGAAAAAAAGCTGTGAAACTGGTGGACAGATTTCGGATGTTTCAGCTTTAATTACAGCCCACTGAAATGCACAGAGTAAACAAGAAATGATGCAACACTGTGAGTAAACAAGGAGACGTTTGTAACTTCAAAAGGGGCTCTGATCATACTGGATGCTCCAATGGAACATCATCGGCTTGCTTATGTTGTCAGGAGCTAGAATTTGCTCATGAAAGACAAAAGAGGTTAAAAAAAAATAAACAATCCAAGATGCCAAATTCCGACCAGCAACAGCTCTGCTAACAGTATTATTCAGACAGGCTCATCAGATAAAATGTTTGCTTATTGCATCTGTGCCAGAAGCACGGAGAGCATTTAAAAACACGTCAAAAAAATGAATTAGAGAGAATATAAGAACATTGTGGGTGTTATGAGAGCTTTAGCTTGGCCCAATTTAAAGATTTTCCTTCGCTGTAGAAAACCACATGCCACAAGTTTTTCACATGCCTCTTTTTTTCCAGCGTTCATTTGTATGGGTGTGAGGGTGGATATAGATTCAGAAGCTTAAAAGAAGCAGACCTGCATGCAGGCATTTCCTCCTTCAGGGGTTACACTGTTTTTAAGACGTGGCTGTCTTGGAAGTAAGGTACTGCGTATGTACTACAATGTATGTTTAAGGTTTTGAGATATCTACGGATGCCAGAACAGAACATATGGCTGTTCACAAAAGGGATTTTGGATTATCTCTCTTTGGATGGGAGTACTTCAGCGCTGGTGAAATGACAAACAAAAAGGCACATAAATGCATTATGCCTTCAGGGCCGTCAGCCTTGAAAAGAGACAAATAGAGTTCTCATCAGCGCAATCATTTGCTTGCTCTTATTGCTGTTTGAATGTAATTAAGGGGCAATAATGGAGACAAACTGTTTTGTGAGGTGCCCATAGCCTTACTGACAGTCAAACTATTGTTTATGAAGATCTTTTATTCCAGATCCGTAGGGGCAAAGTCATTGCAGGTTAAAAGACTGTTGTCCATGCCCACAATGCTGTTTATCAATTCAAAAGAAGCCTGACACAACATATGCTCAGGGTAAAGCTACTGAAGCAGAGAATTCATCATAGAAAGGGCACATCGCCTGTCTCCTCTCAGCAGCTAGTCTGGGATTTAGATAGACCGAATACACTTGGCTGGTGAGAAACAATAGAGTATGCTTGACACTGGTCATAGTTCAGACTTTAAGCGGATTCGAGCTCAGAACACTGCGTGAATGCAAAAGCACAGCGTGCCAAACGTCTGATATCTTCTGATGGAGTCTTGCAAATTTGGTTGCATGAGTTTCTGGGGCAGAACTGCCTTCTCTCTAATGAGCATTTGCTAAATGAAGGCTCATTAATCTCTGCTCAAACAACAATGTCAGTTTTTGCTTCCTGCCTCCTTCTGAGTAGAGTTAACTTCGAGTTAAGTTGGCAGATTCTGCTCAACTTCATGGCTCTGCTCCTGATCTATTGTTATTAATTGTTTATTTGGGATTTATGCCACTATTCAGTAAGTCTCAAATCCTTTCCAGAGTCTTCCCGGAGCACGCTTCTCTAGCCAAGAGTAAACAAGACTAAGACACAAATCCATTTTCTGACAGAATGTATTTGTATCTATATCCAAAAAAGAGAAAATGTTGATTTGCTTTTCCAATGGAGCTATTATTGTAATTCATGTCTGTTTGGTCCTGTGAATAAAAAAAAGGCAACTGATAATTTTTAAAGACACAGGGTACTCCAAGCTTAAAAAAGAAGGAAAAGATAAAAATATCATTAGGTAGAATTCCAAACTCAATGAAAATGCTCTATATGCCCAAAATGCCCAAACCAAATTAAATTGTAATCGTTTTCAGAGGCGTGGCTTACACCTTTCTATAAACTGAACAAATGCAAAATTCTGCCATGTACATGCGTTAAACTGGTTACTTTGCATCTACGTCAGAGATGGGGTCAGGTCGTCATAATGTTACGTGTTGTCAGCAATGCAGTACGTTCTGTGTACATCCGTCAGTAGTAGACTGGATAATAGTGGTGGTGTAAAGTTCAACATTTCAATTATACAGTAAAAACAAATTGAAATGGAGAATGGTTGCTGTGTTAAGAACTGCCATATCTTCTTTCATGACCGGAGTGGGAAAACTAATCTGAAATAAAAAGCGATTTTGTGCTTTTCAGCTTTAAAACAACACAATGATTAAAGTGAAAGTATTGCTCGATGAAAATAAACGTATTGTATGGAAAAAAATCCATTGCGATGTCTCTCCCTGTTCGTAAAGCAACACTCCTTTCATTCATTGTTCAGAAACTTATAAATTGTGCATTTTTCCATCTAGGTAGACAAAATTTTTTAGTATCACAATACAGTTTATTTCAAAGCTGCATTAATGAGGGACTCACTGTTATTTTACCCTTTAATTCTTTAACATTAAGAAATAAGGGCTTTGGTCAACCGGCTGAGGTTGAGGTGACAGAAGACGGCCCTAGAAGCCATAGAACCAAAACAGTGCAAAAGTATGTAAGTGAATTTATTCTATTTTATCAAATACCATCTCGGCTGCTCTTATTTCAGCGACTATAGACTTCAAAGGCCATGTCTCTGAAGGTTAAAAGGTCACACTAAGTGTTGCTAAATGGGATGGCCTAACCTACAGAGGGTTGTTTGGCCACTTATGACAGCTTTTGTTGATGAGCGGCAGTAATTTTTGTACTGGAATTTTAAAAGTTTAATTCAACCGTCTGAAAACAAAACATCCAAGTTGTATAAATGTGTTAACCTTGGTCTATTTATATGCTTAATAATATCAACCATACATAAAATTGCATCTTAGTAAGGTATTATATTACTTAGTACTGAAAATGCTTTAATTGCTCATTTTAACATTTGTATTGTTAGATATTAGGGTAAGGACTCTATTTTGATTATATAATGTAAGTTACCGTAAACTCACCAGTTTGCAATTAATCTTGAAATAGTCTAGGCGATGAAGAATTCATTTGTTTTATCCTTCAAGGCCAAGGAATCTAAGGACACATTTCAAGACTGTGTCTTAAGGATCTTCTGAAATGAGACAGTCCTCATCCTGCTGCTGTGACACATTCAGTCTTCGAATGCAGCCTTCGAGCAGAGACACAGCTAGAATCACTAATTGTAATGCGTTCTACTATTTTGTTTTATCATGGTGTGAACAGAAGTAATTTTGCTCTACTGTAAAAGGTGACACGTTGGAACCATAACCAAAAAAACATAAAAGAATCCTATATAAAAGAGATTTTATTTCAAAACATCGGTATTTGATACCAATACAATTAGGATGACTAGAGTGACAGCACTGCGTTGGAAAAAATATATATTAAACATTAGTATAGAATTACCGTTATAGCATCCCATTCTAGCCAATCCCAGCTCAAGATATAATTTATTTTTTATTTACATTATAAGAAGCGTAGCGCATGTAATTAATAGTAATTATGAGTATGTCAGGACAATAAACTTGGCCAATGACACTGAACTTCAGCAGCCAGTCTTATATTTCACATGCTTATCTTTTGTCTTCTGACTTTCCTTCTTTCTCTTTAATATCAGTCTTTGGCCGGGTTGTGCCGTTGTGTACTTGCTAGTCCACATATTTCAGCTGCCCACCTCTCTGATGATATAGGTAGAAAAAGATTAGTTCCCATTTACTAAGTCCCTCCAATCTGACTTTGATGAATGACCAGTACTTACCCAATCCTTATTGGTTCAAATTGAATGTAATCAAGATGAATGTTTCTTGCGGGTCCAATTATGTTCATGGTCTCTTGCTGGTTAAGATCCTCTTGCTTTACTACGATCAATAAGTTATTTATTGTTTTCATACCACTTTCCAGAGGATGTAAGGATCTACAGTACAGACGCCCCCACAAAAATATCCCTTATTCAGGTTTCTGATCAAATCACGCCTCTGCATAATGATTCAACATTCCACTTCGTTAGGTACTGCTAAAAGTATAATGGCCTGGGAAAAAACCCAATCTTAAAATGGATGACTAAGCTCAAAATCACATATTAGACTGGAAAATCCTATAAACATCTGGTAATATCGCTGTAAAGTACAATTCAAAGCTTTTTAAATCTGTAATAGGCCCATGGACAGGCTTAAACTTAAAAAAATAAATAAATAAAAGCTCATGTTACTTACTATTTTACTGTGCTAAATCCAACTATGTCAGCAGTAATCTAATTAAAGGCTATATTTACTGTTAAAGGCACACTCAGAAAGTTTTTGTCTCACTGGCTCTTTTTTATCGACGTGTTCTTGGACTTCATATTGACACCTATCTGAGCTCATTTATTTATTTATTTTTGAGTGCACACATCCATTAATGTACATTTTTAATGGACAAAACGGACAGAAACAGTCAATCTAAATGATTTTTCTTTTTTTCTTTTTTTACTTGTCCTGGCATTTATCCGGTAGGACTTTGTAGTTTGTTTTTAATGGCTCATGTAAAGGACTGCTTATTTATACAGTTCTGTTCAAAAGTTTAGGGTCAGTAAGATTTTTTAAATGTTTTTGAAAGTCTCTTATGCTCACAAATTTAGCAAAAAAAATATTTTACATATTTATACATAAAATACATATTTTAGACAATTTAAAATAACCATTTTCAATTTTAATAGGTTTTAAATTCTATGTGATGAATGTGAAATTCCAGTCATTTCTCCAGTTTCGAAAGTCACGTGATCTTTTTGGAGATATTTTTGGCGAAAATGATGAACGGAATGTTTAAATGCACTTTCTGAATAACAATATTAATGTAAAAAAAATAAATAAATCTTTTAAACACCAGATTTTTAAATCTTATTGTAGTTTAAAAAACATTCTAAAACCTTTAGTTTTAGTAATGCATTTGTACAGGATTAAATATTAGTCAGCCCTGTGTGTGTGTTTGTGTGCGTGTGTATTCAGTTTAATTATTTATCATAATTCTTTTATAAAATTAATTTATTGACTTTATAAAATTTTTATACACTTTATTAAATGTAACTGAATAATTTAACACACACACACACACACACACACACACACACACACACACACACACACACACATTAGAACAATATAAGAAGCTTAACATCCTATATGGGCAATGTAGTGCTATTTTGGGAGGCTCAGTCTAAATGTCAGGACAACAGACCTGGCCTCTGACACTCACCTGTGTTATCTGTGAAGCATGTGACGTTATCTCTCTTTCACTTGTCTGTGGTTCAGTCCATGGTGGCTCAGGCACTTGGTTGGGAACAGCGGCTTTGAATCAGGCGCTGTGCCTCTGCTTTCAAATGGAGAGCTTGTCACACACTGTATCCCTGGACTGTGCATGCAGGGACTAATATAACGCCGTGGGGCAGACTGCTGGTGGTGGTTGATAACCAGTCAGACAAATGGCTGATTGTGCCTGTGTGTTATATGCACACTGATGCAGGTGGGTGTTAGCAGCGTTCAATAGGCTTGCAATTTTACCCTCTAGCACAAACACTAGACAAGCACATACCCATAAGACATGGCTGACACGTGATATTCACACAAATGCACACAGAAACACATGCATATATGCAGTGCTCGGGAACATGTTACCTGACTTCAAGAGAAAATGACCATTAAACTGGCCATGCATTGTCAGCTGTATGGATGAGACGGCCGAGCGAGGTTTGGGGAGTGGACAGCGTCCTGTCAGGAATGCTCCAGTCTTTCTCTGGCAGGGTGTCAGCACCCATTCCCGGAGCAGTGATGTCTCACTGTCGTCGACAGACTGGAGGGGGGAGACGGGCCGTTCAAGCAGGTAGCAGGTAATCAGGAAGACGAGGGTTGAATAGCTGCAGCCAGGGAGGACAGGATGAGAAGAGATAGAAAGCAGAGGAGAAATAATGAGCATTGCTGGATTATTTCCTTTGTCATTCACACCAACAGTCAAACAACAAGCAATCAACACTCTCGTCAAATGTTTTCAGAGGATTTTGAGAGCTGATGCTACACTACAATAAATAAATAAAATAAAAGTACAGTATTTCTACCTGACTGGACCCTTATAATTGCTTTTGTTTATCTAATAAAAATAATGTAAGCATCAAACTTATGCAGTGCTGTTCATTCGTGTTTGATCTTCAATAAAACAAAGTTAAATGAGATACTTTCATGTGCATTGTAGATCTATTATTTTTTAAGCAATCAGACATGCACTTTTTGTCTGGCAGTAGATAAAGATAAAAAGAAAAAAAAACTTTGGGTCTCTTTTGACCTGATGAACTGCTCTAGCAGCCATACAAACAGCCTAGAAAACCCATTCAGATTGCAATGGCAAAATAGCTTAACAATTGCATATACAACATACAAGCAAAAAATACTCACAATGCACGATACTAAGTATATCAAGTATATAAGTATATACTATAAAATACTAAGCATCTCAGCAAACCACATAGTAATGCCTGGCAACCACATAGAACACCTTACCACCCTCGCACCAACAGGCTAACAACCATCCGAAACACTTTAGTAACCTCATAGCAATGTGTTAAAAACCATTCCACTGCATACAAAAGCACCTTGAATCTTAGCAATGCTTTGGCAACCATCTTAGCAAGCTCATATCGATGTGCTAACAACTACACAGACTCCTTAGCAACCATATACCAATGTGCTATTAGAACACCTTATAGCAACCTCATACCGATGAGCTAATAACCTCCTACAACATCTTAGCAACTAAATATAAACATGCTAACAATCTCACAGAACACCACAGCAAGCTAATACCGACACACTATCAAATATCCAATGCCCTGGCAACCTTAGCATGTAGGTAAGGATGCTAGAATGTTCTAACACCTTCCATAAAAAAGGCTAAGCCTGGTAATAAAGGCCGTTTTAAAGGGTTAATCACCTAAAGATGAAAATTTTGTCACTAATTATTCCCCCTCATGTCATTCCAAACATGTAAGACCTTTATGCAAAGGTCTTTGCACAAATTAAAATATTTATGATGAAATCCAAGAGCTCTCCATAGACAGCTACGCAACTACCACATTCAAGGCCCAGAAAGGAGACTCTTAAAATTGCTCAAATCTGATTCAATTTTCTAAAGCTACGGGAATACTTTCTGCACGAATAAAGCAAAAATGACGACATTATTCTACAATCCTTCTCTTTTGCGAAGGTTAAAGAAACGTAGCTTCATTAAATTAAGGCTGAAACACTGATGTTGCATGGACATTTTAAACAATGTCCTGACTTTCTATCTGGACCTTGAACATGTTTGCTGTGTCAATGCGGGAACAGAAAGCTCTCGGATTTAACATCTAAGGTGAACTAAGGTCTTAAGGGTTTGGAATGACATAATAATTAATAATTAATTGCATAATTTTTGTTTATGGGTGAACTTTTCCTTTAACCACTTCTTTATTTGGTAAGGTCTTAGCTGTTCAGCTACGACCAACTACTTTCAGCTTAAACCCGGCCAACTAGCAGGCTTAGCAACCAAAAAGCAACTTTCTAGCTTTTCTTTTATCAGAAATGATAAAAATCATCATCTCCAGTTTGAAGATGCTCAGGTATTACATAGGTTATCAGTCACAGGAAATAAACTAGCAAACAAAATATTAAATAGAAATGCAGAAGTGAACCAGGCCTCAAAATATAACCAGTAATATGACCTTACTACAGGAGAAAACACTTGCTAATTTGTTTTACTATGGGTATAAAATATTTACACACAATGCCTGAGGTGTTACAGCAATATGTTGCTTAAAGGCTGACCCCGGGCTAATGTTTTTCACCTTAATTGCCAAGTATAACTTAACACACACAATCACACACACATGCACACACAGTTTCTCATTCTCACAGAACGGAAAATAATTTCCTTATAGAAAGTACCTTGAATTATTGATATACTGTTTGAATGCCTATCTCTTATTGTTTTCGAAACATTGAGATTATCTATTATTAATAGCGCTCCCATGTGAGTGATCTGTCTCACTGCAGTTCTGAATTAATGAAACATGAGACGGTCCACAAAAAACGCCTACATTTCCGTCTTGTACAGTACACCTACTGTAGTGTAAAATCGCAAGCGATCAATAAAATGCTTAGTTTCAATTGATGTCAAAAAATGTAAAAAATAATAAATGAATCATGCATTATTCTATACTTTCATATATTTATTCAGATTTTGATGTCTGATAATAAGACTTACTGGCTCCGATGTTTCTGTCTGTCTTCATTTCAAATTCTCTTTCATTGAAACACAGCTCCCCATAGGACATAATTACTCACCAAACACTCAGCACCTATTGCTCCAAATGAGCTTGTGCTCTCTCTATATATGGCAGAATGTTATATTATTCTGATCTGGGGAATAGAGCGATTCACACTGAGTCAGAAACTAGACACATCATTAAGAAACGCTGTCTATACGACATCTTTTCAATTACGACTCACGTAGCAGCATTAAGAACCCCGAGAACAGAAGAGTGCGTACTGTAACCTCCAATAAAAAACAAATTAATTTGACGAGCATATAGAGAGTCCCAATGAAACTTTTTAAGAAGTTCTTTCAAAGCCGGACAGAAATCGGCCCTCAGACTCACGGCGGGAAACGTCTGCAGTCGGATACAGATCAAACCAAGAGAGATTAATATTCAAAGCTCCCGTGTTACCAGACAATACGTCTCTCTTTGCTAAAATGCAACCTCACTTGGTTTAGAAGCAGGCCGAGGGACATAATCTGGCCTAGTTCCCCTGATTTATGATGAGGTGTCAAACAAACTTTGGTAGACTTCTCCCCAGCTGACTTAAGTATGCAGGACTCCTGTTTCTTACGTATAATTAGCATGGATCCGAGGTTGTCATGATGGTGTCACTGCACACGAATGTGGGTGTTTCTTTGTATTTGCGAGTGTGTGTGAGTGTGAAATGAGTAATGACCCTGGAGAATGAGCCTCAAGGCCGTGTCAGGGGCAATGCGACTGTCACATCTGGGACAGAAGCCTCAGAGCCGTGAACCGTATCTCTACCGAAGGCTTCCAGCCCAAGCACACATCGCGACGCAGGATGCGTCGTTATCAAAGGAATAACAGTGTCGCAATTAATCATAAATGAAAAAAGACACACAGGGGGGAGAATTTCGGCGCTTCTACAAAGGCTTTAAAGAGATACATAAAAACGTGTGCTCTTAATGTGCTCTTAGCGTAGGTGTAACTGCTCCCGGCTAAGGTTGAGAACTCTCCGGTGCGTTTTAGCCAGGCTTTCCAACAATCGCACGCTCGTTTGGGAAAGGAAAGAGCCATTTAAAAATACGCCTCCCCTGGCTCCCAACCTATAAGTGATATTATAGAGATGGCAATCATGAAGCGGCTTTCGCTCCAAAGTCCCCAAAAGTGCTGTTACGAAGCGTGGAGGGTAACTCAAAGGTCTGACTCTAATGTGAAGCGTGCTCTCTCTCTGATGGTGCACAGCATCTATTTCCCGACCGCTCTTTTGGACACATGCAGCCATGCAGAGAGGCTTATAATAAGTTTCTACACTGTGGGCTGGTCAGCTCGGTGCACAAGATCTTGAAACTGTGTGGCTGAGGGGCATAGATGAAGCCCAGATCTCAGTCTGGTCTTTTAGTGGATCTGAGCTATAAACAGCTAGGTCTAGGCCTTTGTCAATACATTATTCACTGGATTAAAAAGATTAGCCTAAGAGTAAAGGGAGACCTGGTCTGGGGGAATAACAACAGAACATCTGTGGGGCAGGTTTACCATGTAGCTCAATGCATATATATTTTGAAGGCAAAGGGGATACATTGGATACATGCGTGACTATAGTTCTAAACTGATAAAATGGTTTTGTGGTTCAGTCCAAAGACTCAAATGTCCATTTAATTTCAATGGCACTTGTCTAATTAGGAAAAGCATGTTGTAGCATTACAGTAGAATCATGCCTCTTTCTTTTTATTATTTGTTTTTTTATTGACTTTTCCACCACATTTCAAAATATATATATAGTGTTTAATAAAATTAATTGGTGGAAATTACATTTTCACTTTTTATTTTTTATTTTAAATTTTTAATAACCAATTTATAGGTGAGATGATGTTAGTTGCTGAAAGTCAGAACAAGTCTGCAGATTTTGGGCAGCTAGGGTTGACAGATTTGACAGTTTCACATTGTATGATGGGCACAGACAAGCATCAGAGTAGGATTTCATCTAGACAGAGGGTATCAAACACGTTAGATATTTTGAGACAATTTTAGTACACATACTGTCTTCATTTGACGGGTGTCTCGTAGCACATTTCTGTGCGAATTTGTAGTCTTCAGAATTTGTACTGTGTGTGCCCTAAAAGTGTTTAAAAGTAAAAACAACTGAGTATGAAGCAGAATGTTTTTTTACGAAGCAGCAAGGTTTGGGACATACCAGAGGCTCAGTGACGTGCTGCTTCTCAATATTTCCGTCCTTTTCTGTGCATCCTATAACTATTTAAAACATGTCGCAAGTAAACATTTCAATCAATTGAATTTCCTACCGTATTGGAAAGAAATGAAGTGGCACGTTCATCTGCCAGTCGCAAGTCTTTCATGATAAGAACTCTTTTTATGTGCCTGCTTAATGATGCATTAATGTTAATGACCAAATCTATCTTTATAAAATCTAAAAACAGAATGCATTACATTATATATATGTATATATATATTCCCCAAAAAGGTGTATATAAAATTATTATTTTAGTGGTACTACTCCCTTAATTTTTCTTTTTTTCTGACAGTATACATATATATGTGTACAAAAAGTCTCCAGGTTCATTTTTTAAGTTTAATGAACACTTATTTTTACAGTTTTGACTGTAGCCAAAAACACATTTCTTCTCCGTAATCCTGCACTGTTATGAATATGAGGAACATGTATTTATTTTTTTGTACAAAAGACTTCATAAGAGCGAGAGTTAAGTGAGAGTTAAAGCAAGCATTAGCTTAATGAGGCAGTGAGCTTCTCAGAGGAACGGCACATCTTAACACAACAGCTTTTGTAGATGCTAAATTCCTGTTTCACAAAGGCAAAAAACCCGAACCCTCAGAGAGCACGAGTCTGCGGAAAATCATTAAAAGTGCATTGCGTTGGTATAATCAGTTCTCTGTGACTGCCCGATATCTTTTCATCTGGGTGAGACTACGCTAGGTTAATTCCTCACTAGTCGCCCATTTTAAGGCACCCCATCCTACTCATAACACACCATGCATTTCCCACCAAGGCAAAAATAATCACTACAAGCCATCTCCCTGAAACATAAATCAGGGTAATGTGAAAATAATGCTGTCTAAAACGTAATGTTTAAGAGCGTCTGAGTTCAGCGATTGCACATTTGTAACAACACAGCCTGCGTTAAATTGCCATTTTAAATACTGATTAATCATACAGTTTTCCTGTCGGAAATTTAATGTGTCCTTCATCTCGCAGAAAGGACAGAAAAACATTCTGTGGCCGCTCATGATGGGTGAATTAAGGCTCTCTCTGCAGGGCAAGGTGGCACACCCAGTGAACCATTACAAAGTCATTATTACATCTATAAATGATTGATCTTTAAAGAGGCACTGCGCAGAACACCTTAACAATTAACCCACCAGCTATTAAAATTTTGGCAGAGCTGCGAATCTCCGAATAAATCACAGAGTTTTACATCTTCTGCATATCGGAAGAATGAGAACTGCCGTGTTGCAGCATATTGAATCTATTTCAGGCATGATGAAATCCTTCAAATGTGTGTCATCCTAACCAGCAAGTATATTATGCGACTCATACATAAAATATATATGACTCACATGCAGAGGCCAGTTGTATAGCATGTAGGGGTTTTCCACTTAAATATAGAGCTCATACAGTATGGTGTATGAGTAACTTTTTCTATTAAAACAACATTCCATATTAAAATAATTTTGATTTTAAATATTGGAACAAAAATGTAAGATATATGTATGGTCGTTTGGTTTATAGAATGTAACACTTTAAACAATGATTTTTTTTTACATTTTCATTACATTATCTCTCTCTCTCTCTCTCTCTCTCTCTCTCTCTCTCTCTCTCTCTCTCTCTCTCTCTCTCTCTATATATATATATATATATATATATATATATATATGTACATAATATACATATAAATGTAAATATTATTACATTTCTGATGTATATCATAGTTAATCATAGTTTTTATAAAATTTTATTAAATTTAAATAAAAAAATATATATATAATATATATCGATGCTTGCCCTTTTTAGTTTAATTTACCTCCTGACACTGTTCATTGTCTGGTAAAGTGAACGTGATCAACAAAGCACTTGATTTTATATCAGCACCAAGCAGATGAGCTTTTAGAGACTCATTGGCAAAAAGGAACCCAACCGTTGCAGGTGCTCTGGTCAGTGGGTGATGCTCCTGTGTGAATCCAAAGAGTTCTACTCCACTGACTGTCACTGTGGTTTTAAGAGTTAGTTTAATTACAGAGGTCTAATTGAATTTTAATTGCACAGTTACTCAGGGTCTTCTTGAAAAATATAATCACGCATATACTTAAAATACAAAAAGGAAGCACACCCGTACTGTCGCTGAGCCTCGTATTTGTGATTTTATTGTCACCGTGTACATTCTCGTGCATGGCAACAAAATGCTTAATATTGTACTTCACAGAACAGGTCGGAATACTTGGCAGATGTTAGAGATGGTTAATGAGGGAGTTCATTTTCCACCTCATTAGCCAGCGGTGGTTTTCCAGGAGAAAGTGAATGTTGTCTGTCTTGTAGAAGCAGAAACCTTCGTTTAGCAGGATGGCAGATATGTGATGTCAAACCCAATGATTTGGCTTTCTGAATTGTTAAGAAGATTCTTTTTGCCACACATTTGAGAAACAAACTGATAATTTATATTTCACAAACATTCTTTACCAGTTCATTTATCATGAATCTGTTTATATATATATATATATATATATATATATATATATATATATATATATATATATATATATATATATATATTTGAATTTTATATATATATATATATATATATATATATATTTGAATTATATATATCACTATATGAAATTAAATATGATAGAATTATATTTATTATATATAAAAGAATAAATAAATGTATCATCTGGGCAAAATTTTTTCAGTATCTACATTATTCTTATCGCTCGGCTGAACAATTCAGGAGCCAATCAACAAATAAAAACATGGAAATGTGAAGACGACCAATTAGAACATGGAACTGTGATGATGTAAATTGTAAAAATGTTGCAGATCCACTCACATGAATCACTTTATAACTGGAATAGATAAAAAAAAAACTACTCTTCAGCCATGAAATAATTTGAAGGCAGTGGCATTTAATATGTAAATATGTTTTATCTTACAGCTCACGTGACAATAAAATTGTCTTATTTCTCAAAGGATCTTTTTTTAAAATGTATTTCCAAATATGAATAAACTACATAACTTCTTGACTTCTTGTTGTGTGGAACCACTTGATGCTGCCTTTTTAATGAAACCAAAAATGTGTGCATTATTCTAGTAGTGACTTAAACCTTATATAGTTTATAGTCGTATAACTATTTTAAATAACATGATCAGTCACCGTCATGTGACTTAAATTTTATTTGCATTTGATGCTTGGCAAGTGCTAATATTTGGTTGCTGTTATTTAACTGCCTACTTTTACATGCACTTCAGATTTTCTGATGTATAAATATCCTGGGAACACACTGATACATGACGCTGTAAGAATGCCAAAAAAGCACTATGTCTGTCTTTTTGAATTAGGAATACAGATGGATCTGAATTGACTCTAATGTGGTGGTTTGTCACTAAATAGTTTGGGAGCTGGAGAGCATGTGGGCCGTAGTCCCACTGCACTACATGAAGAGCATTACAGCAGCTCAGTCTGGTGGGCCGCTGAATCTGGCATCCGAGCAGAAGCTACAGCATTCACCATATAAAAGCAGATATTGCTGTTGTATATATGCTTAGAATATGGTGCGAGTAAAGCCTAAGTCATAGGTTGAATTTCCAGTGAATGCAAATGCTAACACTGATTGCAAAACATGTTGCCAAATGCATAAATGCAGTAGGCAAATTAATGAGAGGTTACAGTCAGAATTAAAAGAATAGTTTATCCAAAAATAAAAACTTGCGGAAAATGTACTCACCCCAGGCCATCCAAAATGTAGATGAGTTTGTTTTGACTTTTTTCACTGAAGCGTTATTATGGATTAATAGTATATTATGGGTTCCAAATCTGTTCCAATGAAGAAACAAACTCATCTACATTTTGCATGTCCTGAGGGTGAGACAATTCTCAGCTCATTTTAACTTTTGGGTGGACTATTCTTTTACTTTCAACAACTTTGATATATTCAAGGGTTCTGTCTATACTGTCTGTGCAGTCTGTAGCTATATCTGTCTATAAAGTAAAATGTGTGACAACATGGCACTGTATTCAATAACGCTGGAAAAGAAAGAATGCAAACAATTATACATTTTTGCATTCATATAAAAAATAACTGAATATATCGTTAAATAACGTGTCTCCTGTAGTTTTATGATTTCATGCGTGGGATCTGGAATAATATTAAGCATGTTAAAGGTCTTTCCGAGCTTGAAGAAAACTTGTGTTGTGTCTATGAAACAGAACTTTTTGAAAATTAAGCTTTTTAACTCATTACGGCAAGTCAACCAAATAAGAAAAAGAAAAAAATTGTTTATTCTCTTTTAGCAAGTCATTAGCTGAAAAAAAAAAAGTGTCAAAGCGACAAAGATTTTTTGAATGTCCTCCTTATAAGACACCCAGCTGTCCCTTCCAAAGAGCATAAAACCCGTGCATACTGAACTGGTGCACTCCATCCAAAAATGACCTTTACCAAACCTCCAGGAAATGCACAACACTCTTAAGCGCATGTACTGCCCTGTTTATTTATGCAGAACGGTGCACGCCATCACATTGTTATTTCAGAATGCCCATCCATATTAGACGAAGAGTTATGAGCGGGGGACACAAGCGAACCGAATTCACACATGGGCAAGAAAACAAGCGAGCTGTTAATGCACGTATAATTAAACAGTCCTCCAAAGCAACTCAACACTCCGCCAAATAATTCTCTCAGGTTTGGAGGCTCAGTAGTGATGTCCAATTAATTGTTGCCAGCCGCATCTCGCTAGCTGTCAATGCATCTCTATCTAATGAAGCTCGTTTTAATGAACCCACAGAAAAGGACGGTTCAGATATGAGGAGCATGAACACAATTACCAACACACTTACTCATTAAATGCATGGAGAGGAACACTAATAAATTAGGTTTCATCAGCATCAGTACACCGTGTGTGTTTACGCTGCCCCCAGGTACTTCATTTACAGTTCGTCATACGTGAAAGATAATATTTCATACAGAAAGTCACACTGCCAGCGGCCCGCTTACATTGCAGCCAGGCACACTATGTTTATTCATCAGCAGAGGGCAGTGAGAGAGTAACTTTAACACAAACAGAAGTTGAAGAGACTACGGTGAAGTTGTTTTGCTTGCCTTGTTGTGTTTTAGATGCGGTTTACTGACTTTGACCTCGGAGACTTCTTAAATGTTGTGAGGGTGCTTTGTTCGCTGAATGAGCTTTCGGTTTTAAGAAATATAGCCGCAAGCAGCAATTAACTGGATCCAGTGCATATAGGAATCAATCCGAAGTTCAAAGTTGTAAATTGTTTTCTCTGACATCTCAGTATAAAAGATGTCTTACTCTTTTTACCTGGTTGACTTTTGATCTATAATTGTTTTTGCTCTTATAGTTCATATTCTGCTCTATGGTACAAAGTCAAAGCGATAGATGATTTAAAAAGTATAACTCACATTTAGCATAACTCCAGAACTTGCCTCAACTGCAATTAATTTTCTTGATAAAAAAATGAACGATTTTACTACCGTATTGTGACATACTTCAGAGGGAAACAGAATATTAAATAAGGAATCAGAGGGCATTGCTTTTGTCTTCTACTTTTTTGTAAAGTAGAAATGAACACTGACAGTTCGAGGGGCGTGGTTAAGGAGGTTAAGCTCATGCCCAAACTGTCAAACTGATGTCACCAGGGAAGCCTCGTAGTTTCAGAGGGGAGGAGTATTTTCAGATTTGGATTAAAGATTTTGCAGGAAAACTTATTTTTTTATGGATTGTTGGATGAATTGTTCACCACAAAAATAGCAATGTGAGCTAACAAAATAAATGTAGTAAATTTTTATTTCATGCAGACTTTAAAGGGGTCATGAACTGCCTTTTGATTTTGTAATGTTCTCTGAGGTCAAGGTATAAACATCATAGTTTAGAAGTAATAGGCTATTTTCTGTCCTGTTTTTAACCCCCCATCAACGGAATGCTCTCGTTGAATATTCGTGTTGGATTGTCTAAATGCTTCGATTGGCTGACAGTCTACAATCCTTCACAGATGGATGTTGCTGTGAGGTTTAAACCACATAAATACGCATATCAGACGATCTGCACTATATAACGTAACTTAACAGTTACACGTAGTTGTGCATTGCGGCAATACTGTCACAGCCAGTCGATAGTCAGCACAGCATTGTCTATTAGTTTTAGTCTATCTGAAAATCTCATATTGATTTGTTCTGTGTTTTTTGGCACTACATAGTCTTTTGTCTTTGGAGTCATCTTGACAAACGTCTGTTTTTTGCATAAACCTGTGTGTTGGCTTCTCTGCGCAAATTGCATGTGCAAATCAGTGGGTGGGGCTTCTCTGCTTTAGATGCGCAAGTTGGTGGGTGGAGCTAAAAAGTAGAAGCAGACTGGCTGCAATGCAAGTTGTTTTTAAACTAATAAGAAAGTTCTGAGTTCTGAAACTCACCTCTTAGTCTATGACCCCTTTAATAGATTTTGCGGTAACACGTTATATATAATAACTGCACACTATGAATCATTAGTTAAGCATTAGTTATAGTTAATTTATCCTTTATAAAGCATTGTTCCAAGATTAATAAGCATTAGTAAGACGTTAAATATATTGTATTTTCATACTTTATTAACAATTTTTAATTTGTAAATTATAATATTATTTTCAAACATATTATTTAAAAATTTGTTGGTGAGATCATGATGAGATCATTTAGAAAGTGTAAGTAAATGAACTATTTAAATGAAAATCCTATTTTATTTAGTTTAGTTTATTATAAATTATTTAGACGCATGGTAATAGTTGCTCAGTGTGTTAATACTTAGCCCTGTTGTAATTCACGATTAAGTCAGGTAGTTATAAAACATTTAGTAGTTACCAGCCATCTATTTTTGTAAGCTCATCTAAAGTGAGGAATATTTATACCTTGTAACATGTTTAAAAAGGAGAATTAATGGCTCATTTATCTTCCAAACAGAAATTAAATGAATCACAGAGGGATACAAAAAAAAAAAACATATTTTTTTCCAGATGTAAATATACCTCTGCAATTTCATAGAAAACAGTAAAAATAAAAATTCAAGTATACAGTTTAGTGTAGTTTCATTTTTTTCATCTTTGTTGTGTTTGTTTATTTGTTTTTTTTTCTGTTTTTCTGTTTTCTGTTGAACCACTGATGGCAAATGGATAGTCATAATTGGCAGTCAATGGGACAGTCTCCCAGTTTTCATTCTAATTATCATAAATTGTGTTTAAAAAAACAACAAAGCTTTTACAGGTTTAGAACGACATGGTGGTAAGCGATTAACGACAAAAGTTTGATTTTGGGTGAGTGGAGTAGCCCTTTAAGCACTAGTTTGAAGAACGGGTATTTAACCAAGTGGTAATCAGTCTTACATTATGGATTCACATTAGTCCAACTTTTATTACAGATAAAAAATTTGATGACAAAGTAGTTCAAAGTAGTATCAAAGTAGTATCAAAAACTAGCCACAGGCGGACTGTCTAAAGGTATGGCAGGGTGAGACTAGTCGTGTTGTGACAAATACATATATAAAAAATAATAAAAAAAGGAAGTTTAAATAAATAAGTAGATAACAACAAATCTTGGTGCTCTCATGTGAAATTTAACTCTTTAACTCAAGCGAGATAGTAATGGGGCTGATGTTTTGAATATTGCAAATTTTAACCAGTAGTTGCCGGGCAACCGTACTTCTCATCAGACGCAAAATCACACAATATGCAATTAGCCCTCAGATCCTTCATGCATGCAAAGTTCGGTCACTGTTCGAAATGAGGAATAAGAATACTGATTAGCTAACTCTTTAAAATATTTATTTAAATTACTCTTGTCTGTAAATGGAGGGTCTTGTTTTGTCTGTTGAAGAAAATCAAAAGTATAAACCAAAATAAAATAAATCACTCTTTCAAAACAAAAGAAATCTCCCATGAGGTGAGGCTGGGATATATGGGAAGCAAGTCCGACTGTTGTTGTGTTCTAGCTGTCACTTCACTGCCTCTGTGTCACACTCTCATTCTCTCAAATCTGTTTCTCTCCCCATTTTTACCGCATTCTCTTTCAGTCGCCTCCTTATGTGCACACGCATGTACTCGCACACATATAAAGATACCCCTCGCATTCATCAGACAACAGAAGAGCTGAATGACAATGACTTAGAAGCCAAGTCTAGGTGTCCACCGAGGCGGCATGCATTATGGAGGACGTCTCTGTACAGAGAATGTGAGAGGTAAGGCAGAGGCTGTATCCCTGAGCTCAAATACACAGCAAATGGAGAAAGATCCTGTGCACCCCCTTTAAGTTTTGGCCTCATTTCATCTCAATGTGCTGTCACGCCAGCCTGCCAGCCCCTCCGATTCATTATCAGTTCCACTGACAAGCATGTGGAATAATCATGTACAGTAATCCATTATTCCACAGCTATATCTACCGACTGAAAAAGGTTGTTACACTAAGAGCTCTTGGAAATGAGAACATGCAAATGTCTTTAAATCATTCATTTACCCATTTTTTTTGTCTCTGTAACTGATTTGAATTGATTAAAATGTTTTATAATGGGAGGTATACATGCCTAGCAGGAACCTATCTGCATGGCATAAACTATATTTGCATCTCCTGAAAGAAAAATCATTGCTTGCAAGGCAGCAAAAGAAGTTTTAGGTAAGCTTATAGGTTTTAGGCTTTGGTTTTGTAGTTATGCAAGTACATATATTATACTCATAGAAAATAAATTGATATTTAATGTATGTAATAGACAAGACCAATCGATACATATATTATACTCATAGAAAATAAATTGATATTTAATGTATGCAATAGGACAAGACCAATCGATGTTCCATAGTAAAATTTGAATTATCAATAATAAAAGCTTTTTTTTTATATATGTGTAAATACTTTGTATATTTATTATGTATATTTATATAGACACACATATGGTATATAAAAACATGTATCTCTTTACATGTATATATTTATTTTTCTATAATTGATATTATATATAAATATGCTCAATATATAAAAATGTTCATGTATGTGTATATATATATATATATATATATATATATATATATATATATATATATATATATATATATATATATATATATATATAAATTTACACAGTACACACATGTATTATGTACACAAAAACTTTTTGAAAGTGATTAATTACAGTTATGAATCATTGCCCACCACTAATACATATAAAAAAATATATATATACAAATATTTAAATATTTAACTCTTTAAGGCCACCCCACTCACAACTGCTGCTTCTCTCTATTTTCTTTCACAGGAAATGCATTTATTTATACTCTGAAAGTCTTTATGAGCACATCAAACACTTTTCAGACGTGCACTCCATTTCATGTCAGTGACAGGTACTAGTCTGGAGCTCAGAAACTGTACCGTGATAAGGACCTTCAGTGGAACAACAATGAACTATGGTTAGATGAGATGTTCTCTTGGCCATATGTCAGTAAAAAAAAATTCTGTAAATTCTGTTATACTGTGTTTATAGTGTGTCCTCTTCAGCTGGACACACAAATGCGGCACGTGCTGCAGTCTTTATCATTTTATATCAAAGCATTAATGAAACTATGAGGATGCATGTCAGCTCTTAAAGTAATAGCAGCCAAATAAACTGCTGTGATGTCTTTTAATCAAAGAGCAAAAGAAAAAATCGATTGACAGCATATTGTTATGTAATTCATATGCTAAATTTATCTTTGATCTAAAGCTTTCTTTTATGTAATTAAATAAAAAAAATTTAATTTGATAAAAAAAAATCAAAAACATAATTAAAGATCAGATTCATAAGATGTTACATAAATATTATATATTACATAAATATTAAAAGATGAGTCGCAGTCCAACTCCTGCTCCATTTAGCTCAGTGAGATAATAAATCAACCCTCATGAACGGCCTGAGAGAAACCACAAACACACCACAGTCCTTTCTGATTTTACAAGATTAGTAATGGAGGACACGGCGAGAGGCTAATTTGATGGGAGATAAATTGTAAACGCAATGCCACTCAACGCTTTCCAGTCTACTTCCTATTAACGACCTCTTTGTCAAGTCCCAGTAATGACATTGCCATTTTTTATTTGTCAATTTGACGATTGTCTAGATGACTGTTAATGTTATTTAAAGGAAAACATACCTTGTTAAGTATTTAATGGACAGCTAAATGTGTTGACATTAAAATGCATTTACAAAATCTTGAAGAAGCATAGGTAGCCTTAATAACACTCTCAGGCTAATGGCTTTAAACAAAACATCACGCAAATTGACACTTTAGAATTTTGAGTTTTAAAGTCAATACCTCCTTTGAACCAGTGGAAGCTGCATAAGAGGACTACTCATTCAGTCGCTTAATTATGATTTCATTTATCTAACTAGATGCACTGTGCATTGCTGAAAGCTGAGTGTTAGGCTGTTTATCCAATGTCAATAGTGCTATAGACATGGCATATTTTGATACAGTACTACTATATGGCTTTCGAATACAACAAAATAAGGCCCTTAACACTACGTTTTTAAAGGGCGACAATCTCTCTAATGAGTTTTATTGTTTTTGATCGATAGCATCTGATCACCATACAAATCAGAGCCCAGCAGCTCCTACTAGGGATGCTAATATTATATTAAATTATAATGAATTAGAAGTTTTAAAACTACGCTGTCACTTTTTTGTTTGAAATTAACAATATATAAATAATGAGCAAGTATATGATAAACAATCTCACAAACCATTTTTTTCTTTACTGTATCACTATTGTAAACTTATAATTAACACTAATTAACACTGATCAGCCATATGCTCTTGTTTACGTCATATCAGTAAATATTAAAATAGCTTCAGGCTACTACAGTCGAAGCTTGAAGCCACAAAAACACGATCCCCGTGCTGAGGATAGCTTTCAAGCAAAAGGAAAAGCGATACTACCTGGGATCCCAATTCGTCGGTCATCTGACGTGACGTCTCCGTTGCCTTCTTCAGGGAACGAGGGTTACATACGTAACCGAGACGTAATAAAACACAAATCAAAATAGCTCACAAAGCGTCGTGCTAATTGACTAAAACAAAACAATGTTTGGTAAAACTTATATTTGGAGAACTGGGGAAATATTTCCATTATACATTACTATTACTGTATACTCCTATTTGATGCTGTTCAGTGCTTTGACACAATCTGTATTGTTAAAAGCACTATATAAATAAAAGTGATTGATTGATGTTTTACTTTGACCTATTTGCCTTTAAACAGCCTTGCAAAGTCATAGTTTCCACCATTATATCTGAAAAAAGCAATCAAAGCAATCGCCATGTCATAGTTGCCAAACGTTGCAGTTATCTTTGAAACAAAAACAGCTGCATATGAACTACTCACTTGTTTTCCACACATCCGTCTTTCCTTGCTAAGAGAGTTTTGGTGTTGATAGTGATATTCACGCTGAAAAGGGGATAACCTTTAACAACAGGCAAGGCACCTCGAGCATTCAGATTCATCAGCGCAGAAAGTGGAACCGAAGCACAACTCACGTAATTACCAAAACAATGTTTCTCCGCAAGTTTTATGCTTTAGGGTTACATAGTGTAACTGCTAAAGTTACATAACGTAGCTTTTATTTATTTATTAATTCTAAATGTGAATGGCCCTGTGCATTCATTTAAAAAAAAATGAAAGCACGCCTGAGCTGTTCCTCTCTCCGTTAATTAAAGCTAGCCAGATAGATACCCATCACCGTCTGCTCTCATTTTATTAAACTGTGACGTTGTATGAGGGTCTCAATAATGAGTGAGTGTGAGAAATCCAAAGCGTGGCCAATCATGGGTCCTTCTCCTTGGGGCGGTCAAGGCTATGTCAGTGTCCACAAGCCCACAGCCTCCTGCTTAACCCAGATCAGAGAAACCCACTCCACGGGAGGCAGCCAACGAGGCTTAGACTAGCTCTGATGAGAGGAAGGGCAGTGGGGAGTCGAACTCTGATAAGACAAAAGAAAAAGCGCAGAAAAGTGCAAAGGGAAAAATAAAAGAGAATCTGGCAAAGAGCAGACGAAGCCGACAAAAGGCTGCGGCTTTTTCTGGGATGGCTCCTGTTGCCTGTTTTGATCTTAATGTCCATTTCTGATTCCGTTCACTGAGAGGTCGGTTTTCTCAAGTAACAAGGATCACTTGATATATATCTTACTCGGTTTGTTTGAACGAAGCTGAATGTTCTTGAGTATAAAGTAAACGACGGAAAAATTTCATGTGCAGAATTGCTTCAAGACATAATTAAAACTTTTTTTTAATTAGAGGGCTTATGGCTACAGTTCTCTCTGAACCCGCACATAATGCAAAACCTATTTAAAAATGTTAGGTCATCAGTTATGCAGAACCTTTCCAAAACTTTCCCACATTTAAAACACCAGATATATTGCAACATTTCAGATTGCCAGCCGACGCGCTATTTTGTCAGTGATAATCAAGTGATAATTTCTTGTAGCTTTCAAATGTGGCGTGACAATATTGACTAGTTCAAGAATCATCAGCCATCGTCAAACAAATCTGAAATAACAACAGAAATATCAACTTTGCTCCTGAATCTCATTTGCAAGCCGCTGCTCATTTAGCTGGAAAAGGTCAAATGGGCATCGGTTTCTTTGTAACTCTCAATAATGTTGGCGCTTGCGAAGCTATAATCTATAAATACACATAAAAACTTCTCTGTTAAGTGCGGTTTGAGTGGGAGAAACAAGCTGGCTCAGACGGTACAGATTGTTTTATAATAAACACACTGATCTTTGGAAACAACACAGCATCTGACAGTAAACTCTAACCAGACTCCTTCAGACGAAACAATAGATCCCCAAATTACAACTCGGATTGGATGTCCAGGAAGGGTGTTTGTTTGGCACTGAATTGCAAGGCATCTGTGAATTCAATTGTTTTAGAGGGTACTTGCTAATTTCCAATATTATCTGTCACACCTCTCTCGCCACACATAAACGGTTTCTAACAACACTCAGTCTTAAATGCGTGGTTATTCTGAATGTTTCCTGACCTTGATGATGAACAAATGCTGGTTTGTTTTTTGAAGCGTATGAGCATCAAATATACTTTTTTTTAAGGATAAGGTTATATTGTCTATAATTTTCAATACTATGTCATCAAAATAAACAAATGCAGCGTAACAACATCTGATTTATCCATATATTATGTATTACCTTTTGGGATACATATATACATATTTTCATACGAATTTTCCCTAAGTAATTATTTACCTATAAATTATTTAGTGTTACACATAGTTCAATACAATTCTTCAGTGAATCTCTATGGTCACAAAGATTCCTGACTCTTAGGTTATATATTCGTGATTTTTTTTTTTTAATGAGTCAGTTGAATCAAGTATCATTTGATGCTTTCAAACCCAATTATTCATTCAGTAACGAACCAAATGACACCTACTTTGTGTCGCACAGAGATAATTATTTTAGGCTTTACAATAATGTGTATATTTTACAACACTGTGTACAGGCGTAAGCTTTCTTTTAGAACTGTTTTAGCTGGGAGATTGAAAATAGAGATATCTGGTAATATTGCATTCTTTATGTTGCTGACTATATTAACTTATCCATTGAACTGTTGCATAAAAGGTATCAAAATATCACTATCCAGGGGCATTTTAGCCTGATGTAATGACAGTACTGATGATATCATCAGTAGCATGTACTGTCATCATATCAGTACCCATCAAAAAAGTATCCCCGTATTATTTTTTGTAGGACTGTTATGGATATAAATGGATTTTACCTGCAGTACAGAGTCGTTTACAAGCTGCTCACACAATAAAAAGCTGCTTTAGCTCTGACAAATGACAGTATGGATTTACCAGTTTTGTTTTGCATGGATTGCCTCAGACTAGGTGTACATCTTATCCAGTGCTCTTTTTGTTTTCTGTCTTAATTTATCCCATTATTATTTCATAAAAAAAACAAACAAAAAAATGCTACAAATGATTTAGTACACGAGTAAACCATCTGAATGAATAAAACTGAATTATGAACAAGCCATGTGATTACGTCATCTACGAGTTGCTAGTTCTTAGTTTCAAAACAGGAATAATGATTTAAGGAATAATGATTCTCAGGAAGGTAAATAAGCTCAGTTTTAAAATAAGGTTTTATCGGCAGTGTTTTATACTGGCAAAATGTTGAAGAAAAAAGCTGGCTAGTCTTAGCATATCTGGTTGAAGCTGGTAAGGTTGGATTGCTTTAGTTTGTTGGTCACTTACTAGCTAATTCCAGCTTGTCTTAGCTTGTTTTTTCTTCCCACAGTACTAGCGATGCCCTGTAATACTTGCATTCATTTAGCTGTTCTGGAGCAACTCTGCTTCTGCTTGTTTGATATAGCTGATATTTACATGTATTATGCTGCTGTAAATATAATGCTACTTACTGTTATGTAAAGTTTTATTGCTCAACTATTCAGATTGTCCAAACTGGAAGATGAAACTGACCACCGTGTGGTGTCTCTTGATGCTGCTAAATAGAGCACTAATTTAAGAGTTGGCTGCTCAGAGCACCTGCTGGTGCGTGGAAATGCAGACGCTAAGAAACAGTGTTGGTGTCCTCTGGCCCTCTTTAAAGGGCAATCCATAATTGCTACAACTGACAGGCCGTTAGTGGCACAACAATTGAAAATGCCTTTTTACAACAGCCATGCCTACATAACCATCTGCAGAGACCTCGGATATTGCAAATGCATAGACTGTAAAAGATTTTCTCCATTTGTGCAAAATCCACTGACATCTGCATTCTCAGCTCTTCTTTAGTAACAATTAGCCTTGCTCGTAATGTTTTTGACAATTCTGTTGCAAATGGACCCTTTTCTGGATGGATACCAACCCTTGTCTTGGTTAGACAACCTCAGTCAGAAGAGCAGGGCAGAAGCATTTCAAAGAAAACCAGATGAAAAAGCTATGCAAAAAAAAACTATATGCATACAGACGTTTATGCTTTTTTAGTATAACCGTTTCTCTGTGGTGATTTTGATGCATGTGACATCCTCAGTACTAAAAACAGGTAATTACAATCAGTGGCCAAATTTAGACAATGGAGGCAATCAGAGATGTCTAATGATTTTACTGGCTTGTTTCTAATTCTAAAATGGACACATTTAATTCACGTAAAGTGGACTTGTTATATGGAATTAAACGTACCTTTATATTTTTTCTGCAAAAAAAATACTGAGCACTGAAACTTTCACAACTCAAAAATTCCACACTGTGGATTGTTTTTTCCCTTTACAGACAAGGACACTTTATGTGAAGTAAAAAACTATATTAGGCACAATGGAAAATGCAAAATGTCTTGAAATACAGTTTATCTTAAATGTTTAACCCAATCCCTTTAATATTTGCTTAATAAGTCATGCTAATGGAATATTTCACATGCGTGTGTCCTTTTGGAGAGCACAGGTTATTATCAGCACCAGTAGATTTCAACATCCTATCTGTTGACTCTTCCAAATCCCCCTCAGGCTTTATATTAGAAGTGTGCTCAGGTCTACTTTTCAATCTTGTTTACACAAAGTCTCTGCCCACAGCCCTGGAGATTGTGGGCTTGCTTGTTTTCTGCGGTATCACACCTGCCTCCATTCCTGATAAGCTAATGACTGCTGCTCACTGCAGCGATACCACAGCTCTGACATCACTTGATCGGATGTGCCGTAAGCAAACGAGTGTTCACCTTTTCATGTGTGATTAAGCACAATGCATCTCTCATTGCACAGTTTCACAGTAAAATAAATATCATTTATTTTCTCAAATCATCCCATTACCATAGTTCTAAAAGACCGCACAGAACCAAAATGTGTTTCATTTTCTTTTGCGAGCCATAGGCTTGTTTCAAATGCTGTCCATCAGCAGTTTTGAACTAAAATATAACACAATAAGATCATGTGGCAGAATTTATTTTGATTTATGTATTAGAAAGATAATATTATTAACTCAGGATGTTTATGTGGATGCTTCAAGCAACTGTTCACCTCTGGATTTCTGGTGCTCAGGAGAAAATGGCAGCTTGATGGATGGAGTTCATAATTGACTTCATCCACTAAGAGCGCTTCTAATTTTCTCACAACCAGAACAGATGGGGGTGCATGATGAATTAAATATCCCTTTTCATTGTAGCGAGGTCTTCTTATGAAATCAGCTTTCCATGCAGTTAGACAATGATACTTTAAAATAGATGAAACTTTAAAATATTTTTACCTTGAAAATATTTTAAAAATATTTTTATTTATGTTTTTTTATGCAATATCTATTTTAAATGTAATACATTATTATAAGTAAGACAATTAATAAGCAAGTACAATAAAAAACATTCTAATTCACATTGCCTGTAAATATCAGTAATGGCTTTATTATGGTATTAGGTGTGTAGAATTTTACTGCTCATAACCTGTGCATTTCAGAGGTGCTTTAAGGTCACTGGAAGATTGTAAACAGAGATTCTTTTAAACTGCTGGGATATTATAATGCTTCTGTTTCAGCTTAGCTTTAAGTGGTCCACTTTTATTTCCTCAATTCTGGTCATTAAGACCTTTATCAGCATTGCATTACAGGCGTTGTATCACCCCAGCTGTGAAATAATATCCTCTGAAACAGACAAGCACTTTAAGACCAAATTTGTCATGTCATGGAAAATAAGAAGGTGAATCAAGCCTGAATTCTGCATTTCGAGGTAGGGAGTGCACTTAACCTGGGTCGAAAAGAACCATTAAAGGGTGGAAGCATCCAATCATTAGCTTAAATTCAAAGGAAAGGTCTTATTTCCTAACCATAAGGCCACTCACTGAATAATAGTCAACCATTAAGTGTAGATGTGTCTATTTCTGTCTCGCTTTCATTGTTTATTTGAATCAGTTCAGTCACTTATGAAGTGTGACATGCTTTATGCTATATGTTTTTCTAAATTACTGGTTATTAAATTGAAGTTATAATCACAGCATGCTATTGTCTATACAAGAATCCAGCCACGTTACTTCTTGCACATCGTACAGCTGCAGCTTTGTATACGATCACCAATATTGCTGAAAATTTCTTTAAAAAGTAGTGCATTAAGCCATTAATGGCATTTTACTCCACTGACTATGTTTGAGAAAAACAATATGTCATTCTTAAAATATAATTATATTTGTATTAAATAACATGTACCCCCCAACTGTTCTCATATCATATATAACCGTGATGGTCTTCAAAACAACAAGCTTAAAAAAAAATCTTACTGCTGAAAAACAAATAATTTACCGTGAAAGATGTTTTCTCTTTGGTATCACACCAGTGTAAGCTTCATTGTGAAAACTTCTAAATCACTCTCATCAATGTAGTCCATATTCACAATAAAAATGTATGTTGTATCTTGTTATTTTGGGAAAACCGTATGGAGGGAGGGTATATTTTTACCCAACTCTACTTAATTTCTCTCAAAATAGAGATTATGAAAGGCTAGAGAGGGACATAGAAATAAAGAAAATGCAATTTAACCTACACACTCTTCGAATGGCTCTAGGGGTGATGTGTATGGCCACATCAATCACTCAGCTTTGTCTGAAGACACTCTGAAACGTGAACATGATGAAATTGCCATCATCTTATAGAACAAGAGGCCGGCCCTATATCTTAACAAGTGGCCAGGCTTAAGTTCACTCTGAATGGAAAAGTAATTGATTTAAGGTAACACAGGGCCGCTGGGAGATCCATTGTCGCACCTTTTATAGTTTAATGTGCTCATCTGATGTCTTGATGTGATGCATGATGCCCTTACCTACAGAGCTGAGGAGATATGGTCGACAGAGCAATAGCGCGCCTTGCCCGTAGGACAGCTATATCAATTTCCTGCAATTGAGTCAAATGCTTGTGTTTGCGCTCCCATCAGCACAAATAAGGAGCTATTGGGGGATGGTCGAGGAGTTTCGATTTCCTGCGGCTGCCGACCGCCCGGGCGTTTGTCACAGTTTCTGCTGCTGGCGAGGAGAGTTGCTGTGCTGATGCGTTGGGAGGGTAACAGATGGGGTTTCTAATGTCATGAAGCAGCTGCTTGTTGGCCAAAGTTAATGATGATGGGCATGTGCATCTGTAGCAAATGCTGAGCTAGCTTACAAGTGAACATTGCGCTTTCACAAGGAAATGAGACGGAGGCAGGCAACTGTTACCTGCTACAAACGTGCTGGCTGTGGTCATTAGCAAATCTGCTTCTGCTAGGTAAAGGTTTAGTGGATATGAGAAAATGAAGGTCACAGTACAGCGCGTATTGCTGCCATATGGTAGAATTACAAACTCCTTGAAACTTTGATGCAGTCTAGGTCAGCACGAATGACCTGCACAACTGCCAATTATGACCAAAATAAATGTGAAGAGTTTATTTGCAAAAAAAAAAAAAAAAAAAAAAATATATATATATATATATATATATATATATATATATATATATATATATATATATATATATATTACATTCTAAAAATCATATATTTTTTCTAATTGTAAACATATATGTTTTATTGTGTGTGTGTGTGTTTGTTTTTAGTTTTTATTTAATTTTTTTTAGATACACTGGGTTAAATACAATCCAGCGGTTTGGTTAATTATTTAACCTATCCTTCTGGGTAGTTATATTTAACTTAGCTGTTAGCTAAAAAGTACTTTATAGCTGGATTAAAAAACCCAAATAGGTTAAAAAAACTAAAAATCAGACCCATAATTACAGGCTAAAATCTGTAAAAATCAAAAGGTGAAAATTTATGAACAGTTTTAAAAATGTTTTCTTTTTGATTATTATTTATTTAACTTATTAATGCATGTATATAAATTTAAATAAATGTTAATTTCAAACCTATTTTGTGATCACTTTAAGCAAAATATAAGTACTTTAAAGCAATAGTTGAGTTAGATAAACATTTAACCCAACTGCTGGGTCAAAACAACCCAGTTTCCAGGTTTGTCCATATTTGGGCAATTGAAATTGTATAATTGTAATAACTAATAAATAAACATTTGGGGAGCCAGTATTTCTTTTCCCACTAGTTTGCACTACTGTAAATGTTAGTTCAGCATTATCCCTGTTTTCTTAATTGATCTTTGCATTTAATATCGGCTTCCATGTGATCATAATGAGCTGATAATGTAAACTCAACAGACATCAGTGATGTAAACAGTGAGCAACTCAGCATAAAGAGGAGTTATGCTTGTTCTAATTACCCACAAGGCAGCTTAGTTAACAAAGAGGTTGAACGCTGTACAGTGAACAGATGCTAATTGTTTTGATTCAGCATTAGCATTCGTGAGTACAACAACAGTATTCTGTCTGACAGTCTAAAAAAAGCTCAGCTGAACTGATATCTTTGTAGTCTCTGTGAATAAAGTGTTAAATTGCAACAAATCAGTCTGACTTCAAAGCCAAGTTAAGAGGGTCCTTAGGGGGGCAGCTTTGTGATTTCATTTTGTTTGATACGAGAAGGGAAAAGGATTCATCGCTTGATTGAAATTGTGCAGTTATCTGAGTTTCTGTCATTAAGCAGGCCAGACTGTTTCTACTGTTGCCCTCTGGCAGTCCCTGTCGTGCATGATGCTGTGATGTTCAAACACGTATCACTGTATGTAAGATCATAAAAAACATATGTAGTGACATGATCCAAGAAGGAAGACCATATCTCTGAGGCAGCGCTCTGATGGATTGGAAAACAAAGAGTAGCAAGCTAAAAACTTGTCGAAGCTGTAGTGCTCCGGGGAATGCAGATCTCATTACCCCTCACTCTCCTACTATTTTCTTGTATTGCTTGACTTTCCTGTCCATTAAAGGTATAAAGTAGCATTATGAGGAGTACCCTTAAGGACTACATTATGTGCATAGATATACACACACACTGTTTATATGATAGGGTTTTTGGGTTGTTGTTGTAGAATAAACCTCTTAAGGTTACCCAGGCTGCAATTATTTGATAAAAAAAAAAAATCATTCGAATATGCCGATATGGTGCTCAAAAAACAATTCTCATCATAATGAATGATGAAAACAGTTGCCTAAAATGGAAAAAAAATAAAATACATTTATAACGTTCTAAACATCATTATTGTCACGTTTGGTCAATTTAATGATTTTTTGCTGAATAACAGTATTCATTTCTAGCATTCAGCTAAAATCAGCCATCAGAAAACAAAATGATTTTGAAATAAAACATATTAAGACCCGCCCAAAATATGATTACAGTCTATGAAATAATAGGAATGGTTTATATGAAGTAGATTTAGTCTTAGCAAGCAGAGAGCTTTTTGCAGAGGTCAATCCACAATGAATTACATTTCCTGCTCTCCTGATGTCAGACTGTTTCTTTCTATTACAATGCCTGTCGGGGAGCAGCATGATTTAATAAACAGTCATTTTATTTCATCTCTCTGTCTAGCAATCTCCTGATGAGAAGCCTCAAGGAGTACATTATGTCTCCTGGATCCATTTAAATGATTTGCATGAAAGATGTGTTGAAAACTGATTCGGGCGTCCTAATCAAGCAAGCTTACTCATGAGACGATCTGTCTATATAATGCTCTTCATCCTTTTGTGCTTCTCAGGCACATTGATGGATGTTATTATTATCCGCATAGTCATTTTATTTAAAGTCTGAGAAACTCGAAGCGTACGAACAGACGTGCTGTCTGCGGCGTTCAGAGATTCGTCTAATTCACGGGAAAGCGAAAATGTCAGCAGCGACTCTTCTAAAAATTTGCTGAGCTGAAATTTTATTTTGTCAGAAGCTCAGATGTTGAATGCACATTGATTAGTTGCGTCTTTCCAAATGCAGATTTGATGTGCCACCAACTGAAAGGATCCAGTGACAATGAGAAAAAGGAATTTACGCGGCGGGTGCCTTCATCAAAACTGAAAACGGATATGTGCTTTTCCTCTTTAACGCTTGCCACATCTCATAACCAGCCGGTGTGTCTTTTTTCTTCACTATTCAATATTTTGACTTCACAGTCAATATTTTTTTTTTTCGGTTCCTTCCGGCTCATCGTCACTTCTGAGACAGACTGACAGCAGAGGGGGTCCGCTTACAAAGGGAAGCAATCTTCAGTGCAGTCAGGTCTGCCGTCGGACTATAAGGAATGGCTTATCTTTACTGACTGAATGTGAGAAGTTAAAATGGTGAGAGTAATACCACCCTTTTATTAAAAAGTGGATGTGGAAGCAGGAACGTTTAAAGAAAGACAAACAAGCTTTAAACGGCTATTGAATTAGGTGTGATGGTCTTCGATCACATTGTCAAATAAACAAACAAACTAAAAAATATTATCTAGGGTTACTGGGGCTAGTTGTCACATTTTATTACACTTAATTGACATGCTGATATTTTGTGACAACTTGTTCCATTAGCATTACACTCTATGGGGTAAGTTGTCACAGTGGAGCCAGCTGTTAAACAACCAACCGCCTTATGTTCAACAGAGGAGCAGATCTGGCAATTTGTAACTTGAAAATGTGCGAGGCTTCCAGTTATTTTACACAAACAGACCATTACGCCGATTTATATCACAAACCGTTTTTTATCATACTATGTCAGATTGTCAGAATAATCATAAACACACTGGTTTGTAGTGCACATAGTTTTACTAGTTTTAGGAAAAATACTCTTTTCCTAGAAGGACATGTACTTTAATTACATAACTGTCTATAATGTATTCCATGTTTTTTTGTGTGTGTATTTAAACAACATACATAAAATTGGTTTTAGTTTAGAGTATAAAGTATATAAGTACTTGTAGAGAAAACACATTTGTCTTTTGGCTGTAGTTACTGAGATAAAGCCCCAATTTCACCAATATATAAAGCGTATGATGTTAGTCAGCGTTTTTTTTTCCCACTGAATGAAAAAATTGGTTAAATTTTTTTGTTCACCATGTTATATTCTCTAAGGGATTTGATAAGCGTCAAAATGACATGCCAGAAAAACAAAAAATGGGAAGCCTTACTGTAAGAACTGCATATTAGCAGTACAATTATATTAAATTGCCCCTCTTTTTCGAAGCAAAAAAACTTTCTGTTTCATATCCATAACACTTTTCCTGTGACTGACGTTTTTATGATGGATCGCAAGGAGCACTGTTCATATATTCATTATTGCACATCTCCGAGCCATAATTCAATCCATGAACAAATACACAAAGCACACTGACAGTGGAAACAAACGACTTTTCCCAAATGATCTAATTTCATTCTTCCATTATTACAGTGCGAGTGCAGGAGGAGTCGAGCACAGAAAGCCATGCCAGAGTCGTTGGAAAAATCGGTAGTAAGACTGTCACGCTGTTGTGACAGAGTAAGACGTGCAGAAGGGCCTGTGCAATCACAGGACCATCCACCCGTGCAATTTCCTCCAGAGCTCTGTCAGAGCTCAGAAATCACACAGCCGAGCCGGGTCTGCGCTCCATGCTGGGTTACTGAGCACTCACAAATAAGCCACCGCTGCACGCTCACGGAGTCAGTCCTTCCCATTCATCTCCATATTTGAGCCATTGCGACCAGCCCTGCAGCTGAATGCCTATCAGCTGATCTGGTGCAGGGTCTGAATCAAAAATTTATGGAGTGGGGATGCTTGTCTTTATGTGTTGCACTCACTCGGTGTACGTATGAGTTCATCAAACAAAAATTTCATTTCTGACATAGCCAATAGCCAGAGTCACGATTTATTAGCAGAACCAAATCCTTATTTTAGATGTAGGGTCTGATTTTCGGAAGTTATGGGTGGTTTGCTGGCATTACTGGCAAACTTTGCTATTATTTAAGTCTAATAATGATTTCTCAAGAATGTATGAAGGTATGTTGCAAGCATACACATATATTGCAAATATTTTATTATAGTAGATGTTTTACCAGCGCACCGGTTTTTAGAGGGCTCTAAAAACATAAAAAACAGGACTTTCCCCCCAATAGCTAACAGTTCGCTTTCCATAAGAAGTATAAATTTTCCTAGTATTTCTAAATAACCACATTTTCTGCTACCCCAGCAGCTCTTGTAGGATTGTGCATCATTCAGAACTGCAATTTAAATTTGAATTGGGAAAAAAAGAAAGAAAGAAAGAAAATCAAATTGGTCAGTACAGCATTGCAGTGTTGGCTCAAAACAGTTATTAGAAGACACACACACACACACACACACACACACACACACACACACACACACACATATATATATAAAACAATATTTACACATAGTTTAAATTGAAGATTTCTAGGTATGGATGGAAGTATGGATAGAATTTAGTATTTATTTTACTATTAACTAGATAGATTAGTAAGTTAAACTGTAATAAAGAATAAAGAATTAGATTTTTTTTAGTAATATTCTAGTATAGTAAGTAGTGGACTGTAGATTGATAGATTTACAGATAGATGTGATAGATCACATTTAATTCTGTGTTTTATCATTTCTTTGTAACTTTACTTGCAATTTTTGAGCGATTTTGCCATAATTTATTAATTCATTAATAAGAAATATATTCGATTTATTAATTTATTTATTTATCAGGTATGTATTTTACTATTATTACGCGCATTGATAGATAAATAGACCCTGACTTTGGGTGGTCTTTTTTTAGGTTATGCAGTGCACGATAAAACAAGCTGACTTGTCAGAGCTTGAGTTAAGTTTGCCTGAAGGTTGTTTTTATTAACTCGGTTGAGTTAGTTGACACAGCTGGACATATGATTTCAACGAATCAGCCACCGTGCAGACAGCCTGTCTTAAGTAGAATAAAATAATAGAATAAAATAGTCTTTTCTAGGCCACTGATATGACTGGAGTTTTCATTGCAAGCGAGTTCACATCATTTCAAACAGATTTGTCAAAACTAGTGTGCATTTCTTTAGGTGTAAAACTCAAAATGAACAAAAAATTGCACCATCAGCACAACAGTGTGTTATGAGAGTTGACGTGGTGTCTATATCTCCCTTTCTTTTCGAGATGAAACCTTTCGTTGACCTTTATGTCTTTCTCTGCTGTACCGAATACAAACTCTATGAATAAAACCACTTCTGGAAAGTGGCAAGGTTATTTGGCGACTATACACATGGCGTGAGTTACAGGGGAATAAAAGCAGGCCAATTTAAATGTTCTGTTAACCACTATCCCAAAGGGACATGTTGTTCCACAGTTCCTGCCTTGCTTGAGTGGGTTCACATAAGGGCCAGAATAGGAAATGTAAGTGTCTGAGCAAGAATGGATTAAAAATGGTCCTCCAGAACAAAAGGGAAGATGTTTAAATGCATTACCAATCCAAGTCTGGTGAGAATATATATCCTGAGAGAGAACACTTCTGCAAACACCAAAAAGGTAAATAAAGGGGCTCATGCGTTATCATTTAGTTGAGGCGCCAGCTGTGTCTTCTTATTCTTTTTTTTTACAGTGTAATTCCTCACAGTGGTGTCATTCAAACGGGTGTCTTCAATTTAGCCAGGCGATGAGAAAAGCTGGAAATTTCCTGCACGGAGTAATGCGTTACATTTTAATAGAGCAACACCTGCGAGGGCAGGGGAATAATGGCTCTCTTGAAATAAATTAGTGGGGCTTTATTGAGACCTGTCATGGGCCAGACAATGGCTCCCTGTGCCCAGAGAGCTCTTGTGTGCTAGCTGGAGAATTCGTTTAAAAAGCTTGGAAACCCGATTCCTTCACTTCCTCAATTTCTTTCTTGTGACAGTCTCGCTACTTCCATCCTGGACTTAATTACCTTTTCATTTTTCATTTGCCTCCAGAATTGCCTCAAGCCTCAATTTGCTCTCTTTGGAAGAAATGTGGAGGAAAAATAGAACACCTAAAGTGAATGTTTAATAGTCTTATGTAATATTACTTTGTGTGTGCCATTCTGCATAGGTCCGTGGGGTGCACATATTATCCAAGATGAACTACACCTAATTATTGATGAGTAAATTCCCCTTCCAACTGTTGGCAATGTAAAAAAAATATTTTTTTACATTATAAATATATAAACCTCACATTTAAGCTTAAGTGTTTTTGTGTACAAATTCAGTATTCTTCTCATTCTGAGCATTATGACTGTTTCTTCAGTCAAAATGTGAGGATCAGGGTAAAGAATATTTTTAAGAAAACAGAAAATAATAGAACATTTTGCCCAATAACTGACAGTGCTCAACTATGGGATGTTATCCAGATTGAGCTTTACCATCCTAAAGTCTGTTACATTCAGATGCAAATATTTTTACCTATTTTTTTGGGTATTTGGGGCAGTACTGCATTTTTATATCATAATCAGTTATACCCTTTTAAAACCCCATTTTGCTCCAAAGATAACATAACAAACTTGCACATTTGAGGAAAGAACAATACACAGTGCCATTAATCATTTGATAGGAGTTAACCGTGCCACTTAGAGCATTTACTCGTATTTGGGACAATTAGATTCCTCTGCTTTCTAGGCCCAAGATGATCGGATACTAGCCAGACTTTGTTGAGGAAACAAATAACAGGGTTTGTGCTATTAATAGAATAACACCCAAGACCCACAGGTATTTCACAAATATCTCTCTCATCAAACATCCTAAGCAGTTAATCAAAAGCCACCAATTGTTTCCCCTAATGCATTCAGCTGTATTTAGCACTTCTGAAATTACTCTCACACCTAGAAACAAGTACATACGTGCAGAGATGATCTGGGTCGTCATGTTAAGCTCTCCAGAGAGAGGATGATTTTAAACACTTTTAAATGTAATAATGTAATTTAGGTGAATATTTATAGAGCAAAGCTTAGATTTGTCAAACAGTGCTTCAAGAGGCGTACAAAACCCGATGCTGTGTACCAAATGAAAGAATTTGCATGTTCCAGCTTTAACAAAACAATGAGTTAATTAAATTGCTCACTTCATACTGTCATTCGGCAGCATAACAAATTAAAATTGTCCAGTGTGATTAAATGGGGTGATTGTCTTGTAATTATTCTTTATAATTAGTGCTGCAGAGTTAAAGCATATTATAATGTCAAAGGACAGGGTGGCTAAATCAGAATTAAAATTAACTTAGACAGCAAAAGTCTAAGTCTAGCATTTTTAAAACAGTTTGGACACTGAACATTTCCATACTAGATCTATCTATCTATCTATCTATCTATCTATCTATCTATCTATCTATCTATCTATCTATCTATCTATCTATCTATCTATCTATCTATCACAGTCTAAGCAGCATGGTAAGTCACCCGTGACGCACAGAGGAGTGGATCCTTGTATTGCCTGTCATTTGGGACATGGCCTCAACATCTCTAAATGAAATGATTCACCCAGATTGTCCCAGCAATCCCCCATGGAATGGACACATCCTGCTCCGAGTTCCTCCCTTTGGAAGCCATCTTGTCTTCTCAATAAACTAATAGAGCCCTATGAGATGCGTGTTATTTCTGGAGAGCAGGTCTTTGCATGGTCCTGCTCTCTTGCAAATGAATCTGAGGGTCTTTTTATTCGAGGTCGGTATTGGCCTGAAATCTTCCTGACATCTTAGAGTGGAAGGGAAAGGAGTGCTGATGAATTGGCTGGGGGTGCAGAGATTTGAGACTGAGCCCAGGGGCCGGGCAATGCCCTCAGGATTGACACTTTCGGAGACGTCCATGTCGTCTTTACAGAAATTAGACTCTTTCCACAGCTTAAATTTATTTCACTCTGAAAAGTTGAGAATCGTCACACATACGCATTCACACCACGCCATGTGCGCAGTGCCAAATGTGTACTTTTAATTCCTAAGAGCATCAAACCATAACTTACTTCAATTTGATCTACAGCTGCCCTGACAAGTCTATATACCAGCTCATTTCAAAAGCCAGAAGCATATGCAACCGAATTACTAACCTTTGTCACATAGTTTCTTTTTTTCAAAGTCAGTAAATAAGTCGATCGCGAGAAAAGCAAGAGGCTAAACTCATTATAAATCTTGACAGCCTGATTTTTTACTCCCAACAATTCTTAAAATGGAAAGATTTTAATCAAGGCAGTTTAATGCCGGTGCAGCTCTTGGTTATTAAAATCTGATGTGGCAGGAGAGTTTTTTCAGGTGCATGCTGGTAATTAGATTGAGAAAATCAGACAGAGGTCTACTCAGCAAAGATTGTCCATTTCCTCTCGTCTGTGGCATAATTTAAACATGAGATAGATGAACTGATTTGAGGGGTCAGATCAATGACCGTACACAGCCACTAAGAATCTCTTTCTTCGTGATATTTACCACAAAACGACAGGATCAATTTATACTCACTCTAACACAGTAGATAAGAGCGATCAATCACAAGCTGTAGGCCTCTGTTACTAATTTCATATCTGGAGGGTGGATTTGATGTAGGCTTTTTGGGATTCTAGGAGCATTTGCAGAATAGCAGTTGATTTGAATGTGGTTCAGGCACTCGGCGACGGCGCATAATTCACTTTGGATTGAGTTCTCTGAAAAAGACTCAGTTGGGCAGAATTGTAATGATTCTTTAGAGAGGTGTTTAAACAGGAATCAATGAAGGTGTCTCGGTGCAGGTTTGAGTGTGATAACCCCCTTTCCCCTTTTCTTATTCTTGCAAAGACAAGCAAAATGCCTGTGGTGCTTTCAGGTCTGTGAGGAGACGGTCTTAATTTTACGCAGCACATATTAATTTGAGATAAGGCGTGTTGGATTTAAGTGGAAGTGCTATCGAAATATATACCAAACAGTGTGTCTTTTGGTCCGTTGTGGTTTCGAGGAAGTGATCTCAGTGCGAATTAATGATCTGGCTAATTTTAGGAAGCTGTGGGGTGTTGGAGGATTCCTGTAAGAACAAGAACATTGCAAGGTTAAATCCCTGGAGAGATCCAACATTTCATCCCACAGAGTGAAATCTGAAGTCTCCGGATACTGTTCTGACACTATTCGAGAATAGACTAGCCAAAATAAAAGATTTGAAGTTTGGCCCACCTACACAAGACAACTCGAACAAGCCACAGCAGCTAGATATTTACATTTTCTGATTGCGTATTGAAAAAAAACTGCTTTAAAAGAAACTATAATATACATCAATAATAATATTTTTAATTTCAAATAAATGCGGTTTTATTGAACTTTCATTTAATCAAATGATCTTGAAAAAGAGGTTTCCAAATATTAAGCACCTCAAGTGTTTTAAACATTTATAATTTGTTTAAAAAATGTTTCTTGAGCAACAAAGTAAGGATGCAAAACAACGATTGTGTGATACAATGTCACACACGTGGACTCTGTGTTGTTGTTTTTGTCTTGTGCCATGTGCTCTGTGTGACCTACTTTAGTTAATTGTCTTTATCGTCTTCACCTGTGTCTCATTTATTAAGTATTTACGTTGTGTATTTATCCCCTGTGTCCGATCTTCAGCTACCGTCTGTACTAATTCTGTGATATTAACTCAATAACTCCTTCACCTAAACCACAACGTTCAATCACTACACTGGAATAATGACATTGTGAAACTATATTTCTATTTGTAATGTTTTTTTTCCTTTCCGATGCAGTAAAAAATATGTTTTATTGCACAAAAATATATTATTTAATGGTCCTTTGCATTCCAAAATCTGGACTTATTTAACAATAATCTATACATCATCAAAATGTTATCTTCCACACAGGATCATTATAAAAAGTTCCCTATTTAAACAATACTGGAAGCACAGATGAGACTCCATTTAGAGTCTACAGTCTCCTCATATCAACATTTTGAATGATTCTATCTATAAAATAGCTCAGGTTACCGCATGGCACAAAGCAATCTCAGAACATCCTGCAGACACAGACTAATAAACTCCAGGTAAACCCAGAGCTGAAGACAGAGTGTGCATTCTCTCTTTGCCCCTTGCTGTCCATCAGGCAGGTTAAAGCATTTGAGTGGACCGGATCACAGAGACAGAGATGCCACTGGCCCTGACCCTGTCGGCCTTCAAGATTAAAGCGCCATGCAGTGTGTGTCAATCAGGCCAATTGTACTGGCCAGCTAGTGCTGACGGACTGAAAGTGTGCAGCAGAGGAGATGATGCATGTTGCTTGGCTCCCACTGAGAACGGCTTGTGAATGGATGTCTGGAAGACCTCCAAAACTTCCTCCTTCATTTTATTTAGAGGGGATCAATAACGTAAGACAGGACAGACCACACCACCAGTGCCCAAGTAACTTACACTTGCCATTTTTATGTTACTTGTAACAATGTATGCGTGGTTTGGACTTTATAATGACTTTCTTTTGACTTGCAGAAATCATGATGATGATGATTTGGTACAAATGTGATATAATAATAGTAACATAATAGTTTTGTGGAAACAGTGATACATTTTTCAAGATTTTAATGAATGCTTGTTTTTGCAACAATTTTATATATATATATATATATATATATATATATATATATATATATATATATATATATATATATATATATATATAATAATGTCTTCTTGCTGATTTAACTGGTTAACTTAACAGATTTCGCTCACACTGTAACCCTGTGGCAATAACTTTTTTCCATGGTTTTTCAAGTCAAAATGTAGTAATAGAAAGGCTAAAAACTTTGACCTTTGACTACTTAACAACTTCTTTAACCAGAAAGTTAAATAAAATCTCTATAAACATAAAGTGAAGTGAGAATGAATGCAAAAGGGCACAGCCTGCAAAAGCTAATGGCACAATACATGTACAACTAAGAGAACAATTAAGCATAGATTTAAAATGCCAGAGAAGTAATCGTGCAATTACCACACTTTCATTACTGGCAGAGACACACTGATGCTAAAAGAACTTTCACTGGTTAATTTTTTTTTTTTTTTTTTAATATCACGTTCTTCCTGTCTTCCTGAGTAAAGGCCACAGTCAAGGGGGTCAATACATTTTTAGTACATCAATAACAATAGCCCGCAAAGCCAGGAGAGCTGAGCAATTAGAGGTTTTGGCTGGGATCCTGACTTCCTTGCTTGGACAACCTGCCATCGCTTTACCGTGGGGGGCTTCTGAATTAAACTACTGACATTCACATAGCAGCTGTTATTGCTCCTGACTGTGTTTGATATCGTATCACGCAGGTCATTTATACCTCAGCGATACTGGCTGTGGTTCAGGTTTCACACGGCTGAACCTACTCCTGACCCTAAATCGTTTTACTGTAAAGGCTCAGGGTTTAATAAAGTATTGCGTACAGCATGTTCAAAAAGAGTGTACAAGAAAAGAAAGCCCAATAGGTCCGGCAAGCTGAAATATTGTCAAAAATAAAGTTAGCGAGAATTTTATGGAAGCAATATTTGAGTCTTGTTTACCACCATGAACTCCAGAAACCCACGAGGCAAAGCGTGCTAAAGCGAGACTTGGACCTTATACATTAAAAATACAAGTCACTGCACACGGCTAAAATAACAAGCCTTATATTAGCTTTTCCAGCCAGTGGTTTTGGAGGTCTGCTATTTGTTTGCTCACAACGAATGCAAAGTTGTGCTTTTCTTCCGGAAAGGTCCAATCTGCTGATCTGTGTGAATGAAGGTCACTTGTCAGCCTGACAGCCCTTTGATACATGAGTGCTATAATTAGCATATCGAAGGAACATTAAGCTCTTCATTAACTGTGCCTTGATCTGCAATTAGCACATATGAGTGCAATTAAATTCACATATTTACTTTAACAGTTGAAGGCGGGTATTAGTCATCATGAAATATTCATCTGGAGAATAGTTACTCGTTAAACCGAAAAACAAAATGACTCACCCCTATTTAATGGATTACATCTAAATTTTCAAATTTTGTTATTTCAGGATTCTTTGATGAATAGAAAGTTCAAAAGAACAACATTTATTTGAAAACAATTTTATGGCAATGTAAAAGTCTTTATTTACAGTGTCCATGCTGAATAAAAGCATTGTTTTACTTTATATAGTATTTAACATTATATATATATTTTTTATTTTGCTGTTTATTATACTGCTGTTTAATGATTATTTTTTTACCTTTGCCCTCACACAATTTTTTTTTTCTTTCAAAAGGCAAGTTCTAAAGAATATTCATGCAGGTCAAAACATTGTCAGTTAATGGATTATGTATTTCAAATTCCTACAGGAAAAAAAACATAAGTATGACATAAAATGTTCCATACAACTCTATTAAATTATGCACTAGATTAAAAGTCTTTTTAGGTCATTGAAAATCCTTGTGTGAGAAACAGACAGTATCATGCATCATTTATATCGCTACAAATCCTCTCCTCTAACAAAACTCTTCAATTACTGGTCTTCATTGAATATAAATATCACAATGAACTGCTGTTTTATGGAAAAGAGACCCAGTTTTTTTTTCTCCAAAATAATGTTTTTTTAATCAATCAATTAATCCATCAATCAATCCATCAGCCAATCAATCAATCAATCAATCAATCAATCAATCAATTAGTAAGTAAATTAATATAATAATAAATAAATATATATATATATATATATATATATATATATATATATATATATATATATATATATATATATATAATAAATTCTAAATTATATATACATAAGAAATTATGCTCTGCCTGTTCTCTCTCTCTCTCTAACCACTATATGAAGATATTATATTTTAGTAAATTTCTCTTGAGACTATATCACAGTTTTAAGTCTGGATGTCCTGTACAGAGCACATTCAGAGTACCAAATGTTTTGGATGTTTCACCATAACCGCTCCCTCTCTTTGCTCTTCAAAAATATCTGAAATTAGTGACACTCTAATGGAAATATGATAATATTTTCTCATTTTTAAATTGTGTGTCATAAATCAACATCTCAGGTAAATGTTATGAGGTTTCAAAACAAAATATGACTTTCTGTTACGAAATGGGAGGTTGATGTCTTATCTCATATGCATTTTGGGAGACATAACAAATGAACTGTTATGTTATGATATGTTGCCCCAAAAAGGTTAGATTTAGTTTATAGATACATTGTATATAATGAGAAAAACATTTTACGCACATTTTGACGAAAGAAAAATTGTATATCGAATAATCCCATTATAACAAAGTTGAGAATCATCTTTATACACAGTTTGGTAAAAACAAATCTTGAAAACCACTAGGTATTGGGTGATTTTTTTTTATTTTTTGTTTTGTTTTTGCCTTTGCATGTTCATTCTTTTCCTTTTTTTTAAGAATTTGAGTCCTGATGTCCTCAACCAAGGACACAGCATGACTTATGGATGAAATCTTATTCATTTATTCATTTTTACACATTATTTTTAAAGCTTTAAAAAAGGTAAAAAAACCCTATTTTTTTTCTCGGCTATTAAGAGGCTAAAAACAACCTCTTACCTCTTTGTGGGATCACATTCAGCGCACTCGTTGGACACACCTTTATCCAATGTAATTGTAAAAACGTAGCATGTCAGATTGAGTACTATCGTCTTTCATTGTGACTTTATCTGTCAGTATTTTCAGTGCTCTCCGAGAGCTCTGATTGGTGATGGGGCAATGCATCATGGGGTGTGAGAAAAGGACTCAGTTTATCAGTCACCCCTTAGATAAAGACAGAAAATCCATGACAAAGTACTCTGCAGCAAGCAAACGCAGACCTCAACCGCAACCCTGATAATCTCGCAAGACTGACAGCGCCAAGAATCACACATTTTCATTCTCTTTGGTTCCCTCTCTTCCTCCTCGATCGCTCACACTGGGGATCTGACAAAAGAGAAAAGAGAGATAGACACAGCTTTCAGGCCTTTTTTGATAGTGTCAGTCCATCTTTTGGCAAAGTCACATTTCCTTTTTTTCCCATTACTGCAGAGGAGTAACCTAATTCTCTTCTGAAAAGGTCACTTATCGAAGGGTACAACATCCATCACTCTGAGTAAAGTCATTACTGTGACTTCATTTTCTTGATCTAATCCATCGCTGAGGATTTCAGCCATATATAACGCTCATTTCATGTCTGGATATAAATATGTTTTACTGTACATCAGGATACGCATTATCTAAAAAGCAGGATTTATGGTTGCCCTCGAAAGCAGCAATTTGTAAAAAAATAATTTGACCCTCATGTTCTGTTGAGCTTAACTTGACTACTTTAATGTTTGGAGTCCTAGAGACCCCAGTGATGTTAAATTCATTAAAATAGTAATTGTAGCTTATTTTCTCTTCCAATTCATGTAATAAGTTCCTTTAACCTAATCAAAACCCGACAGACAGACTTTATTGAAGCTTTAACCCACAAAGCTAGTCTTCAGTACTTCAGAAATGTAAAAGTGTTCGTATTAAATAAAGTTGTTTTTCATAAGATTAGGCAAAGTCAAGCATCTCAGACTCAAAACAGATCACAAAGGTCAAATTAATTCCCTAACATTTGGCATCTAACGTACACTTAACTTCTCAAAAAAACTCGACGTGTTTACTTTTTGCGCTCAAAAATTAAAATGTACATGCAACATCTACCTGATCTAATTCAAATGTGCATTATTTAACCTCTTTTGGTGATGGATTGCAAGCCTTTGTAAGAGACTATTGACAGGCCATGTGACGCATGAATCCGTTAAAGGGCAAAATTTGATATGATGTACACAGAAACGAGTGATAAACAACAGACACTCAGAATAACATCTTGACCTAGATAAACAAAATAAATCAAACTGCTTGACACTAATTGTATATCTATTGGGCACACATGCATATTTGTAAAGAGATACTAGATAAACATTTGGTAATGGGATGGAATATGTGGCTGACATATTGAAAAATGGAAGTGTCACCAAATGGCAATCTTGGAGATTTGGGCAATCTTCAAGAGATTTTGGGAATCAACTTTATGCAACCCCTTATATTATGCAAATGCGATATCTTGAGTTTCACAAAGTTTACATCTACCATTTTATGCAAATAGAATAAGCTGTTCTAGGGTGTAACTGGGGAAAATTTGTAAAACACAAATTCCATTCTAACACTGATTCGAGCCCACCCCCAAAATAAATGTTTTTAATTGTATTGTACATTTGTGTTTTGTTGGTATTTCTTGTGAATTAGCCTTAAGCATGTGATGTTCCCTATATGCCAGTCACTATGAGTTATGTAATGATGACACACTTGGGTCTTACTTGGATTCTGAATTCACAGATCTTTCACTTCTCCTGCAGTAGCTGTTCTCTGTTGCTCCCCAGTGATTTTGCTGTGCCGTCTTATGATCGTCCTCGATGGAAGACCATTCTACAGTTTGTAATCGAGGGTCGGGCATACCATTAAACGATCCTCCCCTTTCAGATTCCTTTATATTTTTTTGCCTTTACAAAGGCTCCAGATGGTGCCCTTGCCCTTTTACAGAAAGTGGGCATCAGGATCCTCAACTACTTGAACGGTGAAGAGTTGGGTGATCACAGGGACCTGGTGCTGTGGCACCCCAGCCAGGTGGGGCTGAAAAAAGGGCTGAAAAAAGGGCAAGCCTTACCTTGTGTAGAGAATCTCTTTTCTCAGTATGGAGTTAGACTCATCATTGGAATGTCTTGTCTGTGCTGAACTGCCTGGGTTCCTTCAGAGGCAGGAATGGTGGTACTACTGAAACAATTTCAGAGGCTCCTGGGGCATATGGCATTTGCAGCGGACAACACTGAGACATACATTCTGCCTATGGGAGGTGTACAATCACATCACATGTCACAGCTCGCTTTCCATCTCCTCTTTTGGAGTCAGTCATGGTGCAAGTCGCTGTGCACCATCTATATTTTGGTGAAGCTTAATCGTGTGGGTGAAGGTGCTCTAGTGACAGCTCTCATTCAGTATGGCGACTCCATCCCGAGACATTCTTGGCTGTTCTGGAGTTGATTCAGTAAGCTTAGGTAACCCTTTGTCTTCCTCAAATCCCACTAATGGAGTGTTGCTTGCTCCCACGCATTGGACCACAGCGCTCCTCTGGCAGAAATCTGTAAATCTGTAGGCTGGGCAACACTGAACACCTTTGCGAGGTATTACAGTCTACCACAGTTGAGCCAGTTTCTTCCAGTGTGTTGGATAGCAGGTAATTTGAGACTGGCCGGTATTACTCTTGCTGCACCATTCCCCGTCACCCGAGGATGCGAGCACTGTTTTCTCTCCAAATGTATGTATAAATTAATGAAATGAATGAAAAATAAAATTAAAAACTCTAATAAAAAATTAAATAATAAAAAACCTGCTGAGAAAATATAAAAATATACACTAATTTGAAATATAAATAAAAACTATAGTAGTATCTCAGTTATTCTAAGATAACCCTGGGTTAGATTGAACCATCTTGACCAGGCTATAACAAACCATCTTTTATCACTGAAGACATTTTTTATCACTTAGGTTGTTTATGTTTTTACAGCCTTTTTTCTCTCCAGCAGGGTATTTTATTCAGGAAATGCAGATCTAGCTTTCATTTATATGTTTAGCTATATAATATACCCAGCCCCATATTTCATACAGTCTATTTAGTCAAAATCTGTTAGCATTTTCTTTACCATAAATAAGACTCAGTTTTCCAATTAATAATACCATCTTGTTTCCTCGTTGTGGCTTTTTGCACCAAGGTTTATTGAATCAATCAATAAAAAAAACACTTCACTGGCAATAAAAGCCTGTAAGGGTGGGAGTATGCAAATGCAGAGTGGGTTTATTTATGATTGCGCAGGAAAGAATTGTTTAGGTATCATTTTTTTGTCTTGCCAGATATGCTGCTGAGATTCATGATATCTAAACTCAAGATTTGGCCAGCTCATCCTCCTTGCAGCAGATGACTCTCTACTTAGCTCAGTAAATTATGCATGTATTATTCATATAATAATGCACCCTTTAAATATTCAGATTTGAGAAGGCGAAAAAGAATAAACATGCGGTAAGAACACAACACTTAAAGGAAATCCCAAATTCCAGACAAAAAGAATGATCTCTGTAAATCTGAAAATGATCTGTACATTTTACGTTTTCGTATAGATCAATTCCCTTCTCTATCGCCCTCTGTCATGCACACAAGCGCCCTGCCTCCCAGATGTTGTACTGGTGTCACACAAGGTAGGTGTTCCAGGTATCTTGTTGGGGGTCCAGCCCGACTGGTTTATCACTGATACTTCTAGTTCCAAATGATGCTCTAGCCTTGTGCTTCCATTTATCATCTGCCCCCAGGCAGCACACAGCTGAGCCAGGAGAGATAGGCAGTTTATTTTTCATAGTTATTTATTTGGTGTTCTCTCTGCCTTTGTGAGAGTGTGTATGTATTAGGGCTGTTGTTGGCATTGGGCAGGTAAGGCTGGAAAAGGTATCAGGGAGCAAAGGAAGCTGAATTAATGTGCTGTTAAATCAGTCTTTCTGACCCGTATTATTTTCTTTATACTGTAAAACACAACATGAGTTGTTTGGTGTAAGATGCTTGTTCTATATAAAACTGTCTATCTATCTATCTATCTATCTATCTATCTATCTATCTATCTATCTATCTATCTATCTATAGTATTAAGCTATTATTCATTACCATATACAAAATGTCCAAAGCAATTAAGAGAAGCCCATTTTAGAGCTTGGAAGTTGTATGGAAAAGAGAAACTTGATTAAAATGAAATAAATGCATTTAATTTACCAGAGTAATTCATATGCGAATCATGCACTTGTCATTTCTAAATGACAGCATATTCTGCACATTTAACAGTTTATATCCCTCACAGCTTCAAGCAAATTTAATATTCATTAAAATTCACAAAGCCATATTGGTTGCAGTTTTACAAAAAACACTGACGCAGAGGAGTGGTTAGGAATTAGCCAAGTAACCCAATCAGTTCCTCGGAAACGTTATAAACAATAGCCTATTAGGAAGTCATACTGCGTTACAGTCAAGTGTTTTATTTGAAATTAAAAAACAGATTCAAGAATACCTTCGGAGACACGAGTGGACGTGGAGCATAACAAACGCATAAGGGTAAAGTTAATAACAGAGCAATTTGTTTTGTGTCTGGTCTCATTGCTCTTTGCCATGCAGCTCATAATTATTCCTCTTTATTCAACTGGGCAAACCAATTAATTAAGCCTGATTAAATCCAGCTAGACCATAAACAACAAACATCATTGCTACATAACCAAACTACTGGAGGGCTGATGCATTTCTTATGGCGAATCAGACGTATTCATCTGAACATGGTCTCTGGGAGTGAAATAAACCAATCAGCAACATATCAGTGTGAAGGATCCGCAGCTCGCCGCACTCTGGGGGAAATATATGAAAGCAGAGGCCGCCTGAAGTGGGCAAAGCAATTTTGAAGTGTTTGAGACATCTGAGAGATCACAGGCTGCCATGTTTCCTGGGCTCATCCACCTCTCTCGCCCATGCAGCTCTCAGTCTTAGACTGGATGTCCAAAAGCTTCTTCCTCAGCCAAGTGAGCACGGCGAAACTGCATTCAGATGCTATTAGATCGGCGCACATCACAAGGAGACTCAGGTGGAAAAGCGTATCTAATGCACTTCCTGACAGTGTGTCAGTGAGGAAAGGTCCTAAAACTGTACGAGAGAGTGAACATACCATGAACTTTAGAATGTAAGCAAGAACATACGTGTCCAGCATCATTCAAAATGCTGGTGCAACAAATGTGTGGCTTTGAGACACAGGCTATTTCGAATGACCCGTTACATACTGTTTTTGGAAATAACATTTCTTTATGCATGGAAAACATGGGTGACCTATTACATTTGCTGAAATGTGCAGTACAACCACAGTACCTGCATAGAATACTGAATTACATGATGCTATACATTCCACTTCCACATACATTCCAGTATGACAACTGAACCAAAAAAATTCAAAAGAATTGAAATAATACTATTAAAGATATAGTTAAGAATGCAAAACAATCATAGCACTGCAACTAGAAGCATTCTACATTTCTTTAATAAAATTAATACTTTGTAAATATATGTTTATTTTGTTTAGAGTTTAGAACTGAATAATGTATCATACTAAAGTAGAAATGTTTATTGCTGAATTCTTACTGTCTGTAGTATTGTTACTCTAGGCATTATTTGTAGTATGCATTATATTTGAACATTGTATATGCATTATATTTTGAATTATATTTATATCATTTCATATGTATAATTTTTCACAAATACAGTGTGTAAATAGCGTAAGAAGTATATATTGAAATTCTATTCTGAAAGCAGCAGAACATACTTTATTACTGTCACATTACAACAAAACAATGTATTAGCTCATGTGCTTAAATTTAAAAAACTCCCTCTAGATCTTAGATGCAAAGGGGGCTGTACATGTATTAGCGTTATGACTTGTGCTTGTAATCATTTCCAGTTTATAGATGTTGTCTTGCTCATGCCGTCAGTCTAATATAACACAAACTCTCTTCCGCGCAACGAAAAGGTTGTGCTTTATTGATAACGCAGACATTAAATTTTAATCCAGCACAGAATGTTTTAACAGACACAATTCATCCTACTGTGCTGAAGGTTTCTGCTTAAATGTTCTCGCCTCTAGAGAGTAAAATGAATCACACTCTCTGTGCACAGGCCACCCCAAGGTGATTTATTTGCTGATTCCTTGTCACTGTGTAATTTATTGCAGTGCTTTTGTCTTCTTTTTTGTATACATGGAGTGATCAGGCAGTGCAAAGCAGCAAACGTGATCCTATTCCTAAGGAGATTCACAGTGTCCAGGACTCCAGGTCAGCCCAAAAATCTGGGCGAAGCATTTTAATATGAAACAATTTACATATTTTGTGAGAAATATAGCTTTTTTTAATCATCTTGTCACAGTAGAGAACAAAAAAGAAATCTCATTAGTGAATTGTATTAACATGTCAAATACAAAACCATAATCAAATATAAAAGTCATTATATCTAAATATAAGACAGTTGTTATTATTATATGATTTTCAACATTTATAGAGCTGCCAGTATATAGCATTAATGAGATAGTTTTCTTCCAAACCTGTATGACTTACTTTCTTCTGTAATTTTTTTTCAACTATTCCTTTAATTAACAACATATAATTATGAAAAATGTAATGCAAAAGAATACTCTTAAAAGCTATAACCAAAAATAAGCAAATATGACAACACATTAAAACTGTTCTTAAGAATATTGATGAGATATGAGATGAGATACAACATATTATAAAGTCATTTATAATGCATTATGCATGTATTAAAATGCCTTAAGAATACCCTTACAATGTATTATAAATACCAGCGTCATAGAAAGAGTTACCAAACTATTTAATAATTTAAGAATAAAAACTCTCACTATCTCACACATATGATTTACAAAAGTATTATATACAAAAGACCAAAATATATTACTTATATATTATATACATTATATAAATATTATTATGAATAAACATTTTTTTAAACATTTAGTTTAACATATCTCTAAAAATTATTATTACCTATATATATATATATATATATATATATATATATATATATATATATATATATATATGTATATATATATATATGTATATATTGTTATCATACTAAAGTTGAAATGTTTATTGCTGAATTCTTGCTCTTTGCAATATGTATTGTTTTATTGCTGTATGTATTATTTGTAGTATGCATTACATTTGCATTCTATATAAATTATAAATTATTATTTATATATATATATATATATATATATATATATATATATATATATATATGAAATAATAATTTATAAATATAATGCAAAATATAATACATATACATATACTGTATATATATATATATATATACTGTATATATGAAATCTCTCTATATATTACATTTGATACATTTTTATTGTCACAAAAATAGTCAGTGCAAAGCAACAACTTAATTTAAATATTTAGCGCACAGGATTGTGGATGATTAGTGAAATCAGTTTCGCCCCTAAATGTGGTACATGTGTGTTTGTACGTAAGGAGGGGGAGTACATTTCCCTGACATTTTGCCTGCATGAATATTAATAGATTGTTTCAGCTCTGCTCCGTGGCATCCTGTTGGGATGCGCTGCCTGGAAACACCAGCTTTGGCAACTGATGATTCCACACTGTGCCAGTTGCTTCAACCACCCTTATCATCCGCCTGGCAAAGAGCTGTGCCCTGCCCTCGCTGCCTACACGCCCAGCCTTCCCGCACCTACTGAGATAATGTAATAGCAGTCAGCTACGGCCAGCCCAGCTCCGTTTGCCTACTAGAAAGCAATGAGGCATGCTTAAGATGCATACATGTGCGCAAATATCAGAGAACGTTTGGCCGGTGATGTGCAGGTCTTTAGATATTGACAAATAAATAAATGCACTTTGTCTGTGAAATCGCTGTGGATGAATTTAAGGATGGAAAAGTGATCTGATCGTTCAATTGTTTGTGATATTCGTTGAATGTTGCAGTGGGGAGTAACAGAAAATCTGGTTAGCCAGGTCAGTCAACAGTGAAATTAGTAAGACACCACGGGTGTGTCTGATGCAACGCCAGACCTGCATTTCAAAAAATAATGAGCTCTCATTTTTTTGATTCATTGTTTTTTACTTTCTAAAATAAACTCATATTTATATGCTTTGTAATGATGCTCTCCAGTTGGCTATATAAAGACATATTGGCAAGTACAAAAATAAGAGATTTAGAGTGTGGACATATTGTGTGTGTGTGTGTGTGTGTGTGTGTGTGTGTGTGTGCATACCTGTATGTGTATATGTATATATATATATATATATATATATATATATACAGGTATGTATAGCATAAAAAGTAATAAAGTACCCCATTATGCAATTACCAGTATTGTCTTTCTTACAGTGTGCAATGTAGCTGAACGTAAACTCTGTGAAGTACATCTGAAAGTGCATGATAAATAAATTTATTGACTCCCAAAATAAAAAAAATCGACTCTACACAGCCTAAACGAGTCGTTAGTCATTCATATTCAAATCCTAATTTTGTGACAACTACAATTATAACCGAACAGGCAAACGATAAAGAAAGAAAGCCATACATTAATAATATTGGGTTAATTAAATACATTTTGCAATTTAAATTTTACACACAATTAGATTATGAAAGCATAATTTATGCAACTGGTACTGATACATGATCAGAAAGTGTTTATTGTTTTGCTTGTCTTAATCTAACAAATTTTGAAGCAGCCAGTGTTGTTCCTTTTGACCCTTTAAGCATTGCGTCTTTAGGAAAAAAATACTTTTGATGATAAATATTTTGACGAACATGAAGCTCCAAATTCTTGTTAGACAATCGGGCTCACATTGGTAAGCATGGCTGTCTCTCTTGTCCCAGCAGCACAAATTCATTCTGACTGAATCTTAATTAACAAATCAGTCTTGGTTTTATTTGAATATGCATGTCCTGAGCACAGAGGACATCGGAGAGAAAGACAAAAAGCAGGGGACAGTAGAACGTTTACCGTGACAGTTCAGCAAACAGCAGCGGAATTGCTAAATGGCTATAGAGGGCAAAAAGCAGCGGAATGGCAACCTTGCAAGGCCGCCACCATTTGTTAGCCACGTTGGAAATGTTTGAGTAAATATGGTATAAATTTATGCAAATAAGAACAGTAATAAAGCACCTTGTGACAGAGAAAGTGAATATAAATGGCACTGCTTCCTAGATAACCTAAAACGGGGCTTTGCGAAATGAAGATGTATAAATCAATTGTGGAACTTGTCACAAAACTTGTCTCCTTGTAGCTGCTCTATGTACGTTTATGTGTTCAAGCAAGGCAGGAGAATTTCTTTGTCCTCTTCCACAAGGATATTTTGTCACTCTGTATTCATAGCCCACGCCTTCATAAGCAAAGGACAGAAAGTAGCAACCTTGACCTTTCCGTAGAAGTCCACAAAATGAAGAGAAAGATCATCATTAATCGCTAGTCATCTGCTTGCATTTCTTACAGCTGGTTCTTGTCATTTCAGATAATGAGACGGAACAGGCTCTGCCAGAGACACGGTCTCAGCCGTGGCTGACCATCGTGCATGCCCTTGAACCCAGCTGGACCTCCCAAGAAATACGGCAACTCATTATTCCGTCAGATGTCACATCGAGCCAGGCGAGAGTGTCAGTAAACCGCTTCCAAATGGAGATGGAGTTTTCACATTGTTTAGAGCGATCCCGAAATAGAAGTCGTATTTCAAAGCATTGACTTTCACAACAGTGTTCGGTTAGTGTGTTCACCGTGTCGTAACTTTTTAGTGTGCACCTCATTATTAGTGATTTTACTGCGAGGCTGTTGAAACACAAAGGAGGGGAGTGCGGGGACAGTGTCATGTTGCTTCAACTGATCAAATGGTAAATAATGATAAATAAAGGCTCAAATAAATGTTTTGTTCTTTCGTATTTTCTTCAGACTAGAGAATGGAGTTTAATAGAGCAACTGGGGCACAATAAAGCAATAGTGAAAGAAACTCCCTCAGCTTATACAGGATTAAGCAATTGAATTGTGAAATGCATTTGGAACAAACCTGCAAAGAAATACCCTCTCTACGTATTTATATGGGTTACTAAGAATACATTTTGCAATTTCAGTCTTACAATAATAATAATTAGAATACGAAAGCAAGTACAATTTATGCAACTGGCAGCGATTCATTTTCAGAAAGATGCTAATTGTTTTTCATGTTGACATCTATGGATGGATGGAAGTGGAGGTATTGTGGCACGTTGCTTCAGCTGATCAAATGGTAAATAATGATGAATACAGATTCAAATAAATGCTATGTTCTTTCATATTTTCTTCAGAATATAGAACGGACTTTAAAAAAGCAACTGGGGCACAATAAAGTAATAGTGCAAGAAACTCCCCCAGCTTATATTTCGCAACTGAATTGGAAAATGTGTTTGGAACAAATGGGTAAACGAATAAAAATCTTACAGCAGTCATATCATTACATAATCATATGGGTTACAATGTTGCAATTTCAATTTTATAATAATTAGAATATATTTTATGCACTAATTCATTATCAGAAATGGCTACATCCAAAAACTAGTCAATTTCACCTCTGTATGCCACTTGAGGTAGTGTCTTCAGGGAACAGCAACTTTTGATAGAGAATTTTTTAAACGCCTAAATGATTATGATAAAACACAAAAAAAGATAAGTGCAGGGGAAAATGTCATGTTGCTTTAGCTTATGAAATGGTAAATAATGATAAATACAGGCTCATACATATACTTTTCTCTTTTGGATTTTCCTTAGACTAGAGAAGAGATCTGAAAAGTGCAACTGGGGCACAATAAAGCAATGGAGCGAGAAACTCCCCCAGCTCTGAGCATGAACGACGCAATAAAAGTCTGATTATTATTTAGAGAGAATATTGCCTCAATAAAACAGCAATTCCAGGCAGGATTCACAGGACACGGCACCAAGGTCTCGCTGTGGAGTCATATTGGGACGGATCTCTGTGGTAGAAAGTAGAAATTGAAACAGCTAATGACCAGAAATCTGAATAAAAATACCAGCTTCATATCTGTCGGAGACGCTAATGTAGCACCCTTGGAAAGTGCAAAAGTGCATCAGATCATCTCAGTTCGGTTTCTAGTGTCTGATCTGTGCTGTGATACATGAGGGGTTGGAGCTGAAGCATTGTAGTGGATATTCAGCGCAGCGTTCACGTCATGACCCAGGATGAGGATAGATAGTGGCATTGGCCAAGCCTCATCCATTCACTCAGGGGGCTGCTGGGCTAGGAAATGGCAGCCTATGACAATATCTCTATTAGGAGTGATGGAAAGCATGTCAGCAAGCCTTTATTAACAACCCTTGCTAGCCTGCACCAGACCTGCTGCTATTTGAGTAATGCCACTCAACAGTGCGCCCCAGACCTTTAATGTACACCCACATCCCACTGCTGTAATTTCCTGAGAGGGTAGGTCGTTAGTTTTGATTTGTATCAAAATATATTAATAAATTATTCTTTCAATTACCTGTGGCCTTCAACATGGAGAAGCCAAGCCAGGGGACATTTTTCACATTGGGGTTGCAAATCAGAACAAGTGCTTCAGAGTTTACCAGCTCACCTGGAAAAACATCTAGATTCCTCAACTGTACCCGTGAAGAAAGAGAACAACAGAGAAACAAAATAAATACGTTTGGAGAAGGAAAGTGAGCAAAAAGAAAATGGAAAATTGTACTATGTATTATGACTAGGGCTGGGCAAGCTACTTAAACAGAAAGAGTTTCAATGAGCAATATGTTTTTGAATACAAAACTATCAAATCATTTAATTTGTGCATTTTTTTATAAGAGTCAGAAAAGTGATATTCCTTCAGTAGAATCTGTGAATCATTTGTAACCCATTATGCTTTTATTTATTAACTTCTGTTCATGCAATAGGTATCATAACCTGACAATGTGCAACAGCATTTTGTTTTACAGCAAACTTATTGCAAACTTATTGTAAAATGTTTTTTGAACTGGTTCATTTACAATGAACCAATTTACCTTAATGGAGCCACACTTCCAAATGTAACACATGAAAGGAAGAGAAAACACTTGGTGAGTGAGTTTTGATAATTGTTATTTTGAGCAATGTGTCCCTAAACATAAAAGATCATGGTTTCATCATGGTACACACTGAAAACATTTCTGAAAAAGCTACACTATATCGAAAACAGCTGAGCTACTGTCACACTACTAAAAAATGTAGTTAAGGTAGAAGTGCCCTACTTTTTGTTAGTTACTCCCAAGCACTTTATATGAAGTAATGAAATATGAAGAATAAATGAAGTGTGATTCACGTGTTTCAAGCGTAATGTACACAATTGCATTCATATTTCATACAATGGCTGTCTGAGCAAGGGTATCTGTCAATCACAATAGATCCGGAACTCTCTGGTGACATTCAGTGCCCTTTTCACATTTCCTTTGGGGACAGAAGAGAATAAATCATAGAAGTGCAGAGACCCAGAACTCATAACATGAAAAACAAAGAACAGGCCAATGAAGAAGATATTTCTATGTAGATCAATTACACACTAAACATATCTATCTATCTATCTATCTATCTATCTATCTATCTATCTATCTATCTATCTATCTATCTATCTATCTATCTGTCTATCCAAATTACATACTTCAGCCCTTAGAGAACAGTCAGTGTCTCCAGTCGGGCACAGAAAACAGACACTGACAACCAGGAAAACCGGACTAGATTGTAACTATTTGTGTTCATTGAGTGTGTAATCCCTGACAACAGACTTAAGCAACTCTTGCTTCTTCTCAAAGGGCACAGATTCACAGGTGATTGATTATGTGCTGCCCTGAGTTGAACCCAATCCACAAAGGCCAAAAAGATCATAGCTGAAAATCGTTCATAAGATCACATCTGAGAACCAATCTCTCTCCAAACCGCTCATTCCCTAACCAGTAACCAGGCCATTTTACCAATGATTCAGACTGATATCGCCTTGGATGGTCAGCTACTCTCGGAGCGCCTGGCCTGAAACGCACATAGTCAGAGCTGTCAGATGCGGTGCCCGATGCGAGGTAGTGGAAAGGCCCGTTCCGGCTCGCAAAATGATTAGAGGGGCTGGAGCTGGAATGGGGCGGACAGCAGAGTGGACTTCTGGGGGAAGAGCTGACATGAGCTCACAACAGAAGATGAACTGGTGTAATGAACCCAGCGGCTCCCTGCAGCCCAATCCTAACCCCCTTCCAATTGCTCATCACATACTGATCATTCCAATCCACGGCCTAATGGTCTTGCAAGGTTCTGCTTATGTTCACTCAATGCACTCAGCCTCCTGGCAACTAATGAATTTGGCATGAAGGGGTCTTGCTCAATTTCAGTTATAAAGGTTCACCAGTTAGCAAGGATCATAATAGAAAACTGGACCAGTTTCACCACAAGATTGACTCATTTTTAGATTACAAAAGCTCCATTGTTTCAATATGGTGAAAATACAGCCCAGCTCCAGAGGCCAACAAATGGACAAATATGAACAACAGGCCAAATTGAGCGCAATAAAATAGGTGATTTTGTTTTATTACATGCTCATGTCATACACTGCACACCAACAGGGCAGTGAGGAATAAATTGAGAAACATATGAGGCTGATTAATCAGACTGTACAAACAAAAAAAGGGTGCAGCATTATTTGTACAATAAAGACTGAGTCCAAACCCCTGGTTTGTAAATACAGTAACTCCCCGCGGAACAGCTGTTAAATTTTGTTATGGAATCAAAGCGAAACCATTGAGTTGTATGTTGTGATGCGAAACAGCATGCACAGCATTAATATCCAAAATGTCAGTGCGGTTTTAATGTCATGCTGTACAAGCATGTCTTTTATTAAAATGCCACAACACAGATCCTGCATTAGGATGACGTGACGAATTTAAATGAGTCTGAAACAGTCGAGGTCACAGCCATGCTTATACACAAGATTACTTTTATTTGCAGGAATATACAATATTTATTAAAGAACAAATTAAATAACAGTACGTGAGGGCTGGGAATCAAACAGAATGGAAGAACATGTGCCAATCTGCATTTGTTAACCACTAAAAAGTATTACATGCTTGGGATCACATCATAAATTTGCTCATCAATTTAAAAGGACTCGGTCATCTCTAGACACACAGTTTAAAGACCTTTTTGAATCGAAAGCCTCCTCTGAGAATTTTATCATAGCTGATACGTTTTCTTTTTGCCAAAGCCATGAATGCACAACTCAATTTAATTGACTAAGTACAATAAATTGAGCTTTTGAAGGCATTGATATGCATGGATAATGAGATGCCTTTGATGTGAATGAACATCCATTTTGGAATTAGCAGCAGTCACAGGTGTTTTGCTGTGAAAAGTGTAATCAGATCCTTTGAAGTTTTATATTACATTACCAAATTGAACATGAAAAGCCCATTCATTTGCATAATTTAATCTGTAAAGGAGACAATTTCTGAAACCTCTTCTTTTGCTTTCTGCCAGCCTGCTGCAAACATATGTTCCTTGGCTGGCAATACAATACAGAGTGAATGTCTGACAATTTCTGAATTTGAATAATCTTTGTATGAATAGATATTATGAATTTAACGATTTAAAGAACCAGGGATGGAACAGACTCAACTTCAGATCCGTCTTTGTGAGAAGATTAATTAAACTGCCGAAATTGGGGAAAAGGAACGTTGTCGAACATTCAAAGCCCTGAAGAGCAATCATTTATGGAACATAATGTTACTCTGCAGTGAATAGGTGAGTCAGAACAGAAATATCCCACCTACTGAATATTTGCTGAACACATATACCATGCAAATACAGATGTCTGATAGTCTATATATGCCCTGGAATGTGCTAGATTTGATTTGCTCCTTTTGAAAAATATAGGTTAATGACATGACATTTTCTCATAAAATACTTGACTTAGTTTGCTCTGAGAGCAATGCTTAAGTTGTAAACTATATTAACATCAAAAGTCATGCTGACATGAAAGAACTGAATAGACGTTTATAAAAAATTGTTAGCAGTTTTTAAGAATTTAGGCTTTTACAGAATGCTATGAGTCCACATAACCTTTCAATTTAAAGAGGTCAAGGTCCAAGGCAAACATCTAAGAAATATATATATATATATATATATATATATATATATATATATATATATATATATATATATATATATATATATATATATATATATACATACATAGTACTCACATACTATAGTACATGGCCAACTAATATCTGGAAAAATCTAACAAGAAAAAGTTAAGCCTGTTTGCTTGAGCCTAACTGAAATAACATATAATGTAACTCCTAACTTACATTTGCTGTACTCTGGCATCAGATCATCTTTTTTTTAGAGCCACATTTGGGGAAAGGCTCATTTGAGCTGAACTCTGGGTTTATTGATTTTTGGCGGAACAGATTAACTGTCCTCATCCTGACTGGACAGCTGTAAAATAAACAGAGCTGCTGTCCACTGTTATCTTTGCATGCAGCCTTCATTTGGTTAAGTTAGCTGTTTGCATTGCTTCATTCACATTGAGCGCACCCTCATATACTGCTGTATTGATGTGGGTTTCCATACAATTCACATTTCAAAAATGTATTATTTGGCAAATTACTCGCTCTTTTTATCTGCCAGCTGCCAGAGCAAGGACTTCGCGAGAAATCACATCTAACCGTGAAATAAAATGACATATTCTAGCCCTTAATCAGGCATAAAATTTTAAACAGCAATGGAAGTGCCACGCTGCTAAAGAATGGACGCTATGGGCTAGTACCTAGGTAGGGCATTGTCCATTCAGATGCCCGCAGGGTTAACACTGTCAAGCCCTTGAGCAAGACACTCATCCTCTTACTGTCTATAACCTAGTATTGCAGCAACTTTTGTTTGATGTATGTTTACAAATTTTTAATAGCTGCTGGAGTTTCTGAAATGACCCCATAACACTGATATCTGGACAAGCAATCATGTCACTTCCTATTAATAATGAAACCCGGCTCTGATTATTTATTTTTTAATTCAAGCCTTGCGCTTTCCTCGAAATCCTTTAATTTGTTTCAAAAGCCTTTTGAAAACTGCTTGTAAATGTCTCATGATTCTACCTGTATATTATCACAAATATGAAATATGAGCAATGTGTTTATATTGTCAATCTTATTATAAATAATTGTATTAAATAATATAATACGCTAGTTATCAGTAACTAACTTTTTTATTTAACATCAATCCAGACTAATACAAGTTCAAACTTGCGAATAGTCAAAAGTCCATTGGTCTTGAAACTAGGAGACAATCACCAACACCTGCGTTTTACCTAAAGCTGTACTTTTTTTTTTTTAGCTGTTGGCCATCCCCTATTATTGAAGACATTTATTTAGTCTCCTGGGTTTTCTACTTTTATAATTAGAAAATAAATATATAATATATCCACAAAGAAGGATTTTTAGGGTGAGTTATAGCAGCACATACTCTGGCTTTTTCTCTATATCCCTCTCAGATGAATCTGCAGAGGAGAGGCTCTTAGATTTATGGAGCACTTAATTCAACAGCCGGAGAATCGATAAACAAGACATAGGGGCCAGCCCTAAGTTGATAACTCCGAAACGCTGATATATCATAACACACCTTGTGGAGGCAGGATGAGTTGCTCGTTCATTTTTAGACACGTAGCCTTGATACTGGAATGGTGACGTTTCTCAAAGCCCATTCAGATGGTCAGTAGGAGGAGGAGATCCTGTGGATGATTTGCCAAACAAACTTTCAATATAAATACTAACTTGGCATGATATGAGTTTAAACCACACCATTCTTAAAACTATACATTATGCAGCTCTGCACTAACAGCTGAACACATGATTAAAGACGTACCATACCCTATATTCCATCTGAACAATAGCTCAAGGATTGTACTATTGTCTTTCTGCGGTCTAAGCACAGTGGAGTAATGGGGTACAAACCACTTCTGGAGAAGGTTCTGCTCTGACGACTGAAATTGATTTGTTGCAAATGGCGAGAAATGGATGGAAGTGTCTCGCCAGAGTAAATGGCAGGTGACTGCCAGCTCAGAGCTTAGATTAACCCATATCCTTCTTCCATTGTGAGACTGTCCTCGTATTCACAGTCCATTAAAGTCAGCTGCTCCACAAGTTTGTCATGCCAATGGAGAATACAAACATTATAAGGGCCTTGCACTCAGACCATTTTAAACATAATGCAAAGGAGCCTGAGAAACCAGAAGTAGACTTAACTTAACCTTTGGAACTTGCAGACTGAAAATGTAATAAAATAAGACAAAACATATCTATGAAATTATTAGCTCCTTATCCTAAAAACTGCAATATTGTGAAATATATATTTTTTTCAATTTAAAATAACCATTTTCCACACACACACACACTACAGGCCAGATTTACTAACAGCTTGAACAAGCGCAAACCGTCTTTGAGTTTTAAAATAGTACTGCCAGGATTTACTGAAGATGCACAGTGAATAAATAGCTCTGAAAAGACTTTTGTGTTTGTAGGAGTTTACCTTTCAGACACAAATTTATGAGGTGGGTAGGAGAGTATTAAAATGAATGATTTACTAATGTTTGCGATGTTAATGTTGCAATGTTTGTCACAATTTACTGGTATTTGTGCCATTATTGAACTCCAAAAAACCCTCTCTTGTCTCATGGCAATAAATGTACCTTGGGGCACTTTTTAGCGAGAAAATATGTACAAGCAAGTACATATAACTGCAGTTTCTACAAGAAATTAACACTAGAGGCAGTAAAACTCTGACACCTTTCATTCCTTTTAATACAAAAGGTTTGATTAAACAGTTAAGAATATCATGTTATGACTTTTAACACATTATTAATATGCTTGGATATTTGAAAATTTATGCTTTTGAATGTTAGTATCACAAATATACATCTTCATATCTATGGGTTTTTATAGATGGTAGGTTTGTTCGGTAGCTCACAGAGTATGGCAATGTACTTGAGAGGCAAAGAGCTCCAATTTGAATCCCGTGTTACTACTGTTGACATGACAGGTAACATCAACAAATGCATTTTTGTACCAGTTATTCATTTGTTAACACTATTGGGTTAGGTTTAGGGTTGGATTGGTATAGGGCGTATTTCCAACAAGATCCAACAAGGTATTAGTAGCAATAGTACACAGATATTTAAATTCTGAACAACCACAATACCTTTATCAACATAATAAACCTGTGCCAGGTTTTACATATTGAACCTGTATTCAATTGAACTGAAACTTGCAGTAAGGCACAATAAAAACAGGCATAAAACAAAAATTGCACATTTTTAAGAGAACAGGTTTAAAAAATATATGTCTTAAAGCAGGCAGTAATTTGTGCTGCTCTTGGTAAATTGCACTGGATAATTATAGAAATTATCTGGATTCATCTGTGTTCTTTAATGTGAGCATTATTGCATTCGTTTTGCCACTACAACCGTTTTTGTTCTTTCTGGAAGGCTTTTCACTAAATGTGGGAACTTGGCTGCGGAGATTTGCTACTATTTACACCATCTTTGAGGCGCTCCAGTTTATCCCAAACATGTCTGTGTATGGCTGAAATAACTAAACCCAAACATTTTACATAAAAAGGTAGTGTCCACATACTTTTTGCCATGCAGTGTATATAGACATGTCTGTTTATATTAAAACTAATTAATCTGCATAAACATGGTTATTGCTGAACCTGCATCTCAATTGATGTAATGGTACATAATGCCCCAAGGGCACCAATCACTGTCCTAAAAAAGGAGATGGACCTTGTCTTTAGACAGTGTGATACATTAAAGCCTTGACATAAGTTTGCAATTGCCACACAGCCAACCTTATCAAACTTGACTGTCTGCATTCAGATATGTTGTGTCTGGCTGAGGCAAAATTGAGCTGTGCTACCAAGACTTCAGTCTCATTTAAATGCCTAGACTTGACAGTGTGGTCACTTACCTAAGAGAAGTGGCATCAAATTCTGAAGCACCCTCTTATCCTTGAGTGCCTCCTGGGCTGTTTCTCTTAATGGGGATCATCGCACTACAGAGTTGCATGAAGACCTCTACAGACGAGTGCAGCAAACTCTCCAAATGAACCAAAAAGAGATTTAGAGAAATAGTCTCCTTGTATTCCACGGGGGCTCGGTACGAATCATTGATGCTTGTCTGTGCTCTTGTCAAGGGACTTGGAGATGCAGTTCTACCTGCAGCAAGTGAAATACAATCACAAGGGCAGCGCGGCAGACAGAATACAGAGTGTGTGCTGAGGGCCCACATAATTTAGCTAAGAAACCATGACGCCGTTGGAAAAGGGTTGAGAGGTATCTTGTGCTGTCTTGAGTGTGTTGTTAAGACTAATGAAATGATTCAAATCACTAAACAATACTGATAATTAATGACTCAAATAGTTATTTTATCTGTCCCTCAAGATATGCTTCATAGGAAGCAGTATGCGATCAGCAAGATTACAGTATCTGCTGGCTCTTATTTTTCAAAGCCTGCTAATTCTAAGGGATATGCAAAGGAATAACATACAGCAAGCTTGTTACTTTATTTTTGATATTAGAACAATTCCTTATTAAATGCATCGATTTTAAGCTTTCTATGGTTAATCTTTATGTTATGAAATGTATAGTTAAATTGACATCCCTAATAATATTTTATTAAGAAAAGTATTTATACACGTAGAAGAAAAAAATAAGATTAAGCATATATGAACATTTTATATATATATATATATATATATATATATATATATATATATATATATATATATATATATATATATATAGATATAGATATATCATATACACTGCAGATTTATTTCACATGCACACACACACACACACACACACACACACACACACACTCTCTCTTGGAAATTATAAAAAACTATACGAAGCAATTGACCAAACAGTATTAGGTGTTCAAGAGAGCCGTGTAATGACTTTAAGATATGCAGCCGAGCACTTAAATTAGAGCTTGCAAAACATATTTGGTTTTGACCTCTACGGAGCAAATCTCTCACCTTTCTCTTCCCTGCACACAATGTGCTAACAATAAACCTGCTGCACTGAATTCTTTGAATTACATTCACGAAGAAAACAAATATATAAATAATTTCATATGTAAAATGCACACGCTGTTATGCATTACATTATGATTTCATAGGCAATGGCCTTGTCCAGCGGATGTGATCTCCTTATATTATGATAAATTAAAGCCCAGCTGCAGCCAGAAGATTTAATTAAGATTCAGCATTCACCTTCGGCAAAGGTAGCTTTGTTACTTAGTTCCAATTAAACTGGTTGGTTGGGGCAAGTCTCGCATTGCAGCTTATTCAGATATCCTTTGTTTGCCCTCAGCGGGCAAACATATCAGAAACAAATGACAAGTTTTCATATTCAAACCTTTTGGGAATAGCAAGGCATTGTGGGAAACATAGAAACCGGCAGGATGCATGAAATAGAAAAACAACAACATATGATATTCAAATAGCTATAATCTGAATTCTGAAAGCAACTTTGAATCTTTCTATCTCTAAAGTTAAAAATGTTCAGTATCTGGTGGTGTCAGTGCATGACAAATCTTGAGTATGGATCTGATAAAGTAAATATTATTTTTGTGAGATTTTTTCATTTACATATTAAAGCACAAGAAGTAGATAAGATGTACATCTGACAGTTTTTTCCCCCAAAAAAGTGTTGTTTACAACAGTTTTTCATGTAATCTAAGAAGTGATAATGAATTTGCCATATTTCTTTATTGTATCCGATAATTCAAAGCATTCTAAACTCATAGCAGCGGAAAAAGGTTCTCTAGGGTTGAATCCGTCTGTTCTTCGCCAGCACACCCCACTCACTCTCTTCTGAGGGAAACACAAAGCAGAAAGATGCAAATTTTCCTTTCCTGAATTAGCCATTAGCAGGGGAAAATTATGAAAGCCTGTTTTTCTGGATTTCTTGCAGAAGTCTGTTGGATCTTGACCAGATCATAAAAACATGTCAGTCCAATAACATTAGAACTGCAACACAATGAGAAATGATGCCCTCAGATGCCCAATTAAAAGTGTGCAGACGCCGCAAACACCTGGCAGGTAACCACATAACATCTTCAGATAACCCAGCATCTGAAATGAACTACCTCTGCCAATTCTCAAACAATGAAACATTTTATAATATTAAATCACAATTAACCACATACAGGGCCTGAAATTAACCCTCACTAAGCACCAAATGCCAGTAAAACTTAAGGCTGGTGTATTCAGTTGTACTCTTGCTATCTAAAAGAATGATAATAATCAATATTATTAATAATATCTCAAATTAAAATTATTATTATTAAACACTTTACCATCTAGAAGCATTATAGTGATATATCTTTGCAAATATTGATTTGTCCCATGTTTTGTAATTGATTAATGCATAGTTGACTAAATCATTTTTTCCTGACTTTTAATAAAATAATCCACATCCGGTTTCAAGGCCAGTGAAACATATATATGACTAGTAAATTTATCAAATCACTGACCACTGGCAGGCATGGAAGAATGTTTGTTTTAGACCCTAACTGCATATTATATATAATAATTAATCAAGAAAATCCCCTGGTTGAAGAAAATTCAAAGATGTATGGCATAGTGAAATGTGTTAAATGCATGCAGCCTCACTGAAACAGGCTTGACTTATAATTACCATAAATACATTAATAAATTAAAATTATATAAAACTTAAGGGGTGGAAAAACATTGCTAAATTGCACTTTTTTGCAGTGGCTGTCCATGCTGGGAAAATTCCTTTTCTCTTTTAACTCTAGCAGATACGATATTGTTTGGAAGCAATTGGGATTAAAACCGAAGACTGAGGGGCGAATTCAGTGATGCGCAGGGCTTTCATATCCACCCTGTTCTACATACCCCATGCGGCAAAAACATCAAAGCGCAACACAGACCGCAGTAGTGCTGGCTCCTCAGTAAAGACATCCAATAAGGATGCTTCATTGGCAAGACTTTAAAGTATTCTGAAACGTGATCTCAAAGATGTCTGAGATTGAATCGGAATACAGTTCTGCGCTTGAAATTCAAATTGATCTGCCAGCACACTCGCACATTGTTTGTCAAGTTCTTTAGAAAGAAGGAATTATAAAGTATGTTCAGATTAGATCAAAGCATATGAGGCCTTCTGACAACAATGCTATATATATAAAGTTATGAAGCCAGGTAACACCTTTATTTTGTGATTACCTAAACTGCAGAACCCACCCTGGAAAGGGCAAAAGTGCAGAAGCACACGAGACCTCCTGTGGAGTTTGTGTCTGTTTGAGTGAGTGTGCTGTGAGTTTGGCCTCCGATGGCCATGACCTCCACGACCAACAGGTGTTTCTTTCAGTTCTTCAGCCAATTAGTGCTCATGGGTATGCAAGGCAGGCTTTGCTCATTAGGGTTTCCATGAGATAAAAATGCGGAGATACGCTGAAGGTTTTTCTTTCGTTAAAAACAATTTCTCTTTAGTGGCCATACTAGTTTTAATCAAAGGCTTAATTGGGTTGTTTTGACCACCAGAGATGATGTACTCCCAACATGAAAGGACATCTTGTCTCATTTAGATAGAATCAAAGTGGTAAGGGTTTCCGCTATTGCTGTGAAGACACTGCCTTTACTTCTTACATTGTGGGGTTCTGCTGCAATTTTTAGAGAGGATGTTCTGGGTTCAAGTCAGTGTTATTTTAGCGCAACTGTCATATCCATTTTTATGCATATTTTTAATTCGTTTTTTTTATTTCATTTTAGTTTTAGTTAAATGTTTGTATTTTGTTGTGTGCTTTTGAATTTTTTTATTAGTTATTAAGTTTTTATTTACATTTAGTTGTTTTAGTACATCAAGCTAAACTGAAAGCTAAACTCAGAAACTAGCTGAAGCAAAAATATTTATATTATTATTATCATTATTATTATTATATCTTTTAGTAAACTAATCCTATTCAACAAGACTTACTGTAAACATAAATGTAACAAAAAAATACATTTTTGTAGATATATTAAAACATTGTGAATAGTAAATGACTGATTTAATTTCTGTTAATGCAATTAAATTAATTAATCAAAAAGTGCATTAGTTGCTAAGTTAATGAGGCGAACTAGGTATGGTTTTGTAATGCATCTGGCATACTGCCAAAATGTCATGTAATTTAATGCCCACTGTCTGACCTGTTTCTACTGTATCGCTATTTTCGTGTTTTTTTTTTTTAAGAATAAAGATTTGTCAACATTTCTTCCTGTTGTTATGAATATTAAACCACAAATGCTTTTGACTGAGTTAAATGTATTTTACCTGAAACATCCCTGTAAATGTTAAATGTATTATAAACTACTGTACAGAAAGATATTAAAACACGATATCCTTCAGGCTATTTCCAAGTCATTCACTACAAAATCTGTTTCACACTGAGCACATATGCTGCTGCTTGACTTATGTGCTGCTCAGCTGTGACTTTTTAACACAAACTGCAATGATTTCTGGGTTACTGCATTGACTATTTCTTTTAATAACATCCACAAAATCTAAAATGTTATTAGGAGTTGGCCACTGAGAATTTTGTGAAATCTAATTTAAATGAGTAGGCAGACCACATTTACATGCAAAATGATAATTAAATCTACATGTAACCATTGTCCAGATTGTCTCAAATATCTTTCAAGGAATTACAAAGAATCTGTCACATCTGCTGAATAAAATTGTGCTGGTTGTGTTTGTGTCTGTGTGTGTGTCACTGCATGAGCGACATGCTTCAATCTAATAAACATATAAAAAAAAAAACACATATTTTGCTACCTGGTCTATTGGCATAAACATACCTTTGTGCACTTTTTAGCGAGGAATATGTACCAACAAGCACATATCACCTTTTATTCCTTTTCACTCAAATGTACAGATTAATATGCTAGGATATTTCATCACACAAATTAAGCTTCATATCTATGGGTTTTCATAGACGGTAGGTTTTTTCGGTAGCTTATGAAATGCGGAAATGTGAGGTAGCCGAGGTTCATACATATATCAGTGTGATAAAAATGTGCCAGGGTTTAAGTATTGAACCTGTGTTTTAGCGCCATTGGACGTTTCTCTTTGAAAGTGCGGTATAGACACAATGCAATAAGACACATAAAAACAGGGTTGCACAAAAAGTGCACAGAATTACATATTTTTATGAGAACAGCTTGGTATTTTGCACCATTATTTAATGTTGCTTTATAAAATCTTACTGTATATTGCTACCGTTTGCAATCTTAATATGTTCCAGAGTGATTTACAAACATCAGCATGCTATTCACAACAAAATAAATTCATTTTCAAAGTTTCAACTGTACTTGTTATATATGCTGCTCACGTGGGAACTATGAATACTGTAACATAATAATACACTCCCAGAAATAAATACACATTGGATACATGCTGCTTACATAGCGTGAAACATCAGAGTGTATTTATGTAAGACTGTCTTAGGTAACAATTCAGTAACTGAATAAAGACACAATGAAAGATTTTAATGTCCAGTTTGAACCACACAAATCATTGTAATCAATAAAACAGGAAGTGTGTGAAACAAGGCCGATCCCTGATCAACAGAGCACTCAATCTCTCCCTCTCCCATTACGCCTGTGTACAGCCAGTCTGTAAAATTTTCTGATGAGCCGACACTGTCATGGAGATCTGTTAACCAATTGACGGCACACGGCATCTTACATAAATCAATTCCGGCCCGAGGCTTAAAGAAGCATTAATGCAGCTGTAATCTTTTGTGTTTGAGGCTAAGGCAGGTTCTTGAATGAGACTTTGCAATGTTTTAGGCCTTGGGAGATTACTCACAGTGGCACATGACAGAAACAAAACTCATGCTATGCTGGTGGGTGTCTTGATCAGCTAAAAGGTGGACAAATCTTGTATTGCCAGGATTAGATGCAAATTATAGCTAGCTAGACAGAATGGGAGAACGATACTTATCTGTAGATACTGCTGTTTTATACAGGTATGTGTGAAGCAGGGCCTGTTTAATTTTTAATCACCTTGGCAGTGGCGTTCACATCAAAGCGTTTGTGACCTTTTTCAGAAAAGGGAGGAAGCATCTGCTTCTCTGTCCTAAAGGTCAGCAGCACTGTATCATCACAAGCATCATTAAGTGCCACCAGCTTCTGCTCTTTTAGAAATAGAGAGAATAGAGATGAACATTGATGTTCATTAATCATTAATTTTCGTAAATGCAGGAACTACATGCATGAAATGATACATAAGATGAATGTGATTTAGTATAGCACTTGTATATCATTGCTTCTAATTGCTTTTATTGTCCTTGTTTATAAGTTGCTTTGGAGAAAACTGAAATGATATGCAAGAAGAAAACTGTAGGCTGCTTCCTACATTTTCCAGGTTTCTCTCATTTAAATGTCTTGACAGCACTGTGACAGCACAGCCATGACAAATTTGACATTTCTAATATTTAATGATAACATTCCAAATATAAAATATTATATAAGCATACATTCTCCATAATAATTATATTTAAAAAATATATATATATATATATTTTGCAAGCTGTATATACACATACCACCATTTCAACTTTTTGGGTCAATGAGATTTTTTTTGTTTGTTTGTTTTGTTTTTGAACCTCTCTTGTGCTCACCAAGCATTTATTTGATCACACAGATAATAATAAAAATTATTAAAAATATTAAAACTGTTTTCAGTTCAAATAAGTATACAAATGTCTATCTATCTATCTATCTATCTATCTATCTATCTATCTATCTATCTATCTATCTATCTATCTATCTATCTATCTATCTATCTATCTCAAACTTCTGAATACATAATTCTTGGAAATATTTTTTTTTCACTTAAAACTGATAATCAATAAACAAATAACAATAATAATAAAAAACCTCTGACTGATCTTATTGTCTAGTAATATGCTTACTTCTCTACTGAATAGCTTTTGCTACTTCCAAAAAAAAAACAATGCCACCATGCAGTGCCCAAAATGAAAAACAAAGCATTGTGGGATTTATTGTTTTCAACGCTCCGGAAGATAATTATCATTCATTTGTCTCCTATTTTGTGGCTCAGTGGACCCATATATTAGCAACTGAGCTCACCAGCATTTAAAAGTCTGGCTCATCAATGTCAAAGGAATTAATCAAGTTTCCCCAATTATCCCAAAGCACACCGATTTATACAATAACATTTATATTATGATTCAAAGTAGCACTCGGCCGTTCATTCTGGGAATGAAAATCAAGCGAATGCCCAAGCCACACAGATCAGAGATTAGAATGCAATTTACAGCATCACTGATCTGGATGCAGTCAAAGCATCCAAAGTCCTCAAACAAGAGGTGATACGCGCTTCCTACTTTGTTGCGATGGAGCGTTATCAATACATCAGAAGGCCCTTGTTCTCTTCAGTACGTCCTAAAACAACGATTATCCCCATGATCTCCGCCCCGTACGCTACAACAGAGCAGCAGCGATAGACTCCCACTTAGAGCCCGAATGATCTCATTTTCAGATCTGCCTGAAGATGGATGAGGAGTCATTATTACACAACGACTATCTCTCCACCTACCTTTCCATCCCCTTCCTGCAGTAAATTAAGGTAGCCCACACTGTACTGTCGGATCCTACTTGCCATACATTTCACAAAGGCCTCATCATTATATAGCATGACCAGCTCCCACACTAATGCCTCTTGACATTTGCCGTGAGGGTGTTTAATGACGAGTAGATGTGATGCCTTAAATCACCGTCCATCTTTAGCCCCCACCAGATGGCTCTCTTTCATATGCGTCTTTTCTGACATACTGAAAAATGCTGATTAATGTAATGGGGCTCTGCACCTCTTGTAGCAGCTTGGCCATTGTTAATTACTTCTATCCATGGATTCAAAAAAAAAAAAGAAAGAAAGAAAGGAAGGAAAAGGAATCCTTTTGTGAGTTTTCAGCACAGAGCAGCTAACTGTGAGTTTAATTTAAAAGTGATAAAAGTGATGAGTGCATTCCAGGTTGAATATGCAAAGACAACTCAGCCAGTCGTTCCTATGTTTATTTTGGTGAAAGTGTGACTCAGTGGCATTATCAAAACATTGCTCTTTTTGAACATCACAAACGAGGGGGTCTTTAATACCTGGAGAAAACTATCCGTTAGCATTCCCACTTATCTCAATTGCAGCTGGCATCAAAAGAATAGTAATTTTGACAAGTTGTGATCTGATTTTTAAGAGCCCTGGAAAAGACTGAATAAAATACTTCATATTCATGTCCACTTGATAATTTATTTATTTTTGGCAGCTTTTAAATAGATTCAATTTAGCTTAGTGTGAAGCAAAAAAATATATATATATATATATATATATATATATATATATATATATATATATATATATATATATATATATATATATATAAATGATACCTGTAATATATTTTGATGTGTATTCCTATGATGCTAAATATATGCTGAATATGTTGATTTTGTATTCAAGAAAAAAATTATTGTTTTCTGTTTTCATTGTTTAAAAAAATATAAAGTCCAATAAGTTAACTAACTAAATACAGTATATATATATATATATATATATATATATATATATATATATATATATATATATATATATATATATATATACATACACACACACACACACATTGATAAAGGCAACCAACAAATGCATAAAAGTTTCATTTCCCACTGAAAATATTTAAAGGAATGCTATTAATGTGAATGACACACTCAAATAGTATGTACACACTCTTTAGTGCCCACATGCCAATTTCAAGCTGATAACAGACCACGAAGCCATAAACACAAACACAAAAATGGTGTAATTTGGGAATATGAACCTCCAGCAAGCTGCTTATTGCATCTTCTTCTGATTAGACGATGACATTTTACTGGACTCTCATCACACCACCTTCAAGAGAAGCTAATGGTGCCCTTTTGAGCTCAGAACGGAGAAAAGCTTTCACACATCTGAGGCTGATGAAGGGAGGGGGACCTTACGACTTGCAAAGTTGAGAAAATAAGATGAGCTCTCTTCCATCGGGGAAAAAGACAAAGAGCTGTGTTACAAGAAAACACAAGTTCCTCTCGCTCCCACCAGCGAAGGCAAATGCAGATCTCTTGTGTCTGACTGAGCCTTAACCAATGTTTGCCTCTGTCCTCACCTCTCAACGTCAATTCAGACTTCTTTAGACTACAGATGGAGTGACAGTCTGCAGTAAACAGCACATCTTTGACGGCTGCCAACAAAAGTGAACATGATTCAATTATAGCAGCAATGTACACGCAATACAGTACACATTAAAATAATATCTCAAGAGAATCTTTATATGAGAGAAACCATCCTAGATAATTTCAACACAAATTAAACTATATAGATTAAATTACATGGAAACTACTTGAAAATTTAAAAGGTTTATTTTAAAAATTAATAATCAATGACAATTATACACCACACTAGATATTACTATGTTAAATATCAGTGGACATGAATGTCTGCATTTGCCATGTTATTATTATTTTTAAAATGCATGCAACTGAACTGAAAATGAAACGGAAATGAACTCAAATTCAGAGAGAACACATGGAATACTTGCCTTTAATAATTTAGATAAACCAACAACTGAATAAATAAATAAAAATCACACCTGTGAGCCGGCCATTTAAAATTAACCAAGTGTTAAAAATGGTACAAAAAAAGAGGTCACCATTTTCAGTACAGATATATACTATATATAGAATTAATCTGAATCTGAAAAAAACACATGATGCTAATAATAAATAAAAGTCTAGGGACATGTAAGGCATTAACAACCCATTAAAAATGTTGATGAAAAAAGAAGTCCGTTAACAAGTTATGCATCAACAGTTTATACACACACACGTTTTATACAACATATAAATCACTGCAGCATCAAAACAAAGCTATGAAAACACACATTTAACAAGATGAGACAACAGGCAGGAAATTTCATTTAGAAAATGTACAAAATCCATTCACCAAATATCCAGTGAAATCCATTCACCCTCACATAAGAGATATTATGTCTGTCCAAAAGTGTTAAGCAGAAATGGGTAAAAATCTTCAGAAATGTGTTTATGAATTTTCATTATATAACGGCAATTCTTTTGGAATCCATTGTAAATGAGTTTCATTTGTAGTTTAGCATTAAGTGTTGCAAGGAAATGAAATCTCGGTGTGTCAGACCTCAGAGTCATATCTCTAAAAGATCAGATAAATGGAAAAGAGAGACTATTAGCTCGATTTAATGCTTGCAGGAGAATGTCACATCAGTACAGAGCACATGCAGCAAGAGCTGGCAACTCAAGTTAGGTGACGTACATTTTAGGTGTCACAAAACCACAAGTTTACTTGCTTTCTTGCTTTTGGATACAGTGCACTCTGATGCAGATTACTTTATCAACGAACATTTCAAATTTGTCATCATTATCCAACCTCATGTTGTTCCAAACTTTTATGACTTTCATCTGTGGAACACAAAGTGAAATTAAAACACGAAATGCTTTGAAAGTCAATCTGGAATGACATGAAGATGAATAGACGATGGTGCAATTTTACTTTTTTGGTTCTTCGGCACAGTTTTTTCTTTCAGCATGACTGCAATAAAGATGGCAGCTAATATTTAATAATTACAACGCATTTTGCCGCAATTCAGCTTTTACACCCACATAACTAAAATTCAATTCCTAATGTAGAATTCATCATGCACATTGATTCATTCTTTCCCTGTAATGAGCAAAATCCATCTCCTGATATCAGTTTTTCTCCCCAAAATTGACCACAGCGCTGGTCTGGAAACCTTATAATGAAATCTTCCTCAGAAAGACGGCTCAGATTTTTGCCCTTTCCATATTTGGTCGGAGGCGATCTGTGGGTTTAAGCACTGGCTGCAGATGTTTGAGTAGACTTGTTTTCCTCCCTATCAGCGGATCTTTATTTGAGTAATCATGTTTTCCCTCCCGTCGACTTGCACTCAGGCCTGCAACAGCCGGGAAAGGCAGCCGAGCACCTGCTCTGGTCTTCACTCCCACACGCCGGGGGAAGACATATGGTCATGGCTTTTTGCTGCTGGTTGCATGATCAACCACTGGAACTGCATAGACTAGCTCTCAGTGTAGCCTGCTCAGATAAATTAAAGTCCAAACTATGACGCTTGGGGCTGAGCAAAATTATTCCATGACATCGGGTCATTTACCAAAAACAGGCCACTGTCCATAAATTCACGGGCTGGAAAGAGAACAAAAGGTGAATGGGAGAACTTGCCAGTTTGTTGGATAGTTTAATAAAATGGGTCATTAACAAAGCAGTTTCCCCCTTCAGCAAGCAGGACTTATATGTGTTTACAATGTCCACTGCATAATATCTATATGTTAGCTACATGAATGTAAACTAAAATGAAGGTTTATGACCGATAATCAATAAAATTGCAATCAACTGTGAAATGGATTTTGAAGCACAGTTCATCAAGCAATCTAATAGATAAATCTATTTTATATCTTTTATGTATGCTAAAAGCTATAGCTTTCCTGCAATGTTTATCTAATATTTTAACACTAATAGTATTTTACAAAATCTATGCAATATGTGCGACCATGAATTATGTCTGATATGTCTATAATTAATACATATTTAATAAAACTGATTAGCCCTAGAAAACCTACTATGCTTTTCTTTCAAACATTAGCCATTTAATATATATTTTTATATTCATACTACTGCTGCTTCATTATGGAAAAAAATAATAATCACAACTATTTTGGTAAATACTGTAATCACGGTTATTTAACATAAGTGGGCCATATGAAAAAGGCCAATAAAAACATATTGGACAAATATAATAGTAAAAAGATACAAACGGTCCTTTGAGGTTTTTTAGGAAAGTATTTGGCTAACAACCTACTACAGAAATGTAATAATCAATTGTAAAATAAAACAGCGTAGCCTTTAATGTAAGAATTAAAGCTACAAATCCTTAATTCAACAGCAGTAGTGAGTTCCTCTTTGTCTTTGGTTATTTTATTAATATTATGTAGACATTCAGCAGTTGGAATATTACCCTGTTGTCACTTTAAGAGCTGCAATCCAATATAATGTTACATATTTATTTTCTTTCTCAATGGTTTACATTCGTAACCGGTGAGGGTTTATGTGAATAATCACCAAGCACCAGGTTTTTAACACATTTTTTTGTATGAATTTGACCATTTAGGTGTATACCCCAAAAACATAAATACAACAAATTCCGCGCTTTTGCATTTCTGGCATAAATTATGATATTATATATACTGCCAAAAATGTATAAAAAAGTCCAAATTCAAAGCTTCGGAACAGTTCAGAGAATGCATAGCAACAACCAGGACACCTGTACTAGTATCCACATTATCCAACAACCAACCAAAACAACCCTGTCCTATCAACCAATCAGAACTTCCAGGCAAAATCCTCAGCATCCGCCTATGGTTGTTTGTAAACCACCACTGCAAAAAGCATGTTTGAATTAGCTATAACCTGGCAACATCTTGAGGTTAAATTTTCACTGTAATATTCCTTGCTTGCAACATGGCAACAAATGTGTTTGGAAGCCATCCAAAAAAATAACATTGAACAGTGGCGCACAGGGTGCCATTTAGATGTGCAAGCTGTGGAAAGAGAGCAGATACTTAGATGTCTGTCGATGGCCAGCCAACCCACATTCGCTACTGAACATGGAAGACTCTGTTACCAGAAACACATCCCCATGTTATCAGAATAACATTATTCAAATCTGCTGGTTTTCACTAACAGGACTTGCTAAATCATTCAGACATAAAAACGGATATTTATGAGAATATAAAAGCATGTTCTTGATGTAGATCTATGATCATCGCGCTCTATTTGTCTGCCTGGAAACATTCTGACTGTCAGCTGTGATTTGTGTCAGTATTTAAGGTGCTTTCCAAACTCCAGACTCTGACATTGTCACATAAGATTATTATCATTAACAAAGAGGGTGTATGAGTTGCAACTGAACATCATTCTTATTGCTGTGATCTGTCAAGCTGCAGAGTATCAGTTACGTATGCGCTCGCCATTATTCACTTTCAAAGTTTCTGTGAGCGTCAGCCCTCAATATCACTTGCTGCACTCCTTGACAACTTTGTTTGTTTTTACATTCTTGTCACACGGAAGCCAACAAAGAAGAAACAGACAGGCAAAGAGTTACAGCCAAATAACCAGGTGCTTCTGTATGATTGGAGTGGCACAAGCAGCTCTGCACCTACTCCACGCCAGAACGTCGCGGCTCAACCTACAAAAGCCCTCCGCCATAATCTCTCTGTCCTCCGTCACTCCTCCAAACAAGGTGGAATTTAGAGATTTGATGGTTAAACAAAATGAGGCGTGAACAAACCCCGCAAATCACTGGAAAACTTGGAAGTCATTAAAAAGAACAAGAGTTGCTTGTGGAGAAGATTGGTCATTACGTAAGGCGTGCAAACAAAAGCAAACCCCTTCGTCCCAGTTCAACTACTGGCACCACAATTAGCCCTGGGTACTGGATTTACACCACCGCAGTCCCACATCACTGAACTGAAAAGCAATCTCTGAATTCTCAAGAACAGTTGCACAAATTAATTTGTCTTAAACGCAGTAATATCTTTTGGAGTCGCTATGTGGATTAAATTCACGTTGTTGTTTAAAGTAATCTCACATTAACTCAGCCTTCTGTCAAATTTTATGAATTAATTCAAAAGCTTAGAAAAAGTAGTTCAAATTACTATTTACGGCAGATGAGAAACAGAATTTAAATAAATAAAAAAAAAAACCTACATTTAAATTGTCATTATCTGGAAATCTTACTTTGAGAGTTGACTAATTCAGAAAAAATGGATGGAAACGAGATAAATGTTTTACTTTTGGAGTAACCTTTAAATAGCACCCTGCTTCATTTTAATCAACAGATGCTGAAAAAGTCGTTACAGTATTATACATTTTTTGACAATTTTAACAATTTACTTTACCTTTTTTCAGTAATAAAATCCATTCAGGAAAATCCTTTTCAAATTGCCATTGAACCAAAGATCTGAGTACCGTCTCACTTAAGACATTAGACATTGTTTTATGGTCATTTACGAATTTTTACATTTATAAAGCAAAAGGATAAAGTTGTGGCTCACTGTCCATAATTAATGGCCCTGATCTTGAGGTTAATGTCAAAATTTCCACATATAAGCGATTAAAGATGAAAAACTCTAGTGGAGGTGGGATGAAGAATCGTCTACTTAAATGAAGTGGCTTACTTTTCATTTAAGCAACTTTAATAGCATATGGCCTTGAGCATCTCTACCTACTAACAGAACAAGGGCCAAATTCAATAGATTTGTTTAGATTCATTTAATTAGTTTATATTGTCATTGTGATTTTCATTTATATGGTTACTACTAGCAACAGCATGCCTACTCACTCCTCTCGCTGAGTGTAAATTACAAAGGATATGTTTTACGCACACTTCCTACGATAAGGTATAGTCCATAATGGTGAAATTTCTACGGAAATTAAATTAAAATGGGTACAATAACAGTTTCTCTTGTGAACAACTAACTAATTTTAATATTACCAAACAATAAGGTCTCCGGTCCTAATCATTTGATTGCTAAATTGACCAAAAGGGACAGAAAACACATAAAGATTACAAAATATTTCTGTAGTCAATATAAAAATAAAATATAATCAACTAAATATAACTAAGGTATATACACAACTTTACATAAAAAGCAAATACATATAAACAGCACATAAAAAGTGCATAATGCTACTTTGTTTAGACTAAACTTTGTTCAGTTTAGTTTTGGCCATGTTCATACAGCAGCAGAATATGGTTGTCAATCCGGTATCCTTAATACGGTTACTTTCACACAGAGTTCAGTATTTACAGGTGTGTTAACCGCATTCCCGTTGCACGTTCATACATACAACTGTAAGCTGATGTGTGAACGAGATATTTCGAGACTCAAACTTGTTAAGAAAACACAGTTGTCGATCACAAATGCAGGACTGACAACCGTATTCTGCTGCTGTGAACGTGGCCTCTGTTCAGAATCATGCAAAATGTATGCAATCTCACCAGTTGTGTGCTGAGAAAATATCAATGCATTAGATGGTGTAAGAATACCCAAGGAAACATTATGAATTAATTTCACCTCACAGTTGGAGATAATTACTGGAGTATTACAATCCACAAATGAATATAACAAACAAGGCTTCAGGCAAGAGAAATTCATCCAACAGTATGCATATATAACCATGACAAATGCATGGCTTGACAGCAAATTACACATGAAAATGAATGAAATTATAATATTTTGTTCTTGTAAACAATACACTATTTTATGTAGACTCACCAAGCTCTGTTGCGAAGAAGAAGCCTTTCGTAAGTTACAGTATATGAAATATCGCTCATCTGATCAAGTCTCAACTTGACCTGATTTCATTGTCAGTCGTGAAAGAACAATCATTCTTTGTCCTTTTAGCAGAAATTTCGCAATCAATGAGTCTAAAGCTAATAGCCAAAAGCTTTGCCATGAGTTAATTACAAGCGGAGATTGCAGCAACCTTGAAGCTAATGGTTATCCAAACTGTAATTTGTCACTGCATTTTCGCCTCAAGCAAAATGCTATTTGGTTATGAAGTCCATACATGAATATTGTCCTGGCCTCTTTACCTCAATGACAGCCACTGAACAACATACTTCAGAACGACTACAGTGTGTGCGACTGTGAGTTCCACACTTCATCACTTGTATGACAGAGAGAGGCACTCTAAATGTCTTTCCACACACGCGCGCACGCACACACACACACTGCTGTAATGCTCCTGGTGGCTCACTTCTCATTCTGACAAGATGCTAGACAGCATACTCTATATCGCCTCTCAGTAGGATTAGCAGCAGCTGTAATACCATGGATGACACAAGTGAGAGAATTTTTCAACTTCAGAATTAGCCCCTTAGCATCTATACTCAACTCAGTGACAATTTAAAAATAAAAATGACCTGAATACATTTTTATGTCTCTTAAATGCGATATACTCTTGAAGAGAATGGCGAAAGCTCTAAATTGTAGGATCAAACAGAGATTGTAGCTAAAAATTCTAGCAGAATTGTCTGTGAAGTTTATATTGAGTATTAGCTCCGATAGGCAATATAGGTGGTCCCGACATGCCTGAGGGCTTGTGAGATGATCTATAAAATGAGAACATCTCATAACTTCAGACTCTTGGACGTTTCTCATCCAATCTACTTGAAGCGGGCAGCAAAACGCGATTAAAATAGATCAGTACCACGCTATTTAACAAATATGGGTCCACTTCATTTCACTGCGGTGCGCCGCTCGTTTTCAGGGTAAAGTGAGCATATCACAACTTGTTCCATCCAGATGTACATGCACCTTAACATTTAACAAGCTAAAAAGACTACCAGAAAACTGCATAAAAGTTGAGCAATCACAACACAGATACTAGAAAATGTGATTTTGCATGATTTTGCATTACATTTAAACACTATAGACTATAAACACTATAGCTACTTAGGACTAAATTGAGGCTTAAATCAGACCTACCAAGAGGCAGGTTTAACTTCAGATTAATGTTGTGTTTACAATCTTTATGCATCAAAATTATTTGTACCCTTAAGATATGAAAAAAGAAGCCAGTAAAAAAAACAAACCAAAAACTACAAAACTTTGACGTAAAATGGAAAGGAAGGGAAATCTTTTTTCAATTATTCATTGTCTCATTAAAATAAATGTTTTTCTCTAATACACATTGGCCACAATTAATTTTATGTTCATTATTTTATTAATTTAATGTAATGTTAATTATTCAATACTTTTTGCAACCTTTTTTGCCAGCTTGGAGGTTTCTTCTACAATGCCCGATGAGCAAAAACACCTGACAAGAGATTATAGACCAATGTTCTCTATAGAATCTCCACCAGACCCTTCAGATTCCAAGCTCCATGTTGATATTCTCACTTCTTCAGATTTCTAGGGTTCAGGTCAGGGAACTATGAAGAACCTTACTTTTGAACACCCTGGTGTTCTACAAAATGTAAAAAATAGTAATAATAACAATATGAATGTGAAGATAGATCTTCAGATATTTTACTCATAATAATTTCTACAAATAATTTTGGTCAATGTGTATTAGAGAAAAAAAAATATTTTCAGATTGTAATTGCAGGTTTACTATGCTGCTATTGTTTTACTGAGATTTGCTCCTCAGTTCCCTACAATTTTAAGCTTTCCTGGAGCATTCCATGTTTTACAGGCAACGTCTGTTGTCCTAATTCAGATTAGCATAGTTGGTTTTAAATTAATCAAGTTTATTTTAGTTGAGGACAATGTAGTCCAGGAGTTAGTAATCTGTACTCAATCTGTGTTTCAGAAAGCCATTTTGTAAGAAAAGATTAGCTATTCTAGATTAGACCTACTCCTGTCTTAATTTAAACCCTGTCTGGGAAAACCACCCCTGCAAGTCTTGCAATTTGGGTTGCAAAAACGGTAGGAAATTTTACTACACTTTTCAGAACCGATTTGGAATTTTCCAGGTATTTTGGGAATTTCTCTGTAAAATTACTGAAAGTATTTTACCCATTTGCAACCCACATGGAATAATATAGTAGTAATTTATAGTAAATACTATAATATTCTCTAAAAATACTATAGTAAAGCACTTATTTTAGTATTAATTCGTATTTATAATTCTGTATTTGCTTTAATAATATAACAATTATATTAAAACTTTACCCAATACTGCCCTACGTGACCATTTCTACTTTATATTCTGGCAAAGTAAACTCTTAAAACTTTTTGGAAAAGTATAAAACCCAATGTGCAGACGCATGTCCCTTAATTTCTCAGAAATTATGATGACACCAATAGCTCTGCTTCTGTTTTTTTTTTCCATTTCAGATTACTGCATTGAACTGTTAGCTGTAGTAATTTTTTATCTACCGCAATATGTTTTACATCACATTGCAGTGTCCTTCTTTTGCCCAGAGGTGCTTTTAAACCACCATGTGGCTAAATGTTGCTTTTATCTTGAACAGCTTTGTTGTGATTGACAGGTATATGTGAATGTGCATCTGCTGGAGTTTGGGAATACAGCCTAGGCCAGATGTGACCTGCTGTTTGGTGCACGGAAAGCAAGCACAGCAAACACCATCAACCATCTGCTGGTGCAAAATATCACCAGTCTGAACGTATGTCTTTGCCATTTTTGGCCCCCATAGAGACAAGATGTTACAGCGTTCAGTAATAGATTGTTTCCACATGAAACCTGGAACAACAGTCTGTATAAAACTGGCTCACTTCCAGGAAATATATGTGTATTATATAAGTCTGTGTAAGGGTCAAAAAAAAAACGATCAATTTAAAGCTGGAAAATAAAGTTTTTAGATTTCTTAAGTATTATAAAATTTATTAAAAGGGTATCTATACACTATTGGGCAAAAGCTTTGGGTCATTTCTATCTTTTTAAAGAAATTAATACTTCCATTCAGCAAGGATGCATTAAACAAAAACTTAACAAAACAAAAATAATAAAATTACAAAAGATTTCTATTTCAAATTTATGCTATTCTTTAAAAATGTATAAAAAATCCAGAAAAGGTTTCAGCAAAACTATTATTACAACTGTTTTAAACACTGATTTGCATACCAAATCAGCATATTAAATTGATTTCTGAAGCATCATGCGAAATTGAAAACTGGTGCAATGATGCTTAAAATGTTGCTTTGTCACAATAGGAATAAATTGCTATTTTATTATAATTTTAGATTGTCATATTATTTTACAATATTTCTTTTTTTGTATTTCTGCTCAAAGTTTAGTGTAGTATTAGACCCAATGTGACTAAATAACTGATATAATAACTAAATAACTAATCATTTACAAACTGTCTGAACCATATGCCATGAATGAGAAAAATCTTTAGAGGACCTTGTACTTTGAAAAACCAATAGCTAACCAGCAATACCAAAAACTACTCAAGATGTGTCACTTGTATAGTTCTGAAAAGACAAATATGCAACACTTAAAATGGCCGATCAATCACAAGAAGCCCCGTCTTCTAAATAAAATAGCCAATCACTGATCTGAAGCCAATGCATCACTGCATCTGCCCTTAGAAATTCTGGTTGCTATAGAAACAGTCAGCATTGAGACATGCACCTAGGATTGAAAAATAAGCTTTTTTTGCTATTTGAGCAAAAGAAATAACTATTACTGCACAGCTGTTGCCAGATTTAATTGGTGATTTCAAATATGAAATTTAATCGCAAGCTTAGTGAACAGTTTGGGAGAATTGGATGTTTCCCAATACAGAGATAGAGGCTGCACTTGGATGCCCAAGAGGCATTTCAAAGATGGCCGCCGAGTGACATGACTTATCTTAAAGAGACTTTGGTTATACCTGTCTACTAACAGGGCTCAGGCAAATGCAGTGACCTCTCAGATTGAGTTTGTGCGTTTTTTCCCATCATGCTCTTCTGTTACTCTTGAAAAGCTCCAGCTTGTCTCTGGTGAATAAACCTCCATCTGCTGAAGGCCGTGGCAGTGCTTAAAAAGTGAACCTCACCTGCCTGCCCTCTGATGAAGTCTTATTACCGCCTCAATTATTCAAATCCTCCAGCTGTGCAAAAATGTCATGCGCATTATTTTCAGTTAATTTCATGTCAGAGTTCTATTATGGATGGATCCCGCTGTTCTTTGGCACGTGTGTGAGAACTTGAGGTGAAGCACAACTCATTGCTGTCCACTGCTGCAATGGCAAACAAATGCCGACATGTTTCTGCACCATGCAAATAGCAAAAATATGTAGGATGTTAATCTCTATTTAACAAACATTACTATATTACTAAACATGACCCGTACACTTGGAAATAAATATATAAGCACTGCTTATAAATGCCAATAGAAGAAACAAAAAACAGCATTTCAACTTAAACAGGCTGTTTATCAGCTGATCAAAAGTTTCAGACGATAGCCTTAAAAACTTGGCTTTCAAAAATATGGCTTTCATGTCACTGTCATGATTTCCTGATGGCAAAGACAAAAAGTCTTTCTGTCTTTGAATGTGGCAGGATTGTCGCAACATCACTGCAGAGTTTAAACTCAGCAAGACAGTTATTTTAAATTTTTAAAAGATTCTGAAACTTATGGGACAAAAAAAGTCAAGTGGTACACGGCCCAAAAAATCACCTGCTCCGTGCAGGCTCTGACAGGCTGACCCTGAAGACTCAAGGCTGATCTTCAACCCAAATGAAGGCCCTTACTGATGCTGACTGCTGCATATGAATACTTGTTTGCTGGGGCCTTAAGATTTTGTTTTGGATATGATTAATCACAATTAATCATTTGACAGAAAATAAAATAAAGGATCCTAAAAATGCAATTCCAAATATGAATTAGTATTTGTATAGTATTTTTAGTTGCATTTGTATCACACCTAATTATTATTTTTTTCTAATTTCAGTAGATGTCAGATATCTTTATATATTAGCTTTACCATTATCTCCTTTTTGACTAGACGACTATTTAAGTCAAAAGTGACACATCTCACCTCACTCTCCCCTCACACAGAACCATTGCTGTTCCCATAAGTCACTCTGTGCTGTGAGAAACTTTAAAGCCCGCTGGCTCTGTGGCACAAAATCTCTGCCTCCTACTTTCAACAGCACAGTGTTCCTTTAGACCAATTATTTGACCTCCTCAAGACTGAGAGCAAATCTGAGCACTGCAGCTGAGCAGAAACCACCCAGCCTACAGGGCAAGGAGACTACGCCCTGCAGACAGAAGACGTCTTGCTGATCACACTTGTTCTAGCGTCATGCGGTTGGGCGCACATTTCCGCCAGAGACACGACAGAGATAGATCTATCCATCAGAGCAGCCACAGCCCACTCCCTTGCCCCGACATTGCCACACAACAGAGGCGGGTGAAACATGATAAACCATGATCTGCTGTGAACTGTTTCAGACATTTTGCACCCACACCCTAGAAAACCAAGAGATTGAATTGCACCCTACACATACAGTATGTAAAGCTGCAGTGAAGATAAAACTAAATATGCTGAGACTGGGGGAAAAATAGTTATCTGGGCTATGACTGCAACTAAATGGTTGCATTTGCCACCTTTTTTTCCTGCCAAGTTTTGTTAGAGGTCACACAGGTGCCACTACCAATTTGACTAACTGATAAGCGCTGCTATTTCTATTGAGAATAAGAAACATTAAATGCCAGACGGTTTAAAAGCAGAGCGAAACAGCAATATTTGAATCGCACCACATGGACAATCATCAGCTCTGCCCGAAAGATAGTGCATTAACTGTACTGTGACTGTAAGGGACATGGTTATTTAAAGGGTTAGTTCGCCCCAAAACTAAAAAAAAATGGCCTTTTCTTTCAGACAAATCCAATCGGACTCATACAAAAAAATTGTCCTGGCACTTCTTTGGAGTATGGGTGTGGTTCCTTTAACAGTATAAAACATGTTAAATAAAGTGCATGCAAACGTAACAAAACTTCCCTCACACAGCTCTGACAGGTGAATAAAGGCAAACTGTAGAAAATCCATGTATTTTGTAAGATAAATATTAATATTTCAAATGAAACAAACACTTTTTTTTCACTTCTGCTGACTGTGGCACATGGAGCAGTCCTGCCGACTTTAATGATAGAGCTTAAAAGTGCCAGGACATTTTTAATATAACTGAATTTGTCTGAAAAAAGAAAATAACATGCACATAGTATGCTTCGAAGGTAAGTCAAAGACAGGCTAATTTTCATTTTTGGGTCAACTAACCCTTTGACTTTGTTTGGTTGTGGCCACAAACATCACATATTAACTTGTGGGAATGTGATAATACATTAAATGAATTATATAAGATAAAAACAGTGTAGTAATTGCATATACACTGAGGAGATTTCCAAAATCACAGTGGCATTTTTAAAATGTAAAAAGAGTTTAGAAAAATTCCCTTTAATGCAAGTCATGTGACTCGACGACCATCTTTGAAATGTTTCTCAGGCATGCAAGTGTAGCTCCTATCTCTTTAAATGGAGAATCATCAAACTCTCCAAAATTGTTCACACAGCTTACGATCAAATTTTATATTTGAAATTACTAATGAAATATGATCATAAGTGTTATTTATTTTGCTCAAATAAAAAAAAAACTAATTTCTTAGGCTAGAGCAGCCAGTGAAAATGTGCAGTACTAGGTATATGTCTCAGAGCGTTGACTGTTTCTATAGCAACAAGGACTTCTAATGGAAGCTGCATTGACGTGCTGACTTTACCAACTAGGGATTGGCCCTTTTGTTCACAAGGCGGTCTTTGTCCGACAAAGCAACCATATTGAGCGCTGCATTTTCCCCCATTCAAAACAATACGAGTGACAAGTCTTGAGTTTTAAGTCTTTATGTTAATCCGAGAAAAGATTCTTACGTGGCTATCTGTAGCTTTCCTTTACAGTTTTGACCAAACAAAACCATGCTCATTTTTAATACAAGATATTGTTGTCTGCAGTGAATATTTTTAGTGAATACCATCTTAAACGTATGTGAAAAATAGATGGATTCTGGGTCGACTGCTTCTCTAGCTCATCTCCCCGCAGAATTAAGTTTAAAGTGTTTAAAATCAAGTGTAGCTGTTCAATGGATTCTCACACATCACATCTTCAGGAGAGGAATACGGGTTGAGGGTAGGGAACGAGGGCCCTCACATTTATGGAGTAGGCTATAATGCGATCAGCCACTGTTACTCTGAATAAATCTGAGAAACAATCCCCCAAAACACAGTTTCATGCTTTATATTTGCAGCACAGTGAACTTCCCGGCACAAGTCAATAGGGAAGATTAGTGGAGGCAAACATTAAATATTCATGAACTGCAAATAAGCAGAAGTTTGATTTTATCCGCACAGTCGCAATCAAGAGAATATCAGTTGAAATTACTGATAATTCAAGCATCTGCCAAGTAGAAACAAAAATACACCACAAAGTATTTAAAATTATATTTATATTATGTTATATTCCTTTTGACCACTAGATGGCCACAAGGCATATCAAGTTTTAAGAAGGGAATACAGTTACTTTTGCGCAATTAGACAAATCCTGCACATGTTCAAGCTCTATTGTTACTTGTGATTCTTGGCTTGATTCATGAAACATGAACATTGACTTTTGAATTCATTGAATCTCTGAGTCGTTGACTTTGTGGAGTGAATGGATCAATCCAAGCTAAAAACGATATTCGATGAATCACTTCACAAATCGCATTGAAACAATTCTTTCAAATTCTAAAAAGTAAAGATTCAAAAGAATCACACCTCAACATATCCGATTTTGCCATTGCTATATCTCCTGTGCTAAATAACAATGACTTGAGTAAAAAGATATTACACCCTGCATGTTAAGTAATTTTTCCAAAATGAAAATATCTTGGTATTTTACTTCACAGTCCTCCACCACTGACACTTCAGAAGGGATCCCGGACCTTTTGGAAAAAAATCAGTTGATCCTGTCCACAAATCTAGGATGAACTGTTCCGCACACAAAGCTTATTTGACTTAAGAGGTGTTAACACAGAAGAAAGAAACAGACCGGTTTGGAAAGATAGGTAATGACAGAAATGTCCTTTTTTGAGTGAGCTACAAAGCATATATCCTGTCCTAGTAAACATCTCTGGAGTGTTGCGTAGCAGTAATTTAGTAAGTGTTGCAAGTCAATCACTGTGTTCCAGTGGAGACACAGCGATGTCAAGTTTCCAGTAATTTCCATCCATCTGTTTATTGAATAAATTTGAAAATTACAATGCTGTATCTGTCTAGCTGTAGATGTTACCTCTCTGGGGCCACATAGCAGACATAGCAGCAATTGACAGAAAATGGGCACTAGCCCCGTTGACTCAGGGACAGCCAACCAGCATTAATTACAGCAGAACTCAGTCAGCCACAGGCTAAAATGGCGGTTTTACAGGTTAACGTAACAATAGTGTCACCATTTGCAAATTATAATGCTAATGATAAATCAAAAGACATGTTTTAGATGCTAAAAAGTGATTATTTAAGGTGTACTATCTTAATTAAATCATCTAGAAAATGAGAGATCTAAACATAGAATTTCATTAGCATTAATGATCACTGACCCTCCAAACGGCCTGGCTTTAACCACAGGAAATGTGCGTCATTAGAATTCTCAGTCCATTCTATTGACCTCACTTCAAGGGATCCATTCTTACAAGCTTAAAAGCATCAATCTAACAATTTCTAGTGTGAATCAGGGACTAATCAATGCCGGTCATTTGTAGTTGGTCAACCTTACGGAGTGATAAAAGAGCTTTGCGGGCATTAAAGGCCTCTAAAGAAGAAATATAGATCAGAGACTCGCTGAGGGTCTCATTTCCTTGCAATGCCGGACTTTAAGCAGCTCGGCACGTTTATCAGGCTGACAGACGTGGCATTATGGCTCAAAGACGGCTGTTCTCCCTGCAAAGTCAACACTGAGAGCAAAGCCATGCGCCATGGGGAGGAAAATTAGAAGAAGGCTACATCCGCAAAGAAAGCAAAAATTAACATTTACGCAAACAAACAAGAACTGATCTACAGTGTAGTTCAGAGAACAGCGTGTGACTGAGAAAATATTTGTCATGTGCTCTCTCTGACCACGGTCGGCCATCTCTTGTCCATCTCATGGTGGGATACATGTGTATTCAATGTGCAAGTATGAGGGCATGTGTGTTATGTTGGATTTAAGGAATCTGGCACATTTCCCTTTAGGCTTTTCCCATTGGCTTTATCTGATTGGCAGTCGAGATCTCAATGTGAACTGTCAAGAGAAATGCTTCAGTATTGTCTTCAAGAAATTTAATTTAATGAAAGCCATGTAAGAAGATGTTCACATAACAAATCTTATTAAGACTATATTCAAAGACTAATGCTTTTAATTATACCCATACTTTGCTGTGCTATAAGTTTAATGCAATTTGCAGTGTTTACGGATGACATCATCAAGCCAAGATCCAAGAAAAATCCAAAAAGTCCAAGAAAAAGACAACCGGTGGGCAAACATTACTCTCACCCTCAGCCTGAACTTGTAAAGTGACATAAGCTTAAATATGCTCACAAAAACATGTTCAAATTTGAAAAAGATCATGATTAGACTTGGGCTTCCACTGTGTTTTTAGACTTTAGACAGTTTCTTATGAATAAATTAAAGATTAATTAAATAAATATTTTCCATACAAAACAAATGCATCCATACAAAAGTGCAACTAAATGCAAATTTTATTTTTGATTAAAATTAAGAACTTTCTGATCTTCTATAAACAGGAATGGTACTGACACATTTAAGGCCCAGAAATGTAGTTAAAATAACCCATCAGTGGTGCAACCGTAATTTGATAAAGCTACAAGAATACTTTTTGTGCACAAACAAAACAAAACTAATGACTTTATTCAACGATTATCTTCCATGACAGTCATGCATTCATGACAGTACTATATATTATGGATTAACCACTGATGTCGCATGAACGATTTTAACAATGTCCTTACTTTCTTTCTAGGTCTTGAATGCGGTTGCATTAATGTGTATGTAAGGTCAGAAAGCTCTCTGATTACAAACTAAATTTTTTGTGGTTGTTTGTGATTTGAAACTGAACAAATATCTTATGGCTTTGAGGGTGAGTAATTGAAGACAGGTGAACTATCCTTTACAAAATATGAAGAAATCCTCTCTAATAACAAATAACTAATGCATATAAGCCTATGCAGTTAGTAAAATCTGTGTCCTTAAGTTAAACCAGCTGCGATCCACTGGTGCAGGATATACTCTTTGATTTAAATCACTTCATGTGAGTGTGACTTTTTGATTTGCATTGCTCATTGGTTCAGAGAGCTGCAAAAGTAGAAGACAGCAATTCCTGCTTCATTGAAGTCAGCACTGCTTCCCCAATCTTGATCTTACTCTGACATTACTGCTCTGTCTCAAAAATGTCATCTCCTCTCTGTCATTCTAGAAATGTTAAAACGAAGAAGATTATACAAGATAGATCACAAAAAATATCTAGGTCACGGTTACATAGCTTCATGAGTTTAACCACAAAGTTTTCAATCAAACTTTCAAAGTAAGATACGGAAGGTCTTTAGATCTGGAAATGAAGATGAGCAGAATATAATATTAAAACTGTCACTGGAAAGTTTGTATTTCAAGAAACAGAGTGGATTTGGATTTGAACTCTTTTTCTTTAACTCTCTTTTTTTCTTCTTTTTTTGTTGTTTAAGCATATGTATAAAGATGAAGTTTAAAAATTGTCCATGGATAAGAAGAATTAACCTTATTTGAGAAATATTATGTGAAAACAGTCCTTATTAAACATTTAAAATGCACACAATAAGGGATTAGAACTCCCGATGTGTACATCCACCACATGATCTCGTATTCCAATTTTTTCATCTTAAAGCTAACCTGAAGAATGAAATGCTAAGCTAACTGTTCCTGAAATAAAACAAACCTCTTAAAGTCAAATAAAGACCAAACGGATCACATAAATGTGTTTAGTTATGCACATTTCATTTTGAAAACCTTTACTCATATGTCCTTTGGTAGCTGGAGAAAATCTATTAAAACTACAAGACCAAATGTGAGTCTGGCACTTCTGATAACTGTTATCTGTAATATTGCAAATGGATGACACTGATATTTTAGACAGATAAAGGGTATGAAAAAACATGCCTTACATCCGTATACCCCACAATCAGAATAAAGGCATACTAGAAATTGCCTTGCAGACATCCCAGATGGAGGTTCTGGAATATGCATGTGCAAAACTGGTAGCCGATATCACTCCTTAAAATTTGAAGGGCTCCTCACTGTGGATGCAGATTAGAGAGCGTTTTGCAGGGAGACTTGCGAGGGTACTGCCAGCTTTTCTTAACAGCTGCAAGGCAGATGTTTTGGCATATGCCCAGATACATATAAAAACATCAGCATAGCTTTTGGATGGTGCATGCATCAAATTCTCAAACCCCACTCCTGGTCAAGCATATTAGCAAGCAGGCGTTATCTCCAAGGACGCAGGAGATGCAGCCATTGATCTCTCTGTTCTACTCATGTACTTAACTAAGGTTTTTGGGTTCAAGGTGAAGAGATCCCAGGCCAGCCTTTCATCCACATGTGCATCGGCATGTGCTGAAACCCCCTGTTGTTCCAGTCAGTAAGACACACACATCCTGAGATGTTATTCACATTTGAGGGAGGAGCCTTTCATCAGTTGTGCTATGTTTCACAAACGAGCCTCAGTGGCACCAGGATGGAGAGTTAGCACAATACCCCCATGACTTGTGACAAATAAACACATCATATTGCAAGATTCAAGTGCTGTCAAGCAGAGCTTTCTAGAACATTTATTCATATTCTGCTTGAATACTCCTGAGTTAGTCTTCTTAAGCACAACAGACCATGCATTAAGGCAACAACATTTCTTTACAGATTATATGTATATATTTACAGTAGGCCTATCTATACATGTATCTTTACATATGACATACAGTATCTCTGTCTCAAAGATTATGTACGAATAAGCACTCAATATCTGCCTGAAATGCAACGTTTTGAAAATAGAGGCTAAACTGAAAAAAAGTCAATAATTTGCCAAGAAAGGAATGTAAAAAACCCAACAGATGTTTTGGCTTATTAAACTGAAATATGACTGAAGAGATATTTGAGGTTTATTGTTTCTATTGACCTGCTGGATCCAAAACAATATATCTGAGACAACTAAGACAGGACTGAAAGAAATAGTTTAAAAAAAATTACAATTTCAAGACCACCAACACATATGCCCTGTCAATCATCAGCTATATCCCAGGAGGAATATGAAACTGTCACCAATAAAACCCAAGAACAATGCATCAAGCCTGCAAATCACAGTCTAAAACAAAACAAGCATATATCTGACACACTGCTCTCAAAAAGACAGAACAGGTCAAGAGGTCAAGGACTGACTAATCCAGAGCAGCAAATTCATTTTTTTTTTCCCTAACAAAAACATATTTCACATAAAAGAATACCACAGTATAAAAGAAAAAATGTGGCAATATACTGTTTTATGATCAACTATTGTCGGGACATGATGCACAGGTAATGAAAAGACACAGATGCTAATAAAGAAATGCTTTCATTCAAGAGAATCAGAGTATGTACTTTATGTCTATCAATCTATCTTTATTTGGAAGTGTGTGAGTACACTATAAAAAAAAATAATAAAGTTGACCCAACCTAAAATTTTAAGTTTTCTCAAATTTTCTTTCTTTTTTTTTCTACAGTAGTAGTTTTTTTCTTTATTTTATTTTACTTATTTTATTGGAGCTAAAAAGTACAGCATATAGTTTTGAAACAACATGAGGGTGAGTAAATAACGACAATTTAAATTTTTGATTGAACTATGCCTGAAAACGCTCTAACATTATGGTAATAATTGACAAAATGATAATTTCAGCTCCCTCTTACTTGCACTGCTGAGAAAGCTTACAATTGTGTGTCAAAAGGATTTGGTGCAATAGAAGGAGATACATTTATCAAACTGTTTGGACATCCACAACAAAAACTCATTGCTTGTAATGCTTTTCTCCTCTACTGGTTTGTTTACCTCCTTAACATGTACTCGCGTTTTACCCCTTGCCAGGAGCAAGTGGTATTTTCTTACACATCTGTTCGCCTTTAAACACCCTGAGAATGCTGTGGATTGAAGATGAGGATCAAAGAGAGGTGAGTCTATCACAGACAATCTAGTTCACTAGTGCAGCAACACATACTCCACGAGTAACACTGGCGTTCCGAAGATAACCAAAGACGATTTCTATCTGAAAGAATTATTCACGTCAGCAGCTATTTGATAGCGGTGCATGGGGTCTTTCATCATATCACTTGGGCTGTGCATGAACATTCAGGTTTGGCCCTGTCCCAAAAGCTGCCCTAAGCCCTTTTGGTCCACACTTTGGTGATGTAATGCCACACAGACTGTTGGGTTATATTAAAAAAGGGTGAATGAAGGTTGCAGTGCACCTTCTGAAACTAATTTTGACATCATGCATCCTCTAAAATCTTGCTACATCATTTAATTAAAATCCATAATAAAAACGAGTGAGTTCAAGAAAAATTTGGCGCAAAAATTGCTGGAAAATCACCCAGGTAAAAATGTAGATGATATGTTTTTTTTTTATTATTGGAAGAGATTTGGAGAAATTTAGCATTGCATCACTAGATCACTAACAGATCCTATGCAGTGAATGGTTGCCATCAGAATGACAGAATGAGAGTCCTGTTGATAAAAACATCCCAATAATTCACAAGCAATCCACATGAATGCAGTCCATCAATTAATGTCCTGTAAAGCAAAAAGCTCTGTTTGTAACTATAATCAATAATCAACAATAATGGAATAATAGTATTCCATAATCAATAATATTGCTTCCATGATTAAAAAAGTCCATCCTCTGTGTTTTCCTCTCCTGATTCAGATGTACTAGAGAAAGCAAAATTGTGGATAAAGGAAAATGACAAAGCAATATTTTAGCTAGGAAACAACAGCTGCAAACATCTTGATGGATTTATTATTAACGCACAGATTTTCACTTTACAGGATAGTAAATGATAGACTTGAGGGAGGATTATTGGGATGTTAGCTGTCTGGGCTCTAAATTTCATGGCACACATTCACTCCAGAAGATCCATTAGTGAGCAAGTGATACAATGCTAAATCACTTCAGGGTGAGAAAACTTTCATCAGATTACATTTTTTTATTTAACTACTTTAGAGGTACAGAAAAAGAAACCATACAGGTTTGAAATGACATGAAGCCAAGAAAAGGATGATTTTTTTTTTTTTAATGGGTGAACTATCCCTTTAAGTGTCTAAAAATTTTATCATGTCTTCTCACATTTGCTCTTTTTGTGTTATTTGCACATCGCTACACCTTTATCACAGTTCTAAGCTATGACATAACCGTAATGCATTAATATAAATTATTAAAGCAGGTTTATCGTTGTATCAATGTTCCTGATCATATAGTGGAAAATCAATTTAACAGTTTGAATTCTGCCGAGGTGCAGCATGAATTCCTAATGATTCGTGTAACCTTGGTAACATTAAAATCTGTTCAATCAGTTACACATGAGATGGGGTGAATAATGCATTTACAGCGCATCAAGACAAACACTAACAAAAAAGCTTCTTTGCATGCATTAGTTGTTGAGATGAGACGGAGGTCACGACCTTCCTCTCATTGGACCCTGCTGAGGGGAGACGAATTCGTTACAGATCTTGCTTTGGCATCTGTAAAGAACTCTAGAGAGTAATCAAAACGAATGTTTTCAGATTTGGCCCTGCATTAAGTGAATAACTGAATGCCTTTTTAGTCCTCATGGGGGAAGAATTATAATCAACGACCTGGATCTTGGAGGTCTATATTGCAATGAATATTATATAAAACGATAAAGAGCATTCTAGGTTGCTAGAGCAGCCCATCTGTGATCATTTACACCTAGAGGCTGATCAGATGTTTTAAAGTATTGGATTGGTAGATTCCCCACTAGTTTTACAGCATCTGTTATATCAGATGGATTAGTGAAGACAGATACCCTTGAAGGACTGTATGATGTTTATTTAGGCTTGTGTGCATGCGTGTTTGCATACATAACACCCCAAAACTGATAGATTTCTATTTAAGGCTATTTGTAAATCATGTTTGTAATATTAATGACCTTTGTGCTCTCTGCTTATTGATGATAGACTGACGAGGCAAAGCAGAGTGTTTTGTAATCAAAAAAGACCATATTTCCCTGCAAAAGCGATGAATTATTTATTAGGTAGACAACTGCTGACTCAAAACTTCAAAGAGCATGTTTTTGGTGAGAGAGAGCGCTAATGTCTAATTAATTCCTCGTCCAAAGGTACCACATGGAAGAACCCTGGTTCTCACATATTAATGGACCATATGAGGTAGTTGGTGATTGTCAATCTTTTGACACCCATTGCCCACCCATGAAGTTTAGTCGTATTTACTGGATTTAAAGATAAAGAATAAAAAAAAAAAGCTGAAAATTAATTGAATTACTTGTTTTGTAAAGCATTTTGTCATGCCCCTGGTTGAGAATGACCACTGTGATGTGGTAATATATAAAATGTAGGACTTTTTGAGTAAAAAGTTGACAAACTACCTGATTATGGATTATTTAGCAAAATATGCAAAAATATGCACATTATTTTCTACACAATTTTACAAATGACTTAGTGAAGCTATAAATTCAATATGTTTCTAATGCCACTTTAATTAGAAGTCTGTGCTTAATTCTTTGCTTGGATACTGGTGGAAAACCCATTTATTTACTTGGTATTATTACACTTCAAGCCACTTAATATAGCAGCTCTTTCCTTTGAATTAATGACTTGCAATGACAACACCCATGTTAAAAAATGTTCCGTTAACATTTAGTCATTACTGTAAGGACAATCTACATATCCAATAGAAAGTCTTGTTTCATTAATTTGTGGTTGTAATTTCTATTATTTTAATAGGAAGCTCTAGTCCTCAAATAAGTGGAATTTTCCTTGTTTATTCACTTACTGCAGGCCAGCTTTTTAATTAATCTCTTTCACCATCTATAATATTTCAGCGCAAGTCATTAGTTCGAACATGCATGTGAATATGTTGGCCATGTCAGAACAAACGAGTCTGTAGACATGAGGTTCATTAGGACTGTGTGCTCAATAAGGTCCCATAGTAGCATAGAGAGAATATTAAAAGGAAAACACTTACATATGCAGACCTTCACGGCAGAATGAAAGGACTTCAGAGGAAGCAGTCTTAAAAAGCCAAGAAACTAGAGTAAGAACTGTGATAGCCCCCTTGGGCAGCACAAAGGGTGCCGTGCAGGTCAGATCTGTACCTTACAGGGTAAAGAAACCCCAGACTCCTGTGGGTACCGGATCCGCTGTAACTCAACAGAAAACGCTGTATCAACATAATTATGTATTCAGAGCTTACACAATTATGTTCGCAGCATTTTTAAACTAGCCCTGGATGTGTGCTTTCGTTTAAAGGAGTGCGTTGAGCAGGAAAGCATAACCAAACATAAAAAAGATAAACCGATTGCATCAGAAAGCCCCAGTCGAACATGGCTGACGTTGACTGAAATCTGTTTTTAAAGCAGAAACTTTTTTAATCGAATGTAGAAACACTATGAACATCCTCTTCGTTGGTAGAGTTAAACACTGTAATAACATTGTAGTGTTATGATCTAAAAGGAAGCATCGGGGTCAACATTACTGTTCGCCAATCACGGCATCTGAAAATGATCAAATATTACTGTCTATTTGCTCATAAGTGCTTTTAAACCCACACAAGGACTGTTGAAAAACCCAGAGCCCCCAGTGAGGGGAAGAACACTAAAGCCATTTTCAGTCTCATAACATGACTGAGTGATCGGTTAGAGCACTCCACCCACTTTTATCATACGTTATATACAACATAATTCACGTCAATTTGACTGCGGAATGAACTGGTGTTGTCAAAAAGAGATACAATGGGATTATGCAACCTTTTTATATATCTATCTATCTGCGACTTTTCCCTAAATTCTTACTTTGCTGCTTATTAATAGTTAGTAAGGTAGCTGTTAAGTTTAGGTATTGCATATGATTAGGGATGTAGTATATGGCCTTAAAATGTGTTTAATTAGTTGTATTAAATTGCAAATATTTTTATAATCTGCATGCTACTATGCTACAGGTGTAACCGTAAAATAAAGTGTCTATATAAAGTGTCTATATCTATCTATCCATCCATCCGTAATAATAAAATAATTATTGTAATATATTAGAATACTAGTGTATTAGTATTTACAGTGTAAATGTATAGGCCTGGAAGCCACCTGTTCAAATGCAATGAACTGAAGCGAAATATTTAAGGATGAGCATATGTTCATGCTGAGAGAGAATGAGAGACATCAAGCCATTCTTTATAGATGTATACAGTTTCAGGAAATTCATGACCCAGCATTTGAACTTTTGACTTTTGATTTACAAGACTTGTCAGGTTGTCAGGGCACAGGGGGAATGATGGAATTAATGGAGAAGAATGGATAAAAGGCTGTATAGTTAAGCCGCGCTCCTTCTCTCGGTCAAAGGTGAGTTATTACGGTGGGCCTGCTGAGCTGTGCTTGTCTTGGCTTACATGTATCACTGGCATTTCCCTATGTATATTCTTTTTTTCCACTCAAAGAGGTCTCGAATCATTCTTTCAACTTTTGCATAAATACTTCAACTACGGGCTTGAAAAGTGATTGCAGGTCATGTTGTTTGGAAAGACTGTAATTGTGTAATTGTGTTTTCTCTTTATATATTTATACCTGTTTTGAACTAGATTTTCAATTCAATTTATTTGGTGCTTTATATTTTCAAAAAAGTTTAATTATTGAGAACATGCAAGCTCTGCAGCTCTGCATTATTCTTTTCATTCAGTTTGCTTCTGTCCAATAACTGTAAAGATCGTCATTAAGAAAAGTTTATATTCATATAAGCAGCTCTACAGAAGATAATATTGCCATTTAGCTTGAGTCAATTCAAAAAGAATCACAACATGTAATCGTTCTAGAATAAAAGCATTCAGTACAATGCAATTTGTTTATATAAGCTGCATTATACGTATATTGTATACTTCATACAAAAAATATTTTTGATTTGCAGTCAAATATGCCACAAAATAGCCAGAATTAATGAAAGCAAAGTGGACATCAAATAACAATTTCGCAGCTTCGAGTTCATAGCTGATCTCCAACTCTCTTCATATACTCATGACAGCTAATAACAAGCTGCTCATGACTATCAACAACTGCACTTTTAATCCCTGACACAAAATGATGAGTTTATTTTTTAAACCACTTCAGATTGTCAGCTGATGTCACATTAAGAGGCAGAGAGTTTGAGCTTGTGAGCTGTAACGCTCTCAGGAAAATGAGTTTGACTGTCTGGAAGGTTAATGTCTAATAATTGTACTATCGGGGACTGTAGATCAGGCATCCTGTGCGGCCTCTCTGCTCCTGGGGCCTGATTACGACATATCAAGGATTGAATTTGGAAGAAGCTCACATATCTTACATAGTGAAGCTCAAGGGCTAGAAGCTGGGATAAGACCAGTGCTTAACATTTCTCAGCCTCTCAGTGAAACTGCAACAGAGAGATGTTGCTACTTGGTACTTACTTATTAAATAAACATTCCATTAAATTTGTTGCAAGGGAACTGGCCGCTCGCAAGGCCAGTGGATGATGTTAATCCATTACAATTGCTGGCAGAGGATGGCGATAAGGTTTTACTTCAAAAGTGCATTTCCAAACAGATAGTTACAAAAAGCAGAGTCGACAAGCCTGAACCACCTGAAAATGCTTGTATTTTTCTGTTTTCATTACAGATTACACTATCATTCAGAAATGCATATATCTATGCATAACCATTTTCAAAATTAGTTTTAAGATGTTTCTTGTTATCCTAATAAAATTGCATAACTATTACAAGTGTTTCTTTCAGACCAAATCAGCATATTAGAATAATTTCTGAAAGATCATGCGACACTGAAGACCAGCGCAATGGCTGTATTATTGTATTATTATAATAATATTTTACTACTTTAATGTTTTTACGATATCAAATCAGTTTGATTGATCTTCTGACGGTCTGATTTGTGACACATGATCAATGTCACAAATGTATTTATTTGATTAATAATTATCTTGCAATATACTTTTTGCTTACTCCCAGATGTGGTCTCAGACTTTAGGAAGATGTCGGGGTTGTTTTAGAGCAAAAAAATAATCATGTCATCATTATATTTGGAACAAAACCAGAATGAGGGTACAGTAATGAGAATGTTTCATAACGTCAACAAGAGGACACAAGATCACAGATTCATGGTTAATTTATTATTAATAGAAACAATCTTGGAGGCAGTAACTTATTCCTCACCTCACCTCTGGGCTGATAGATTATGTAACACGCTTGGAATTCTTAATTAAAGTCACATACAAATGTGCCAGGCAGTTCCAGCTTATGAACAATAATCCATCCAGTCTTTTATTCCACAGGGTAATGTGGACTCCAGCAAACACAATGTTTTACTTGGAAATTCTAAGAGAAATAGATGTGACTCATTTGCTTGTTGTTAAGAACAAACGCACCATTCTAAATATATACCTCCACCACACTAACATGTCGCTTTTATGCCACTTTTCTCTTGTGTCGAGGATGCATAAATTATAAAATTACAGTAAAGACAATTATAATCGAATAAAAGATTTCTATTTGCTGTTTGCATTCACTGAACATACTGTTTCACCAAAAAATCCTAAAAAGAAATGTTACATTTTAAATACTTCCAAATCAGTATAGAAGAAAGATTTATGAAAGATCATATGGTACTAAAGGCTGGAGCAATGGTTGCTGAAAATTCAGATTTGCCATCACGGGGGTGATATATTATAATAGAAAACAGCTATTTAAAATTGTAATATTTTTAAAGCATTTTAAAAGCATTTATAACTTTTTAAAGCATTTTTTTACTCCAATAAACGCAGACTTGGTAAGCATAAGAGACTTCTTCTAAAACAACAGTTATACAAATAATAAAACATACTGTGGTTGAAAACAGTCCTTAAAATTAAGGCGAGAATGTCACAGCAATGACATTTTAGTTGTGCAGGATAAAAGTCGCACTGCCGTCTCCCTCATAAGACTGTCCTGTTTATTGACTACAGGAATCCTTTCATCTTTTGTCATATGTGTTTGTCTGACTTTGTTGTGCTTTATTTAGTGCCACAATAAATATCATTTTCAATAATTCATTCTTTGTTGTCATTTCGGCTCTTGCCACTGGCTTATCGTTTTCAAAGAAAGTTTGATTTCTACGGCTTGACTTGAAATCACTGTGAACAGTTAAGTGCTGATGTTTTGAAGAGCTGCATGCTAATGTTAGGATCTGCATTTGCACCCAGGCTTTGCCTCTTGACATTTGAAGATGATTAAGAAATTGTCCCGGACCTAACCTTTGCATCCTGAGAACCTTCATGTCACCGCATTAGCACTTCCATTATCATTCAGTCTGATCTAATGAAAACTCTTTAATTGTGGCACATATATTAAGCGTCTTAATATATGTACAACATAATTGAGGCAAGCTCAGAAAATCCCCAGTGTGAAATGAAGCATTTAGCCGAGACTGAACTTAATCATTGTAATAGCATAACAAATTTAATGTGCCTCTAACTTGTGTTTTGAGAGAAAGGGCAGAAATGCGATCACAAAAAAGTATTTCTTTACCCATGGTATTTTTAGCAAACTCAATTTAAAAAAACACAGTCCTCATACTGAAATATTCATTGTCGCTTAAGTTACCATGATTGTGTTTTATAGAATGTCATGATGAAAATGGCTTTTAACATTTCAGGAAAAAACGTAAGTTAGATTTCTTAGTTTTATAAGGCTTATTTTATATCTAGAATATTATGTATACAAATGCCCTTCTTTTATATAATTACACAAAATTAATCAGAAATGTTCACAAGTGTATCTTTTTTATATATCATATTTAATCTTGAATATTCTAACCAATAACTGTTGTCTTCTTAAAAAAGCGCATAACTTTTAAATCAACTTTAATCTGTGGCAAAATTGGAAATTATGTCAGAACTGAGAGATTGTCAAAAATTGTGCTTGTAAAAAATAATTATATATACGTGTGTGTTTATAAACTTTTACTTCTAACTTGTTTAAAATGTTCAAGTGCACACAATCAAAAAAAAAACAAAACAACAACCAGCGCTTCTGCCTTTATTCATACTTACGTCTCTGGTAAAAAAATTATTCATCAAAACAGAAGAGATAGGGAAATGAAATCCTCAAAGATGCAAAATTGTATGTGTTTTATTACACTCTGTGCCTTCTAGTGCTTTTCCACACAGTGTGTTTGCACAGAAAGAAAACTCAAAACCACAGAACAGCAGCTCAAGGGCTTTATTTTGAGCGCTGAAAGAAAGGTGAAGATTGAACCCTGCTGCTGGGAAACGAACCTATTGTCAGGTTTTCTGTTTTGATGCACTGACCTCCCTACTACATACAAGTGTTGAAGCATAGGCTTTCTCAGATGGCTTTGCTGTCCACCCTGTATCGTGTGTTGTGTAGAGTTATGCACAGGACTGTATTCAATAGACAGGACACGGTTCGCCCTTGAATGCTCTCTTCTTTCGGATTTGACTAGTTCAGTTCCAAAAGTGAGAGTGTCCATTTAGAAAATACTGAAAATAAATGTCAGAGAACTGTTCTATTAACCAGCAGTCTCTGTCGGCATTAGTATAATTGATCACATTTTATATGTTAAATGATAAAATGTTCCATTAAGATATGCAGTAATTTTGTACCCTAATCAACCCTGAGTGTGATTTTACTTTCATTCAGTAATATTTCCATTTATCTCTCTGAGCTGAATCGGCAACGAGATGACCTGACAAAAATGTTCTAGTCATTACTGGCATAACATTTGTAGAATTTCCATGCACTGCCTTGCTTCAGCATTTGAGACAGAATAGTAATCTGTGAATATATTATGCAGCCATAATCCCTCATGATGGACTTTCCTCTCTCGTCTGTGACCTGACTTCAAAAGTGGATGATTTCGTAAAATATCTAGGTCACAATGTTAAATCTCCTCTCTTAAGATGCGTCATGGGGTTTGTAAAGATTCAAGTGTCTGAATCTTAAACAGGTGAAGAGTTTAACAACACTCAAAAATAGACTTTTGCTGCTTCCTCGCTAGTGCGAAGTAGCTCTTGAACAACAAAAAATTATATTTTCATGACTCCATAACATACTAAAACACATTAAATAAACCACAAACGTTAAAAAAGTCGCAAAACTCGAAACCTTTACAATCCAGCGCGGTTTCTTGAAAATAGTAGTACGCTAAATAAAAAAACGAAGACTTTGGACTTTCGCATATACGTGACACACAAGCATTTGACATGCATGCAATATGCACTTTTCATGTGCATATGTTACATAATTTGGTGAATTGCATATCAGATGCAGTTTTCACATACAAATGATACGCATCCATCCCACAAACCTAATCCTAGCATTCACATAGAATATGCAAGTACATTTTTGCGCAACTATACCCCGGGTTTTTGTTTTCATTTGCCGTAACAATTAATATGCACATTCATGAGATCTAGCAGCACAACCAGTTACATATACTAAAAGACTTTGTTTTGTAAAAACATTACGCAAGCAATACAAGCATGATAAGCAAATGGCAACTTGCGTGTTTTATAGTAACATCGACATAAATCAATGCTGTCAATTTAGCGCTTAAATGCACACATATAAAGAATATATGAGTTCAGACAATGTAATGGGTTGAGCTTACAGATCAAGATTTGACTGGCACAGCACACGTGGTGGTCTAGACATCATGAGCGGCATTCAAAAGATGTCTCGGCACTCTAAAAAGAGCAAATTAATAATTCAAGGTGATCTTGGCAGGTCACAAGGTTGAAAGGCTCAAATGATTTTCCAGTCAAAAAAAAATCTTTCCATGTGAAAGACAAACAACTCACAGAGAAAATCAACTCTTGTAATCTTCCTCTTTCATCACCGCTGTCCTTGGAGAATAAACCTGTCAGAAAAGTGTGATTCACAGATAAATTTATAAATGATTATTAAGCTTTATAAAGCCCTGGGGGCATTGCCATTTGATTTTAACATCGGATTGACGTCAATAACAGCCTACTATAAATATTTCACCAATTATATAATGAAGATATGATGTATAACTGTCATTTACAGCTAGGTTATGGTAATAACAACACAATAAATCTATGGTTGTCCTTTGGTAAGCCCAGAAAAGTCTATTCTAAATAATCATGATCTAAATGCAGATGTAAATAACACTTAGCAATAGTCAGCCTTGTTGGCAATGGTATTTACACTAACTCCATCCACCAACATGTGATTGAGTATCATGATCGCATTTTGACGCGACCAACAGTTTTATATATATATATATATATATATATATATATATATATATATATATATATATATATATATATATATATATATATAAAATATAATACCAAGGTGCAGATAATTATCACTTGCCATATAGTATAAATAGCAGAAAATGCTATTTGAACTTTAATCATGATTTTTTTTAATTAGTGTAAATAGAATACATTGTTATTTGCACTTAGTGTAAATAGCACCAATGCTAAGAAAATATGGTATTTTCACTTAGTGTAAATAGCATCTATTTAATAGCTGCTGCCATATAATAAACATGCACTTTTACACCTTTGTACCTTTTAGGTAGTTATATGTAGCATTAGGGTATAGGCCCTTTACATACAAATTTTGAAAAAGTACTGCCTCACTGATACCTTTTGTACCTTTTTTTCTGAGAATGTGCTATAAACATTAAAATGGAGATTACACTTTTGTTGTTGGTACTTTTGTTTGTTGTCTCCTAAAGAAGTGTCAAATATGTAGGTGTCAACAGGTTGGGAAGCGTGACAAGCCATCATCCTCAGAAACATTGAAAAAAAAATATTACACAAAATACATTAAATGCAGACTGACTTGCAACAAGGCTAGAGATAGATTTTGCCCACGACAGTGTGCTTCGTGTGGTGGATTATTGTCTGCTGAAAGCACGAAACCATCAAAATTAAAGAGATGGAAGACAGGAACTATAAAAACAAGCCTTTTGGGGATCTGAACACATCACATCAAATTAACTCAAAAAATAGTACATTCCAATAGTTATACATTTGAATGTTTTTTTGCTTTTGCGTTAGCTTTGGTGCCATGTTGGGATGTTCAATACAAAATCATAATCACAGTACAGTTAAAACACTAAAGAAACATAACTTTTCAGAATACCTACTAATTTGGATCCTGAACTGAACTGCACAACAAAGGCATAACCTATGGATCAAACAGTTATAAAAAATCCTCAGTGGGGTCACCAAGTAACTGAAGATATTATTGATCGCTTCCTCCATTTTCACACCGGTCTTTCAACTCTGCTCTTAGCTTAAGGCTTAGCAAGGTACGTTAGCTTCTCTCTAAAGTCAGGATCCAAAGCCCCTACAGTATCTCTCACATTGTGGGAATGAGATAAAAGTGAGGAATTAAATATTAATGTGAATCAAACTGGCCAACTGCCATAATTCTTCTCATACTTGCCCAGGCCAGGTCTAGAAATAAAGCTGTTAAAACAGCCCAGGGATCTCACATTTATTGAGATGATGAAAGGGTTAAGGACCCTTGCCCTCTTGCCTACAGAGCAGAGATGTTACCGAGCTGTGATGTTGTGCAAATAGAGGAACTCAGTCTTAGTGTTTTACCCCTCTCATGCATTTTACAGCATCTTTAGCACTCTAAATGCACGGCACACATCCGCCTGACCGCTGACTTCAGACTCGAGCCTTCGGCTGTGCTGGCAAAGAAAGAGTCTTGATTTCATACCTGGCTTCTGTCACAGCCTTCCTCCATTTTTCTTATTTTTTTTTCACCACCTTTTGCCTCCCAGAATAAACTTGTGAGCCTCACAGCACTCGTGAGCCTGTGATTACGCATGGCACATTTATCTGTTTCCAAGGGTATCATTATCCCTCTAGGAAGTTTTGCATTCAGTGAGCTGTGACAGGTGCGGGGCAATTTTGAGATTATTTATAATGACGGCTCCGACTCGGAGTCGAGCATCATCCACAGCTGTCCTGGGGAATTTACCCTGATACACTCAAGTTTTATGGATAATGGCCACACTCTTACAACCTTCCTGGAAAAATAAATAAGTAAAAGTGGCACAAAGTCAGTACAGCTTACATGAGTAAGTCAAGAAGGGGAACTAATTTAAAGAATATATGCGGCTACAGCAAATGTCTGTGAAACCTGGTAGATACAGTGTGTGCACATGAAAAACGACAGGTAATGACTGTTGAAATGATGACCTTGTGTGGAGAGAAGTTGCTCTGTGAATATCTGAAAACCGGGAAAATATATAACTCATCTTAAACCAACCATCTATAAGGGAACAAGAAAAAAATGGATGAACTCTATTACGGGCGGAAAGATGTTTGATTCAGTATAGATGAAAGGCACAGAGTACAGACAGAAAACAGCATTGATTTTAAAACATTAAGAGCGTCTATGAGGAAATATAGTGAAACTGCTAAAAGACGAGTGTTGTTTTACCGGATTGTGTGTTCTGTTTTTCATTGCTAATAGGCACAGGCAAAAAAAGAGCAGTCCGATGGATGGGCCTATTAAACGGAGAGCAGCTTTTTCCTTTCTAGGGGTTTCATTATCGCACATTTGATGTCCGTCCTCTGGTAGACGGTCAACAAAAAATTGGATTTTCAAGTTGCTCCTGTGGCGTCACACCCAGTTCATGGGAAGTCCAATGGGAATATGTTCCCCTTCAAACAGCCTTCCACAGATACCAACGGCACAATATGAATAATGAAGCGTGCTACAGTTCAACTGCCAATTATAACATCCATCTAGAGAGTTGACGAGGAGTGTCTGACTATAAAAAAACACTTTTTTTCACCCCGAAAACGTTCAAATTATGGACAAAAATCATCTAGATCTCTTAATTGAAACTGCCGGACAATGAGACTGATGTTATCATTCCTGTACCTGTTGCCTCGGCCCAAAGGGGCAGCGGAGAGACTCCAGGGGATCTCGGCGACATGGACCCTATTTCGTCCTCTGTCAAAGGGGGTGATGGATGACTTCACTTTACGGACTACATCAAAACAAACAAGGAGGTTCTCCTGACTCTTGAGCTTTCAACTCTGCATCAAATCAACGTACCTGCATGTGGACACTAAACAAATTGAGTACTGTCATGTGGGGCGAGTGCATTCAGATTGGACCCGCTATTGTCTTGTTTGATTATTTTGGTCATATGCACTCACTTGCGAGCAGAAAAATCTACTCACCGCTGCCAGCATACGTTTCAGTTTGAGATATTCACCCATCAAATCAATGTACAATAAATGTTTTATAAATATTGAGCTATCAAATTAAATCATTCACACTTAATCTCGTACCAATATTTGCCAATATAAAAGACCCCAAAGACATTATTGTGTCAGACGAGTAAATAATTGAATAAAAATCACTGCATGAAAGGAAATCTTGCAATGCTCTCTAATTGTGTTCATATGGCTGAGGCTGTTCTGTTCTGCTTATAAAAGCTAATTGCTATTGATTAATATACTGGCTTTTGGTGTTTTGGTTATGTCAGATTAAATGTAATTTATTAATCAATTAATTAGTTCAATCATTTATTTTGGAAAATGTCTACAATGCTTTAAAATCAGCTTCTTAAATGTAGCAATTTAGGCACACGGCACATTTAGACAATCAGACACTATTTACAAAACAATGTCTATGGTGTAAATTAGATATAGGTTTCCGTGATACATAAAATATTACCAATATTACTGTGTACATCTTTGATGACGATGTAAACTATCATGTAGACTCCGATAATGTTTCGCTTATAAAGACAGTAAGCTAGTTCACTCACCTCTCACCAGTTTGCATACTGATATTTTCAAGTGAACCCACAAAGAGTTACTTTTTGCCACGTCTTTACCAGCGCTGAGGTTTGTAGTCAGTTTATTGTGATTAACACAATAATCAATCAGAGGTGTCACATTGGACCAATCCACACATTGGAATAGCCTAGCTTAATTGTTCTACGTGGTCTCAAATCATTTCGTTACAACTCGAAAGGTGCAAACACGATGGTAATAAGATGGTCACTGTGCAGTGTAGACAACATAAAGAACATGATGCACTTAATTTCTGTTTATCACGTTTATTTATATGCACTGTAAAGATTCTACCAGGAATCATATTAAAAAGTAAAGAAAAGAAAAAAAATAGTAGGCTATATTATTTAAAAAAAGAAAAAGAAAAGAAAAGCAATCACACAACCTCCTGACGAATCTGTGTTTTAGCAGTAACCAGAGCCTTGGGTTGAAAGTGATTTACTAGGAGCTTTTGACCTGATTAATGTGTCCATACTTGGCTCCCTGAGCTAATATGACAGGTCACATATCAAACTGAGGACTGCTTATTCTACCATGACACAGAGGACTCAGATGTATTTCACACTTTCTTTTAAAGAAAATGTTTACAAATGTATTATTTTCTTGGATCATTTTTGAACAATCACACCAATTTGCATGGATTTGCCACTCTGCCGTATATCTCGCAAGGAGTATTGACAGCCAGCGGCGATGAATGCAGTCGTTAAATCTTCCAAGCAGCTCTAAATTCATATAAAAGGATTATAAGGTGATCACAACTACTTGAAAACAGGCTGCTCGCCCAGATGATTCTTTCATAGATCAAACCATCCTCAACTCTTTTCAGCTGATTAAGGAGATAAGGTTGTATAATCCTCTGAAGAGATCTCATCCTGTGTTTCAATGCCCTGTACAGATACAGTTCCAATCTCCAGAGAAGAACGGTGTACGAATAAAAACCATGACAGATGTCACCAGCACGTTGTAAACACTTACCGATTATGTGCACCCTCAAGTGATGTCTGGTTATAAGAGTATGCCACCTTTATTCATGATTTATTTCTTAGGTAGATGTACAAACGCATAAGACGTCTGAAAGCAACACTGGTCCTTTGAGATTCCAACAAATATATGTGTTATATTATAATACAACACTTAAATATTGTACATCCCGTTTGCTACTTAAGGGAATTAAAGAATCACACAGGATGCAGAATATATATATTCTGCATATGTTATTATTTTGCCCAGCCTTTGGTCTTTATCTTTTGTAAACAATATGCTATATAGTGTGTACTGGAAATGTATGTTAACCGTAACAGATGATATGTGATTACAATGCTGCAGCTGTGAAATAATTTTTTGAAACCGTAAATGACAGATAGTGAGATGATAGCACTTGACTCTGTTCTAAACAGTTTCTCTTTGCTCAAGCCTGACAATCTGTTCACTGAAAGAAAGTCTCTTAAGGTTTAATGCATATCTATAACTCTTCTCTTAAAGGGTTTTATCCCCACATATTCCGAATCAATTACAGCTCCCGATCTTCCTCCGCAGATGAGCGTTTTGCTAAAACGATAATATTATGCAGCATTTCCCCTAGTGCAGTGCCAGTATGTAGCCTTTTGTGTGCAACAGCCTGACCTTGAGAACATCTGGATGGGGCGGCTTGATTAATGTTGCTGTTGTTTCATAGTCGGCCCTTAAATACAGATCACAGATTGATGTCGACCGATCCTGCCGCATTTCTTCTCCCTCCGGAATTTAGCCAAATGTTAGCGCGAGACCCAACACCACCGTTTACTTTTAGGTTTCTGTTAACATGTTCGTCAGTGTTTTCCTATTTAATTATTTTACAGCATCCACAGTAAAAGTACCACTCTGGATGCTTGTTGCTATTTAATTATTAAATACAATGAGAAACAACGACTGTACCAACTGTGAGCACTTCTCTAAGGGCAGAGAGCAATTTGTGTATTTGTGAATATTTTTTTAATCAATTAGCAGTGATTAAGGCCCACAAATCTTAAACAAATAGCAAAAAATACCAAAAGTGGGACATAAAAACATTATGAAAGCCATAAACTAACGGGGGTACAAAAATACATTAGCTTAAACAATAAAACCTGTGGGCAGAGTCAATTTAATTTCAATTTACCTCATTTTTGACATTCAGAGGAAGCAGCAGTTATGGATTTTATCTTTAAGAGTTACAAAGGATTTTTGTTTTTCTATGCTGCTAATACTTCCCATTTCTAGTGCAAATTTGGATTGAAATATTTTAGCTAAACAGCTTGAAGTATTTCGATAATGAATGCATATTTCATTTCCATGGCACTTTTATAAAACAAACCACATTAGCAACTTTCCGATTCCTGCTTTGCAAACAGATCATTAACCCGACAGCAATATTTCCTGCGTCTGTTAACTTAATTCTTTTCTGTTGCTGCCTAATGATTTGCTTCATAATGTCCCACAAACAATACATTTCCTCTAAGTGGTGATTCATGACGTTTCTATGTAATCATAATTCATAGTCTGACATTATTAAGAGGGTTAAATTGAACTGAAAATTTGCAATTACAAATATGCAATACATACAAATGATGCTAATGGCTAATGGCACATATATAAATTCATAGCCTAAGCCACAATGTGAAAATGGCCTGGTTTTCCATAATGTCTTCCATTATGCCTTAAATGTTACCTGAAGCAAGGTAAAAAGCTACCAGCATGCTGCAGGCACATTATGTGTTGCTAGATACCACGGAGTAAGTTCCTCCACTGGGTGCCGACTGCTTTGACCTTCAGCAGTCTCATGAGAGCGTGACCAACACATTAGACCACACTGGAGAAGTGACCCTCCGCCAGCCCATGGCCAGAAACTTCATCAAATCTGTCTACAGGAATGGCACGGCATCCCAAAATGGCAGATTTATAGGCTTACTGGCACTCAGGTGTTTACAGTTATGAGTTTTGTTGTTGTATTGTTGTGATATTTATGGAAGTTTGTTTCCACCATGGAATATATATATATATATATATATATATATATATATATATATATATATATATATATATGTGTGTGTGTGTGTGTGTGTGTGTGTGTGTGTGTGTGTGTCACGCCTTTGGTCTTTTTTGTTGTTGTTTTGATTGTCCCATGTGCTCTGTGTGCCCTACCTTCCATTCCAGTTAATTGTATCATTGTCTTCAGGTGTGTCTTGTTAATTTAGTCAATTACTTTGTGTATTTATTTCCTGTGTGTTCAGATCACTTCAGTTTGTCTGATCGTCGTTTTATTTCTGTCTGTCTGTTTTTAACTATTTTGTTTATTTGGAAGATTAGAAGATTTGTATGTTATATTCTCGTCTAACGCTTCTTCTCTACAACCACACCATGACTGTGTGTGTGTGTGTGCACATACATATACATATAGAAGTAAGCTTGAATGATTGCTCTAAACTATTAAAACGTTAGATCCTGTCAAATGCAATAAATCTGAACAAATAATGCCATATGCAGATTCATAATAATAAAGTAAATAGCAATAATTATTATTGTTAATAAAAAAAAAAAGCATTGTGGCAGATGTGTAAATATTCAAAACGAGGTAACAAAGTGTCTTTAGAAATTTATTTGATTTTTATATTACTAAACAATCATATACAGTGACGAAACAAAAATAATTAAATATATATATATATATATATATATATATATATATATATATATATATATATATATATATATATATAAATGTGTTTGTGTGTGTCATTTTATAGACATTTCTGTTAACCCTGAAACACAATGCAATGTAGAGGAAATTTTAAAAAAAGATGACAAAAATGCAAAAAAAAAAAAAAAAAGTCAATACAGAAAATTCTTTTATATGCAGTTTATGATGCACTGTTTTTACCAGGTTTTACTGCAGCTTGGCCTATTCACGGCAGTCCATTTTGCAATATTTTTTTCATCTCCTTACACGATGAATGCTGCCTTTTAAGACACCTTGTCAAGTTAAAAGTAGTAAAACTTTTTGAGGCTTTCATAAAAATGGTTTAAGTTGTTCAATGGTGTCTAAAATGCAGTTTTTCTATTGCAGGCTTTGAAATTTGTCTGCTGTGATTCATTGAACAAAACCTTTAAAAAAAAAAAAAAGAATTCTTTCTGATGACAGGGGCTGCAGTTCCTATAGCTTCAACGAGAAATGTGACTCAACTTATCAATTTTCTTCTAACTCGGCCATTCTCAGAATTCGCCTCACCCTGCACACCAACACACGCAGGAACATGCATCAATATATCATTGCTCTCATCTCTCCACTAAAGGCTTTCTGTTTCATCGTTGCAAAGTCAAGATATTGTTCACATCGATTCAATAACCTGGAGGCAAAGACCTGTGGGAAAACCTGTGGAGAGAATCTTACAAGAGCATGAAACATTCCCAAGTACATCAGAGGAAAGCTTAAAGGCATTGTTCACTCAAAAATGAAAATTCTGTCATCATTTGCACACCATCATGTTGTCCTAAATGCTCATGACTTGCTTTCGAGGAACACAAAAGGAAAAATTCAGTTTAATACTGGTCAGTTTTTTTTCAATGCAATTACAGCTAATGGTAACTGAGGCTTTCAAGCTTCAAAAGCACCATAACAGTATCATAAAATTATCATAAAAGCAGTCCATACACTCATGTGCTATGTTCAAAGTCTTCTGAAAAATATGATGAGTGAGTCTGAATGAGTCTGATTTGTAAAGGAATCATTCACACCTGTTTTTTGAACTGGCTCAGCTGACAAGATATGATTCAAAATAAAGATTTGTTCCCTACCAGTTATGTCGATGTTTATTTAAATATCGTCTTCCATCTGTTCATAGTGCACAAGCCATATGAATCAATTTTATAATACTTATTAGAGCTTAGCTTTAGAATATTTTTTAAGCTTAAAAGCCCTGTTCACTGTGAAGTAGGATTTTTGCAACGTTCTTCAGGAAAAGAAAGAAAATCGCACTCAAACATGAAGTTGAGTAAACCCTGAAGTTTAAGGAGATGACCTTTATACGGGTGAGATGATCCATGTCAGTGAAACAGACCTTTTGCTAGAATAATGTTGTTTCTCTAAACTACAGTACTCAAGATTGAAAGCATTCCTCAGTCCAAGAAGAAACACTACCTTTGCTAAACAACAGATTGATGGCTTTCAACCTCCCCTAGAGACTGTTCTCAGCAGACGCTCAGACTTTTCCGTCTCTTCAAACTTTCCCAAAGCTGGAACATTTTGTGCTGTGTACTTTACATGTATCCCCAAATTTCCCAAAGTGCTAATTATGATGAAACACACTTCTTATTTCCACATTCACAAAAACACTCGACAGGAAATGTTTCTGCTTTTTGTATTCATAAAAACCGCTCCAGTGCTGATGATGAAAAATAGAACCGACAGCAGCGTCTGCACGGACGGAGATCAATAGCGTTGCATGTTACGCCGCTAAATAACATTGCCAACAGGCAAGCCGCAACAGTTTTACATTGAATTTCATGAGCTTGTGAGGTCGCACGGTCAAGGTCATTGATAATTCAGAGTTAATTGCAGTTGAGACAAGATATTAACACGGTAAATTGCTTTTATTAATGATGTGGAAATCAAAATGTGAGATGTTTCTTTCCATTCACAGCTCTCTGCGCTAATAGGTCACAGATAAACATATACCGCATAGCCTTGGGTACACGTAACCTCACTGTCATCGGCAAGGTGAAGTTTAGGTCCTAAAAAATTCACATGATAAAAAAGATAGGAAGGAAATTGGCTCTGTCTACGCCGGATGCAAGCGGTGCAGCGCAGCGTGACACGTCAAAACAAAATGGCTCCAATTATATTCAATGAAGCTGTCAGCACTGGACTTACCTGTTTCTTTTTACTTATTATTTATTTTCTTCTTTTTTTAATGGCTAGTCCCTTAAATGTTCTTGCACATGAGGTAAAAAAATAATGCCAAATATTATGCATTAATCAATTTCTATGTTAAATAGATTTAAATAACTTCAGACCATAACCCCGAATTGTGGTAGCTTGTGATTTTTCGAGTATCCATCTGTTAAATGACATTTAATTACATTTTGTTATACAGTTGTATCTTTCAATGTAATAGATAGATAGATAGATAGATAGATAGATAGATAGATAGATAGATAATGCTTAAAATAATAGTCCCATATTGGAACCAAAATCATTCTTAAGGATGCATTTTTTTTGTCCTACACAGATTTTTTCATTCTCTAGTTTTTATATAGCGTCACTGTAAAATCCCCCCAATGCACTCATCTGAAAAACCCATGTACTGTGTAATGTACTGTAACATCAATAACTTCTCTAAGAAAACACACAGCAACTGAAGAACCCTATACAGTGAAAAGTCTTGATGAGAAGAGGTTTCTGAAGAGCAGCAACGAGCCACTGAAGACAAATTATTTTTAAGAGCATACGGCATCTACTTTCAAGGTCTTTTGAACTGAATCATGAGACAGCAAGGACAGTATGTCAATATTTTCAAAGGAATGAACACTATAGTTTAGACAAAAGTCCATTGGGATGATACCTTTTGCAGGCCTAACTGTAAATGGTATCAAATCTGAAAACAATAAATTGCAATCAGTGAAGTGAAAGGGCATCACCCAGTGACCTGTTTAGTAGGCGCTAGATAATAACCAGGGTCAAGTTCCATTCATGAATATTTTAGTAAATCTAATGGCCTCTCATATCACATATCTCATCAAGATCTGATCTTCACATAGCCCTGGCTCAGGCACTTCGCCAAATATATATATATATATTATTGGTAGATTAATTGCTGGATAATGTCAGTCATTCTTTTAACTAGCAGCCAGTATGGCAGGTTTTAGAAGGAGATGAAGCTATTAATTGGAAGTTTTATGCATACTGATGCATGCCAATTCATGCAGTGAAATAAATACCTGGAACAAAATCAGTGAACTCGCCAGATCCTTATCTGAACGCTTTGAAAAGGAAGTCAGATCTTTTTCAATGAATGAGTCAGACCAAAGCCCATGAAATTTTAACAGCTAAATATTCAGGCCTTTTTAACACCAGACAGAAGCGATCAGACATGAAGTCTGAGATCGGAATGACAAGTGGAACCATTTAACTAATAATTCAGATCATTTATTGAGAGATTACTCACAGATCCCAGCAATAACACACAACAAACAATGTATTAAATGACATCAGATAGCGTAATGCATTTTTTTAACGGCTATATTAGTGAAACTGTGTTTATAATATATGCAAAGCACATGCAATAATAATGTGTTGCACGCTTTTTTCCTACAGCCCGCACTGCACCAATCTAGCAAAAGAGCACAGCCTGTTTTACAGCCTTCTGTTCCCCAGGTGCTGTATTTCATTGCACAGCCTTTGTATAATAAATGATCATCTTGTGCTTGTAAAGTTCGTTTTTATCAGAACCAAATGATCTAATTACCAACACACTCCAAATATATAAATACGTTCATTTGAAAGCAGTGAACAAGGAAGCCTGGAGCATGCAGCAAAATCTCATAAATGAACCACTTTATCAAAACGTTGAAAAAAAACCCAAAACGTATGTATTTTAAAAGGTATGAACTAAATTTAACATTACTTAAGTATTAAAACTTTTGCATCATTTATTGCTTTGAAACTGCATAAGAATTTTACCATCAGAAAAAAAGCACACACATCACCTTTAACCTTCATGTTCTGTTGTGACAGTTTTAAGGTCTCAGTGATGCATGTGGAAATATAATAAAAGTAACATCAAAATTAAACTCTTTTTTCTTCCCTGAAAATATATAAATATGTTCCTCTGACCTAAACCAACCCCAGGAGGCTGAATTACTGGATGCTATTGAAGCTATATCCAGCTGTTTTACTGCAAAATAGGTACATATGTACTGTACTTCATAAATGTGACTATAAATGTGACAGTTTGGAAAAAATACAAAAAAAAACAACAACAGCCAGGAGAGTATCATGTGTATACCAGGCAAAACACATTGCATTTATCAGTATTCAATGTCTTATATCCTAGAGTCCCAAACATACTGTAGTGTAAGTTATAAATATTCTAGACATATTCTAGATATAAATATTTTTAAACCGAGGCCAGTGCAAAGTTTGCTTTCTAAATTATTGTAATTAGGAAAAGTAATCGAATATTAACCTGATAGCTCAATGTTAAATACATTTTTTTATTAAGTGGCCTTAAATACTATGTACTTACAATTAAACAAATTATACACTTGTTATGGTCATACTGTATTGCAAAACTCTTTTGAGCTGTATTACAAAATACTACTGAGGTGGGATGAGGTTAAGTTTAGGGACAGGTTTGGTGGTATGGGTAGGTTTAAGGGTGGGTTAAGGTGTAAGGGATGAGTCAAATTCTAAATGTAATTACAGAAACTAGTTACAGATGTAAGTACATAGTTATTTTAAAAAATATAAGTACAGTGTAAAAACAGGTATGTACACCGTTTGTACCAAATTAATTAAAATGTAAGTACATAGTAGTTAAGGCCACCTTATATGAAGCGTGACCCATTTTTTTAGTTAAAATGGCCTGAGGGACCCAAAGAGAACATCATGATTGATGCAATTTGTACATAATGATAAACCGCTAGTAAGCTGGGAAATAGGTACAGGTAGTTTCTAAAAGTTCATTCAACTAGTATAACTTTGGTGTTAAGTTTTAATTTGAAGGGCAAATGAAAGAATGGATATGCAACCTTATATTGAGCTTCCTTCCAATCAGACATCGTAAATCAGACGTGGTGTCCTTGTTTGCCGGAAAGGAACCTCATTGACCTCAAACAGGGCAAACATTATTTAGAGTGTTGTGGAATAATGAAAATTTAATCGTTCATTATCCATTTGGCTAATGTCACGGAATGTGCACAAGGATATTTCTAATCCTCGCCCACTCATTTCATGACAAATGATCTGTGACAAAACAGACAGAATTTAGGGGGTCTATTACGGCTCGTGCTTATGAATAAAGCTGTCTTAACAGAGCTCAGACAGCTGCTTCGCCATTTGAATAAGACACGTTTTGCCTAAAACAAAAGAGGTATTTCGAGAGCGATTCTGGAAAGGTTTCGAATGAACTCCCTGAGATATTAATCAGCGTGACAGAATCACCTTTGCACCATCCAAATCTACTTAATCAAGAGCGGGATTAATGATCATTACTGTTATCATTATCAGCATCATCATGTTTAGGGGCCAATGTCAACATTTGAGAGCAGGGCCAACGATACCACTCCTCGACGCAAGCGACGGTTTATTTCTGAGCCAACAAAACCGTAAAGGGGCTCATTTCCCATAATCCTCTGAACAAACATCATATTTCTGTCTGTGTGTAACCTGTGATCAGATGTCATATTTGGCAACGAGGGGGTCTTTGGAATGTTTGGATACGTGGTCTCGAATCCCAAGAGGAAATCACCGCGTAGAACGTTACATTTTCGAGTTTACCTCCCGGCTCAAATCCCAACCGCGCTGGAACGCTTTCAGATTTCCAACCGCAACAGAAGAACAAACACAAAGGTTTACTTGAGTAAAAATACTTAACATAAATCAATCAACAAAGTCAACTTAACTTTTACGTACACCAATCAATCTTAAATCATTGCCCGCCGTGGGGTGCATTATATACAATTTGGGGTGTAAAAAAAGAGCAGGGAAAATATACAACGCTGCAGTCCAAAGCAGTCCATGGGGACAAACAGGTTTGTATATCACTGATTCACAGCCACAGACATTTCAATAAGAGAGGAGAAATGGCTGCCTGTGTGGAGGTTATCAAAGTCCTTTCATGTGCCTGTTAAATAATGAATACATGCTGATACTTAATCTGTCACCTCTCAAAGATCCATTATTCATAAGTACAAACACTGTCTGAGAGAAATACCCACCTGCAAGGCTGGGATAAAACTGAGTGACAAATACTATTCCTCATTTTATTAGCGCTCGCACATAAAACCACATTCACATACTTGGAGAAAGGCTGCATTGTCTAATTTTATTAGTATGGCATAATGGCATGTGGATAGATAAATATTATTACTTCCCTTCTGCTAAAGACCTAATTTTGATAGGATTCACAGACATTACAAGAGCATGGTTCTGCAAAAATCATTTCTTCAACACAGACAAAGAACTTGATTCTCAACGTAACGATCAAAACAGCCCTCACCTTTCACCATGGAAACGGAAATCTGCCAATCATGCACGTAATAAATCTTCGCACAATACTGTGTTTGCATAAGTGCAGGTTTGCGGAACTGTGTCTGGCCAGCTGGTCACCTCTTTGTTCTTCACATGCCCCCAGAGGACGAAATGTGATGCTACCTGAGGGTTCATCTCCCGGGAGGAGTTTGAAAAGAGTTGATTGAGGAAGAAAAGTGTCAGTTGGAACGACCGAAACAGCGAGGTAAGGGTGCTTTCGCAGAGGCAGAGAGAGAGAGAGAGAGTTTATTGAGAGAGTCTCTCAGCTCCTGCAAAGGGATTTGGATGTCTCAGTGCATAAACGAAGCTATTAGCTCTCTCATTCACAAAGGGTTTGTAAATGTTTGTGCCCTTTCTGCAAAATTTTGCCTGCTAGAAAGTGGAGATTATAGCATTTCCCATAAATGTAATCGTCCTGTGATGCTGCATACTGTTTTAAAGGGATAGGTCGAATATGGAAATTCGTCATTTACTTTACTTTCTACTGTGGAGCACAAAAAGAAGATATTTAGAATTTTTAGGACTCTAAATAGAAAAAAACTAAAACTTTGTGTTTCACGGAAGAAAGAACATCATACTGTATATCTTGCATGTTTGAAACAACATGAGGGTCAAGAATTAAATTGTTTCAGCCATATGATAAAAAATTAAGTGGTTTTTTTTTCCCATCTCATTTTTTTAAATCTCAGTTCTGAGTATATGTCTTGCTAATCTGAGAAAAAAAGTCAGATGATTCATGATTCAGAATCGCGACATCACTTTTTCCTCATTACTTTGCCTTTTCTTTTTCAATAAATGCATGAGTTTATATCTCACTATTATCTTATAAACTCAGGAATGTGAGTTAACGTCTCAAATTTCAGAAATTGTGGGTTTATTTCTCAGTTCTCAGTTTTCCTATCTCTTGCGAATTATATCCTCAGAAAATATCATGGAAACACAACACACTTACTTTCTGACCTTTTGGCCACAGTGCATCACACTACTAAAATGTTAAATAACTTCTAATGAAACATGGACATGGACTAAAAACAAACAAACAAAACTTTTTTTATTATATTCTTTAACAGTTAAAGTGTAAGTTATTTACACCGCAATGCATGCTGTCTCCCAGACAACATTTTGGGGAAATATTGTTTGCCTAACATGGTTTGCTGCTACACTGAAAATAATTCACATTTTCTATTATTCGCGACTAATAAATACTGAAAAACATAGTTTTCTGTTTCTTATTTAAACATCAGTATCAACTGCTTCATCTAAATAGCTGAGTAAATCTGCTGGTGGTACTATGCTGTCAGAATAAATAATGCTCATACAGTAATCACAACATTGCTGATTTTTTTGTGTTTTTTGTGTTATTAGCAGTAAAGGATATATCTTATTCTCCTGTTTATATTCATGCCATTATCTCCTCTCTTTACCCACTATGAGTTAAATTCTCAAAGCCCAAGCAGTTTTTAGAGTATTGATTTACTGTGAAAACCCGAACGACTCCAGCAAGTACAGCCCTCCTCCACACTCTGCTGGAGTTAGACTGCTACCATGATGTTCCATTAACATGTATCGACCAATGAATTAAAATATCACAACTCCAATCTACAGAGCCTTCAGCAGACGCGGTCGGTATAACAGTAAAAACACACAAATGCCGAATCAATAAGAAATAAACTCATGCATAGCAATGTGACTTCACGACTGAACTTTTTTGACAGCATTTCACAACATGCTCTACAACGAGTATACATGCATGTCAGTCAGTGTGATTAATTTGTTTACTGCACTGAGGGTCATAAGTGACACTCATACTGTGGCACAGAGATTTTAATGTAAAGCTCAATATTATAAGCCTGCGGGCATGGAAAACTTGCTGCTTTGACTTTACTTGTGTCACAGGCAGCATGTCAGATTTGGTTGTGCTGCTGAGTGAGATGTGGGCCGGCGTGAGACTGCTGACATAACAATCCCAGTACCGGCAGCACATGACAGGTGGCTCTCGCCACTGTGCTTGTGCATATATCACGGGGGAAAAAAAGGACCCTGTCATCATCGCTGAACAGTTGTGCAGCACGCTAGCTCGCGGTGTTTGGACTTGCTGTTCTGGGTGCTGAACGTCTAGAAAATGCTTTTCATTGATGTTTCATACACTTAAAAAATACAAAGTGACCTTTATTCTAAAGCCTTGTTTGTGGTTGGGTTTCAGCTACTTCTAACCTCTTCTCACTCTCAAGGCTTTAAATAGTGCTGCTTGTACAGTAGCAGCACACATTACAATAGAAATATTTGTTATATTCTTCATAAAGGATGACCTGTGTAACCCTGGCAAAAAGTCTTTGGTGTCAATTTAAAGTGCCCTTATTATGGGTAATTAAAGGTTCATTTTTTGGTTTTGGGAGTCCCCAACAATGAACACCTTCGTTGTCTTATATTATGCATTGATTTTTATCTTATTTGCTCATCGACTGTCACCTTTTCTGGTCATGTGCTGGTCCAACAAGCTTAAAACTCAGCAAAGGACCAGCATAAACCAGCAAAGGACCAGCTCAAACCAGCTTCAAAACATACCTAATCAGTATCTGCTGGATTTTTTTCGACAGGGTGGTCTCATTTTCAGTTTTTCACATCTGTAATGCCTAAAAAAGCAGCGTTTCTAAGCACAGTGTTGCTTTTGTGTACAGCGTTAACGAGTGCTATTTTTACCGCTCTGATATCGGCATCTAGTGACAAAGAATGAATTTGCATTTTCATTCAGACCAAGATGAAAACACCAACAAGTGGGTGGACAATATGCTTATGCTTCATATTGAAGTAAACACGAAACAGCTTGGTATTCGTTTTAAAAATGACTCATTTCAATGATTCAGGGTCGATTTTTTTTTCCTTTGAGAGGCAATAACTTTACACACGGTTGGCTTTTAGATTTAAAACTTTTCATTCACTTAGCGCTGTGTTACATACTGCATGATAATATATCATAAATAAGATATTCAAAAAATCCACAATAGGGACACTTTAACAAGTAAATAAATGTACAATATCCTAATAATTTTGTTGGCTAAAATGTGCCCATGATTTAATTTTATCTATTTATTTGTGCATACCTTTATGTATATTTGTGTATATCTTACAGTATATGTATACACTGTATATATAGTTTATATATCGGTGTAATGTAGGTTGTGACCAGCATTTAGTACAAGACATGGGTGAAATAGATGACCTGTCAGACTTCCAAAAAGGACAAATCATGAGAGCCCATTTAGCAGGAGTGTCTGTACCTTAACAGCTCAGTTGTTTGGTGTTTTAACAACAACAAGCCGTCTTTACGATTGCGGTTGCATTTACAAAGCATGGTGAGACTTAATCAGTGAAGAAGAATAGGGGGCGAAAACTGAAAGTAAATGATAAGGACTGTCAAAAGACTTTGTTCAAATTATACGAAACTACTGCAGCAAAGTGTACTGACCACAAAAAGCTTTGCAAAGCCAAAACTCATGTAAGAGCTGCAATTGCTAAGACTTTTTTCACATACGCCAATGATAAAATGGAGGGAAAAATCATGTTAGTTATAAAACCTGAGTTATAAAATCTGAAGCACCGAGATTAACTTCAACATCTGCCCTCTCCAGTTCACTCACTTGACTTGAATATTATCAAACCTCTGGGGATAGTTTTGGAAAGAAAAGTGAGAAGCCAATTCCCTCCTCCAACATCTCTGAAGCAACTGGCAGATGTTCTGACAGAGAACATTCACAAATAAATAAATAAATAAAATTCAACCAATACAATTCAGCTTACTTTGGAAATCTAAGATGGGAAGTGGAAGCATAGACTCATTTTTGGTTCCGCAAAGAATTATTCAGTAAACAGGATCTTAAAAGAACCATCTTTTAAACATTTTAATAATTGACGTTCTTTTTTCCACTATACAGAACAATGGAAATATTCCAAGACTATTAAATGACCTTTATTGAACCAGTGCCAACAAAGTAAGATTGCATACAATAAAATGACACCATTGGAGTGAGAACTTGCTGGTTATTCACAATCGCATTCACGGATATCCAACTCATTACGACTACTCTAATGCCACATTATATATTTGCCTAATGAGGTGAAATATTTTAGGTATTAAAGCTAAATACGAAGCTGCTTAAATGCAAACACGGTGATGGTAGACAGGATTAAGTGCTTCTTAGTGGGAGGTAACATTGACTGTATTCACTCATTCAAAAGGGCAAATTATTGCTGAAACAACTGCTCATTTATCTGTGTGCCCCCCACAGGGACACAATTTCTGCATCACAGTAACTCCATGCTCATGGAGTAATGGAGAGAGAAAGAAAAGACGGCATAATATTGGTAAGGTCGAACATAAATTAGGCCCCATGATTCTTCGGCATTAATGAGCGTTTATGCGTCCCATATTTTCCATGTGCGTGCATGCAGAAAGCTCTTCAATATGGCAAACATTTACTGCTCTTAAAGAATGTTGCACCCCCCCTCCGAACACTTGGCAATAAAAACATATTAAAATTATTTTAGAGGCAAAGAAGGCTCTCCGCTACATGACCAAAATCATTTTCAAATTAATGAGCTTGCAAAAAGTCAGGGAAATGTTTGCAAGCTGTAAACGCAAGCTGTTTTCAACCTAGGAGCCAAGAAACAAAGCAGCACAGAGCACAGAACTGCCAAGACAAAAGGGTGGAACGAAACCCCATTATGTCCCAATTAAACTAATAAGGATCACAAAGAATTTTGGAGGAAAGGTTCACCAAAAAATCCCCGAAAGACTGACATTGTGTGACCCCAATGAATCACTAAGCTGTGCAGTTTCTGAACGATTCATGCAGATTGGTTTAGTAAACGCATTCATTAAAAAAGATCTGACTCAGAAGAATGATTCAATTCTGAATTTGTCTTTGTACCAAAGAAAACCTAGTACGGATGTTTTTCAAACAAAAATGTTCTATGGCTTGAAAAAAGTTATATGAATTACTAGTATGATGAGTGTTTTGTTTTTGAAGCTTAAAAGCCTAACCTAGCCTAATGATAAAATTCAAAAACATTTCTATTATTTTTTCACAGGGAATTATACGAGGCAGGATTGACATAATAGAAAATCATAAAATAACTAAAAAATACATAAAAATGTCTAAATTCGAAAATAAATGTTTTTAGGTAAACTATTAAGGGGTCATTTGATGCGATTTTGAAGTTTTCCTTTCTCTTCGGAGTGTCACAAGCTGTTGCACCATAGATTAGATCTGTAAAGATGCATTTAACATTTTCATAACATTGCCCAAATGTTTACGCAAAGAAAGACAGTGCAGTTATTATTCTGAGCTATTATTCTGAGACGTGTTTTGTTGTGAAACCAAAACTACTTCGTGCTTCCAAAAAAGGACAAGAAATCAGTGGTTAAGTTGTATTTACAACACTGTTCCAGAACAGTTCCACCCAAATATTAAAGGACTATTTCCTGAACCTGGGAGCAGCTTATGCTGGCTTTGTCATTTCTCCAATCACAAATGCAGACACGGTCATGTTCACGAGGCGTGATGCAACGCGACGCCGGATAGCTACCTCACTTTTTTAGAACCACAAGCTTTGTACAAATTGACCCTTTTTGGCGCTTAGAGGAGAAACATTAATCTACAGTATGTAGAAAATAATGTGTTTTTTTGAAACTTAAACTGCATAAACAAACTGCATTACACCAAATACACAAAATAATGTTTTTTAGCAACCCTTTTAATACGATTTCCTGCAGCATTTCAGGTAAAACTAAACTGAGAATTTAATCCAAATGCCGGAGAGGAAAAGCAGCTGTGAAAGCGAGAGGAAGATGAGAAAGACCAGGAGGGAGGAAGATGAACTTCTGATGAAAGTGTAAGCAATCATGCATCCTGTTTTAGAAAGAAGACAGCCCGGGTCAAATTGCCGTGCCACGTTTCGTTAATTACCTGTCTGAGAAGGCTGCTGTGAGGAGACTAAATCCACTAACCTCCTGTCTGTCATATTAAGAGGCTTTGTGCTCTGTGGTCACCAGCAGACAGGCCCTGAATGAACCTGAACTGAAATTCGGCTACCTGCAAGCTTCGCTGGAGATAAAGAGCCCCCCTGCCAACTGTCTCGCTCTCCCTCACACAAACACATGAAGTCTCTTGAAGTCATCATGGAATATTTCTACCAAGTCTTGGCAGAGTTGATGGGAAAACTCATGAGCAAGCCCAGCACTGATGAGCATAATGAGAAAAAGCTAAATTTGTAAATTCACACTCCAGGTTTCAGAACGCACACTGATCTTTGGTAAACAACGTGCTGTGCGATTGTTCTTAACTTTGCTGGGCTTCGCTGGAGTTGACAACTGCTAAGTGTATTGTCAGAGCACAAAAACGCCTCCAATATGGTGTCGGGTCACCACAAGCAGACGCAGCCACATGCGAAGTAACACTTAAAATGTAAAGTACTGGCCAAGTGCTGTCTTGCCAAATGTCTGAGCAGAATGAAATATATGATATGACACAACACCATCTGACTGGCCTAGTTTTTTGACAGGAAATGGCTAGACGTTACATATAGCGTAGACATAAACCTTTGTAAGAGCCAGAATTCCCATGCTAAAAGCCACTTAAAAGGAACTCAGAAAGTGAATTCAGACAAGGAACGGTAAAGCCTGTGAAACACATTGTATGATGGTGTATTTTTTCTGTTAATATGGTGCTCGTTAATTATTTTCCTAATGTGTCTGTGTTTGTGATGGCCTATATCCATGATTTAAACAGATTAAGGTTTTCCATTAAACCCATGACTGACTTCATTTAACATATTTAACACAGACACACACACAGTTGTTTTTCTATAATGATGGGGATTTTCCACTGACTTGTATCATATGTGTACAGAGCTAATGATATTTTCTATCACCTATGCAAGAAGTCCTCTATTAAGTCAAGGACCCCTTGACAGAGCAATGTTGCAGTACATATCATATGAAAGTATTGCATTTTAAGCCTGGCTTATGGCAACACAAATACCAGGTTACATATTTATATACCCAGGTACCATTTTAATGGTTTTGCAACATGCAAATCATAAAATCTATTGCCTTACAAAGCATCATTTATTTATTATTGGCATGATAAATATATAATATTCTAAATGGATATATATTTATGTTCATATATATTCTTTCATATTTCTATATATCTAATATATATATTTTTATACTTAATGTAGTTAAAATCTATAAATATTTTTACTGACATATCACTGGAGACTTACAGATATAAAAAGTGTAATTACACTTCATTTAGAGTATCACTTGTGTACAATGTACATTTAATCATAATATCAAGCATAAAACCTAATTTAAATGTCATATAATTGATGAGGATTGTATAATCTTTTAAAAATGTCATTTTAAAGTGTATCTGAAGTATATTCACAATAGTTCCACTAAAGCAGGATTTTGCAGACTTTAATATACTAAAAATAAAATTACAATTATAATATGTATAAATATGTATTTGTAGTACCTAAAACTAAATAAATACATTTTTAACTACATTTTAATATATTTATTTTTCAGTAGTAACTAAACCTTCTCTCTGGTGATGAATGCAGGTCACAGTACTTAAGAAAAATTCTATTTCCATTTTATTGGGACTAAATTAACATAAATGTGTTGTAGGCAATGTTAAATGTTCTGGAACTTCTGGCAGATTTAAAATGAATTAGACATGCTCCCACTTTCTACAATCCCACCTTTTTGGCATGACATGGTATTTTTGCCTGTCAAGAAGCGAAGCAAACGCCTATTTTAAAGAATTCAACTCTCTTTCCGGCCTCTTTATTTGTCTTTCTACTCTTTTTATGGCATTTGGCTGTTTAAGCTATTGTTTGCAGTTGAGAAATCATGAACATTTCACACCCTACAAACTCATGAGAAACGCTTAAGTCTATCTATCACCCTTACAGCTTCCAGCTTCCCATATGTGGACAGCTCACTGGGAGAATGTGCAAAAATGATTGGCAGGCAGAAAGCACATCAAAAGCAGATTGGCTAAGCAAAAAAATCTGGAGGCGGTAAACGGCCAGTTTTATTTTGTTGTTTACAGAGACTAACACTGTCACAGACATCCACGGGATATTGCAGGACTTACCAAAGTAATATTCTTTAAGAAGTAGTAATTTAATGCGTCTAAATCATAAAAAAAAACATTAGGTTTACTCACAACAGCATTTTCTATAATGGGATATTATAATAATTGTTTCTTCCTATTTGTATTAATCTGTTTTCAATGATGGCAAAAATCCCACCCACACATCATACACAAATACACACGTCTTGGTGCTTTGGTCCAAATGTAATTATCTCAGACTGTCCTTTGTCTGCTTTTACAATAGCAAACAAAGAGGCTTAATTAAGATTTATCACAAACTTGTGACTCCAACTTTGATTGCTCAGACAGAATATTCCCCCCGCTGCAAAAACAAGGCCAATCCATCTAAACAACTCAGGAATTTATTGTTTAACCAGCAAAGACTTTGTCCTTCATCAATGCATGCAGTCGATAGATGTTTGAGTAATAGCTCCCAATTCAGTTGTTTTATAGCTGGATAATTTCAGAGGCATGTGTTTTGCCAGCGTCGCCGAGCCAAGTGCTTCTTAACAAACCATTATATGGTGAATATTATACGGTGAATATTCGGTATCATACAGCCTGACATTCAGCACTAAGAAAATACATTACTTTCAATGTGGAAAAGTGCAAAAGAAATAGCCTTGGTCCTTTTATAAAGTCTTCGCTCTGTCTTCCAAGAGCGGGTTTAAGCTCTCTACCTCTCCGAGCCTTGCTGAGCCATGCAGTCAGAGCTGTTAAGCTCATTCCAGTATTCAAATACTTCCGTCACCTCGTATATCTTCTGACATACACATGTTGGAATTTGTCATCTCCGTCTTTTATCCACTCGCTCCCAGATAAGAGCAAAGTGGGGGACGACATTTTTCTCAATTTTTACAGCTGGAGGGAGGCATGATTAAGTGGTAGGGAAATATTCCAGAGAACCGCCTCGCTTTGAGAACCCACCGCTCCTCTGTGTGTGTCCTCTGGCCCTGCCTCTGCTGCCAGGACAGCTCCGGTTTCAGACCTGCGGCAGATCAGCCAGACGCTACTCCATGCCTTGATTTATATAGTAAATTGAAAGATTTCAAGGAGGGAGTCCGTTTATGTTGGCAGGGCCAAGCTTCTGGTTGGTTATGGCCATCGCAGCGGGATGCTGGCCTAGATTCATCTCTCCTTTAAACTTGGAGAATGATACTGTTACTCAAACTACATTAATTAAAATGAATATTGGTAGCGATGTCTTAAAAGGAATATTGGAGGTTCAGTACATTAATTATACCACAGAAATCACAAAAACCTTTCTTTACAAGAAGCAAAAATCTATATTTACAGTGAGAAACTATATTTACAGCCAAACAATTGAATGGGGCAAACCGCAAAATACAACACAAAACAATATGTTATGATTTTAGTGGGGAAGAAATAAGCAAATATATTATAAATGATTATAATAAAAAAAAAACATTACATTAAAAAAATATAATTTGGCAGCTGTGAATAAATTTGTAAAAAATACATAAAAATATAAACACATTTATGCCCAAAAATGCATTGCAACAAGCAGAAGTCTATACTAATATATAGAAGGTCATTCATGCAAACACAAAACACAATTACGGTAACACACATGACACTTAAATAATGCAATAAACATTATACAACATTAAACAACAGAAGATGTAATATAAAATGAAAATGTACATAATTGATAACAAAAACCTAAAAAATATACTTTTAAATGCGGAGCATCACACAGGGAATTCTGGGAATATCATTTTACAGTTTTAACTAAATTATACATCAATTTGTTGTACCTACTGTAAAAACTGTACAATTAACAGAATTTTACTGTAAAAGAACATTAAATGTCTGGTTAGACAGTTTTTACCTTTTATATAGTGTTGAAACCTACTTTTTTTTTTTTTTTTTTACAGTGTAAAATACAAATTGTGTAAAATGGTATTAATAAAAATACTCTGCTCTGCTTATTTACAAAAAAACAAAACAAGATTATGTTTATCATGTTTGATGCACTTTTTGCATATCAATTGATCAACTGGTTGTTTATATATGAATAAAAGCATAAATTAAATATCTAAACCTTTAGGTGAATTATAATTACATCTTTACTTATTAACCTTTTCTGTGTAAAGTTATATTTAAATGTACATTATTGTTGCCATGACAGCATGTCTAAATCCCAAAACAACTGTAAATACAGGTTTTAAAAGAAAAATGAATGTAAGTGCTTTATATAATAATAAGATTCACATTCCTGCTTTTAAAACCTCCAAAAGTCATCCCCATTGACTTCTATGGCAAGTGCCACTCCATTGCTTAAATTCAGCATGTATTGTGAAACGGTGAGAGTCACAGCTGAGTTTGTACCGTCGGCATATCTGAGCACAGTAGTGATTATTATCTGGGCAGAACTCTCTGTGCTGGAGGAGACTGGCGATAAATCAGAGTCGAGGCTGGCGCACGTTAAGGTTTCATTGCCAAATGCTTGCCACCGCCTTTAGGCTGAAGACCAATGCCTGACGCTGGGTTTATTTTTATTCGTTGTTTTCGCTCATGCTGTGCGGCATAAAAAAATCGTATTCTCCATCAGGATTTTAATACCCATGTCATTGCCAACCATGTTGAGAGACAAGGCCAGAAAATAATCCATAGACTTAGCTGCATGTGTTAAAAAGCGCGCTTACAACATTTGTCAAATGTTTCCCTCATCGGACGTTAAGTCATTAGATACACAGATGAGCTAAGGCCTGGAGAAAAGGAAGCGTTTTATGTAACAAAAGGAAAGTAATCTTGCTAATGACATTTGGGGAATTTTTTGGCAGTGTCTCTTCTTGACTTGATGGAATAAGTGGACATGTCAGAGTCCCTGTGACATGATATACGGGCGAACCTTTAAGTCCTGCACTTTTCAGAGAGAAAGCCCATTAGCCAGACTTTACAGACGGAATCATAAATTATGACACAAGGGTTAGGCACTCTTAATTTATAAACAGGTAATGTACACTCACACAAATGAGCCTGTAAGTCTTGCATCTGCATGCAGGAGAAAATAAAAAGATCTCCAAACCCGGGAACAGCAACAGCCTTGCATGAACTTGTAGCATAATTGGTAAAATGAGAAGATAAAAAAATGTCTCTGAATGACGATTCTCCATCATCTTCAACAAGAGCAAACCCTGCTTATTTTTAACATATGCGTTTATATGATATTTTTTAATCAATTTTGATAAATAGGTTTCTAAATCTGTCACCTATAAACCTGAGTATTCTGCATTTCATATAATGCATTTATTTGATCAAAATAAATAAAAACAGCAATTGTAAAATATTATAAAAAAATTAAATAACTAGTTTCTTTTTTAAATTAAGAGTAGGAAAATAATTCTATGGTTCTTATGTTATGTACCATGGCTTTATTCTGCAGTTGGTCCTCTGGAACATGACATAATAAACTGAAAATAAATAAATACATCAACAGAGCCAAAGAATACTTTATCCACCAGTGAATATGATGAACAAGTCAATAACTTCCAAAGATTTGCATTTTCAAGGAAGAAAATGATTCTTGTGTTCCTTCTCCGATTCAAACCTGAACACACTTGTTTTGTAGAAACTTGTGATCGGTACTAAAGCCGACCTTTTTTATTATATAATGAATAAATAAATAAAAGAACAATAATTTTTTACAGCACTCTCATAACTCTGTTAACAAAAGATGTCTGACTTCCTACAGTTTAAGCAACAATCACTAAATAAAGTGTCCGTTTGGTTAGTTCATCCCGATGGCATTGTGTACAGATTGTGTCTGTTAGCAGGCCTTGATCTGCTCTGAAATCTCCCCTCGCGCAGTCATTAGAAATTCACTGGCATTCTGCAAAAACTGTGATTACCAGGCCACTGTCAAAACTATGGAGCATTAAAGCATTGCGCAAACAAATGGGAAGTATTTTCAGGCTACACTAAAGCTCTCGAATACAGTTTAACAAATGAAAAATCCCGAATGTTCTGTCAGCACTCTTGTCGCTGAAAAAGGATGCACCCTCTTTAGCATTTTGCTAAGAGGGTTATTCAGCACAAGAAAGGTAAATAGCCATTAGCTTAAGCCAAACCATGACGTCTGCGGGAATTAAGGCTAAGAGAAATAAATGCAGCACATTACCAGGTGTTTTTAGAGTGTTTTTGCAAAGAAACGAAAGGTACACATACAATAAGTGGTTTCATTGCACAGTCTTGTTTCTAAATGCTTTTTTAAAAGCAGAGTTCATTAGCAATGATGAGCTGATGAAAGAGAACCAAAATTGGTATATTTTCACATCCTTTCCTAAAAGTCCTCCATGGCTAGTGTGGTCAGCTTCTCTCATTTCCTTCCCATACAAAGCACAATACACACACTTGTCTGACGCATTCAGATTCCATTGCCTGGAATAATAACAACACACGTAGAGTCTTGTGATTAGGACATTGGAGCCAGTTGCTCCAGGTCAGGGTATACTTTTGAGGCCGGCTGTCAGGGAACACAAGCTGCGAGCTCTCGCTCTGCATGTATACAAGAAAGAGGGCATTCATTAAAACAAGAGGTTGTTATGAAGGTATCAGTTTGACTGGATGCAAGCCAAGCGCTGCTCTGTTGTATTCGGCAGTCACGAGAACGGACGCTGGCCTTGAGACATTTCACCTTAGTCGGTGTAGAATTTAACCAGCATGAAGAACCAACACTGCCACTTTGAAAAGAATGAAATTAATAAAATGTGGAGCCATAAATATTAAAGCACCAATTGAGAATCATTTAGTTTGAAATTTGCATCATTATATTTCAAGTAATTTGTGCATATGCATGTTAATCAAGCATTTGATTCGATTTGGGGGAGAATATATTTTTATCTGTTGCTAAATTGTGACTGAATCAACTGCATCAACAGTATACAATTTAGATTTAATTATATAATACCTTTATGTTCGTTTTGGAGCTTGAAAGTTCTGACTTTCTTTGTATGCACAGGAACTGTTTATTTTGTCGAACAGTAAAACGTTCCTCAAAATATTTTCTTCCATGTTTTGCTGAAGAAATTGAATAAATTAGGTTTGGAACAACACAAGGGTATGTTAAGGGTAAGGCAGATTTTTGAGTGAACTTTCCCTTTAAACCACTGTGTCCAAGTTTTGTCTTTTAATTCTTTCTTTGAGGATTTCTGAACCCAATTAAGATGATTTAAGATTCTCTTTTACGGATTGTCTTATTTTCTGTCCACTGAGGTGAAAAATTTGTTACATAAGTGTAATGTAGTTTTCTTGCCTTTATTAAACAGACACTGAGTGATTTGACTGAGTGAATTACAGTACTTTACCAAAAGGCAATTAAGCCCATTAAAAAATTAGGACTCCTATATTTTATGACTTTCAGTTCATGTGTGAAGATTCAGTTCCTTGTTACAGGCTCCCAAAAGATGGCAAGGCAGGTGGTTACTATAAATGAGGCAACATTAGTATACAGTAAAGGTAACGAGGGAGACAAATCACATCAATGTTTAAACAATCCAAAGAGGTTGAAATCCCCAATCAAGCCGCTGAGTGCCCGTGATGGCCCAAGGCCCAAAGCTAATGCTTCACAAATGTATGAGAACACCAGCCCTCCTCCAACTCCTCAGCATGGTTATGGGAGTTTCAGTAGTGTTTAACAGTCAGGATAAATAATGGTCACCTCTCTCCGTTCCTTAATGTTGATATATCTCCGCAACAGGACAGGTGCTGCAGCTTTTGGTTCCTCAGATCACGGCAATTAATCTAACGTGTCGTGTGATGAACCCGGACGAGACTCCGACCCGAGAAGACATGAATAATACAACGCATTAAATTTCCCTTTAACGAGTCTAAACCTTGAGGAAAACTGCAAAAGGCCATAAATTGAGATGCTAATAACAAGCATCCAAGTCCTAGTCTAACGCTGAACTTGCATGGGAAGATATTGACCATATGTGATTCATTCGCACGGGTATGTTTCAATTAATCATAGCTGAGGTGGCAGACGCCGGCATTCGGCCTCGTGCCACCTGAGGAAGAATTATCTCCTCTAGCCTGACCCAATGGTAAATAATTAGAGCAGAAACCGATCCCTCTCATTAATATAGCTTACATTAGCATCACTCATTGGCCTAGTTACTCTGGCAGCCAGAGGTGTGCGAAGAAGAGCGATGCGGCGATTAAAAAGATTCACATCTGGCAAAAGAAAATAGCCAGTTTCTACCTACGCTGCTGTCGATTCTGAGGCTAAGCTACATTTGGTAGAGTGGGTGTCTGACAGAGGTGGAACTGATTTCCTTTTTCTCAATGGCTGCGGCTTGCGTGGAAGGGAACAAAGAATCCCGAGGACTGAAATTGGCAAATGGACCTGCAGAATGAGAGGTCTTTTCTGCCTCATTGGTGCCATATGGAATAATGAAAAAGTTACATAAAACCTAACAGGTTTCGGTGGCTCTTTGACACCGATGATTAAGCGAAACTACCCCTCTCATTGCACACTGACTCATCAGAGCTAAGTACGGATAATGATGACAGATGATCCCAATTATGGAGGTGGTAAATATTAGGGTACTTCACAACTGGACCAAAAAAAGTCTCATCCTACAGTCCCTTTAAAAATAATTAAATACCTCAAGGACACTCATTAGGTCTTGTTCGGTTGTATCCCCATCGGAGGAGCTAGTGAACGGAGACTGTGTTAAAATATTTGCAAGGTGGCCTTGGTTTCACAATGGCATATGTAGTCATTAACAGTCTCTGCTTGTGTGGTAATGTCTGGATGAGAACAGCCGGGCTCCCAGGCATGACTCTGATGAGATGGAGAGCGCGGCCCCCCTTCCATCACCAGCCCGAGCCCCCTTCTCAACCAGGGCTGTCTCAGATTCACTGGAGTGTAGCAAGTACTGGCACTGGCCATCTGGGTCAGCCCTCCAGAATGAACTCAATGATAATGCCAGTCTTCAGCATGACAAATGGTCGAAACGGACTGTGAGTCGCACATCTCAACTCTCACTTTCACAAGCTAGGCGTCAGTGAGCCTGGTCGCTGTCCTTGCTACTCTAATAAGCTATTTGCTTTCTGGTATGCTCATGAAAGGATGCTGCATTATATATAACAATTTGGTCATACCGTACAAACCTGTATTTCAAGAAAATGTATGCTGTAAATATGCTGCAAGTAAAAATATTTCTAGTGTTACAAAAGATTTCTATTTTAAATAAATGCTGCTCTTTCAATTTCCTGTTCAACAAAGAATCCTGAACAAAAAGCTTCATAGTTTCCACACACATTTTTTGAACACTAAATCACCATAATGGAGTGATTTCTGAAAGATCATTTGGCGGCTAAAAAATCTGCATTGGCAACGCAGGAATCTATTAAATAGAAAATAAAAATAAATACATAGACATTTACATAAATAAAATATATCAACATATAAAGGTACTTATTTAAATTGTGATATTTTACTATTTAAATTTTACTGATTTTAATGTATTTTTTATCAAATAAATGTATTCTCTTGGTGAGAATAAAAATTCATGAAGTTCAAGAAAAGTATAGTAATCACACATTAAATCGACAAAATAACTAAATAAAACAGAAGGTTTTTGATTATTATTATTAATTATTTGCAATTTTCCAGAAGATAATCATCAAATAAATATCACGATTGAAAGATAATTCCAGTGACAAATGTATGATACTAACCATGTTATATTTTGGGTCAAGAAAATATTTTAATATTTAATATAATATTTGTCTTTTTAATGACATGTTACAACTTGATATGAAAACCTTCAAAATTAAACCTACCCGATCTCATGAATGGGCTATAAATAGTACAGCAAATAAAAACAAAAAGTTGTTGTGTAGATACATTAAAAAAATAGATTTTGGCGTTGTATGCTATGCCATGGGTGGGATTAGGGTTGTGGGGTACATGTGTATCATATGCATGCGAAAACTGAGTATTACACGTGCCAAAAAACGTGTGTCATATATATGCCAAGTCCATTTTTGCATATCAGTACCACGTTTTTATTTGGCCTACTATATACACATTTTTATGAGATCATACAATTTTGTGCATGTCAACATTTTTACAAATAAAATTTGGGGGGATAAATGTAATCATTTGCACAAGTTGTCTTAGTTTTCGGACCCCACTGTATATGTTTTAGAAGCGAGCAAAGAGGTTACAGAGGCTAAACTGAGGAAACAAGCTAAAGCAGTGTGGCCCCTGACCTCCCACTGCTGCCTATGACAAGTCCCCCTTTGACTAGCTCTATCTGTTTGCCATTCAGAGCTACTGCAGCCGCAGATGCATAAAGAGAAGCAGCTATCTGGTACACCACACAGCAGAGTTTGCTTTTTCTGTTGTCCTGCTAATTTGCTTCAAGCTGGGAGAAGTGCTGATTAAATAAGTCGGCCTGTGATTGAACGCGCATTTGGCCACACTGCTTCCCAGCTCCCCAGCTTTGACAAACATGTTTGTTTTTCCCCCTAACTAGAGTAACTTAATGTTCTGGGTGTTCTTTTTGTTTCTTAACAGACAGACACACACAAGAAGAAAGAGGCTTTGTGTTTGGCTAGCGGTCTGTCATTGACCTCCGACGGCTAACTTTACCGCAGCCAGTGAAACTTACAGATTCAAACACTCCCTTTAATACCACTATATGTTATAGCATTGACTCTCAAAACCTATTCATTTCTAGCTTATGCGCCAATTACAGAGTCCTCTGTGTTCTTACCAAAAGTTAGGTCAAATAAAGTTAGCATATTCTTCCCTATATAAGCACTAGCCTGCAGCTTATAGGCAACGTTACCTGTCTGTAGGAGGTTTCCTTGGTATAAGCAGAAAATAATGAGACACCATTGCCAGAACTCTGCAAAATAGTGAATATGTTATTTTTATATTTATTTATTTGTTTGTTTGCTCTCTCTCCAGTGAGGTAGACGTCTGTTTCAAGCTTTCATCAGCATAATCCTGTCTGATATAAGCACTACCCACATTGGCGTTGCCAAGCCAATAGCAAATTCATAATACATTCATTTGTGAATGCATATCGTGACACATAATTTAATTAATGTCCAACAGTCTGCTTTCACATGAATTTAAATTTAGCATTCTGTAGACTGAGCTCCTGTCAGAAAAATCAACAGCTTTTGAGAATGCCACGATCAAGACTAAGAAACTGATTGCAACTTCAAATAGAAAAAGATAGAGGGCAGATAATAAAGCAACATAATACAAATAATATGGTGTGCGAGGGTTGTGTACGTTCTTTGATATCCAATTTGTTTTCAAAAGGCTGCTGTCTATGATTGTCATGATTGGTTGGAAGTCCCATAGTCTCCGTTGTCATCTGTGACTAATGAATTTAAATTGATAAGAAATTGATCAGGCTCACCGTAACCAGGCTGTTGCCATTCTTATCCATAAGCTATCAATTATATGCTATCCTCCTGTCATTTATAAGTTTCCTCGTATCGTCTGTCATTGATTGTCTGAACGTAACTGTAACTAAATAGCAGAAACCCAATAATCCTAGCACTGATTTGACTGATGTTTCATGTGAGGCAGAAAGCATCAAAAGATTAAAGGACGGATCTTAAGATTCACGAGAGCAGAGTCATGTCTGTGTGCTTTGTGTCGGTTAGAACAAATCGGCATTGGTTTGATGGTTCATTAAAGGGGCGTGCATATCCTTTCACTTTTGCTCTGAGGAAAGAGGCGTTTCGGGTTTGAGTCACAGAAGGAAATGAGTTACTGATCTTTCACTAGATCGTGATCACTCTCGCCTTCCGTGACCCGCTCGCAGAAACTTTTCTTTGCAAACGGATTTGAGTCAGAAACAAATTAACTTTCGTGTAAAATATCTTTTGATTCATTTTTTTCATCTTATTGCACCGTTTGAATAAATCATGATAGCCGAAGTTGAACCCTTATTATGTGAGTGTTTCATCTCAGCATGTGGCCATTGCTTTCCCCAACTCTTATGCACTTGAAGAGTACTTCATAACACTTCCATTTCGCTAAAATAGCATAATTCCCTAATTTATTACAAAAAGGCTATCAAATGAGTTTGCAACCAACAAATTATCAGGTGTTAACCGAATAAACCGTGCAAGATTATCAGTTGCGTTACTGGATGTGCCGTAACATTTAACCAATATCAATGTACAAATAAGGAAGAAACGTCTATCTTTGTATGTCTCTGAGTAATACAAAGACTGAAAGCCGTTCTGGACTAGCACATGCGTGGAGCGGAGTAACAGGCTGCATGCTTGAAAAAAACAGTACTTCTGATTCTCAGGCTGGACCCTTCCCCAGCGTTAAATACTAATAAAGCCAGCCTAGAAAGTCCACATAGCAACATAATAAATGTTTTCATCTCTGTGGTTACAGCATAATAAAATGAAAAAATAAATAAATTGAGAAAAATACTTTTTTTTTTTTCACATAAGAAAACATAACTTTCTCTCCGAAATGTTATAATGACATTTGATTAGCTAAGTGCTGATTCATTTTGCTCTAATTCTTTTGTGTGAATTGAAATGCGTACAAAGGATTGTGGGTGATTGGAGTACACAAAGGATGCATCCTTCAAAACAGGCTGAATGAAGGATGTGAAACGAAGGCTGCCTTGCAAGGATCCTTTAAACTGAGATGGTCTTCAAAAGCTCTTGATGTGGCAGCCGAGATATGCAGCCGTGCTAGGATGAAGCTTTCCTATTAAGAAGCGTCCTTCCTCTTCCAGCTCAAAGCGTTCTATATTCCCACAGTTTCACTCCGGGTTTTTCCATCTCCCTGTTCACTAGTAAGAGAATTCAACCATACCAAGAAATTAGCCTGTATGTTATGATAGTTACAAGAAACACAGCTTTGTGTCTGTATGATACCACAAACAATCAATGTAAGATAGAAAACTCGCAAAATAAAATTAGTATAAATCACACATCTGCACTTCCAATTTCAATTTATTATGCACTATGTAGTCTCTGCCTCAGACATCGCACCCACAGACCATTGGGTAAATGTCTGATGCACATAAACGTTGAAGCACTTTAGGAGTTTTGAAGTCTTCATCTGATTGATTCAACAGTAATTAGTTGTTTGACATGTCGGTGAAACGTCCTCATAGGCAGGCCTTGGCTAATAAACATTACCGTGGACTCCAGACAGTCAGTCAGAAGTTCTGGCTACGAGAGGCTATGCTATGAAAGAAATCTATAAAAACAGCCTCCATGATTATAACAAAATAATTAATTATTTCATAATTTATTACAAAAATAAAATATAAATCACTGGTACAATAATAATTGTGGATCTTACAGTTCGTGCCGGAGTCATTGTAACTCACCTCTGATTGGCTGTGGCAATTGCGTCTCTCAAGGGACACGTGATTGGTTGCAACTATGTGAGAAGATTTAAACGGAATTATGTAATTGTGACTTTTTATAACCACACTATTTGATTATCGGTCGATAATTGTGCAGCCATAAACGTAATAAATTCAATAAAAAATATATAATTTTTGTATACAGAACAACATGCAAACGCATTGAAGGCGCAACAAAAATTAAAAGGGCAGAGAGAGTGAGTGCGTGAGAGAGAGAGAGAGAGAGAGAGAGAGAGAGAGAGAGAGAGAGAGAGAGAGAGAGAGAGAGCTATCAAATGAATTCATTACTGCAATTCCTCCCATAGGTTCCAAAGGGAAACGAGCGCAGTGCATTTGGAATAAACAATCAGATGAAACCAATTACGGTAGAGAGATCGGACCTCAGTCAAGAAGAAGTGTAACATCTTTGGTTGTGAGACAGTGAGAGGAGTGTGTATGTGTGTGTGCGAGAGAGAGAGAGAGTGAAAGAGAGTGGGGAGTCCAGCGCGCTCCGGGCATTTGGTGAAGGAAGCGCGGAACTCGGGAGCGCATCAGCGGGATTGAAGCAGCGGCTCCCGGGCGCATCATAATGCGCAGACACTTCAAATCCTCCCCAGGATCAAATGCTCGACAAAATGATGCTTTATAGACCATCCGGAGTAAACGCTCGTCAGACTGGCTCTGTTGGGGGTCTGGGATTATATTTTAGTTTATCTGAGGGATGTTTATACTGAGAACTCATACCGGAGAAGAGACTAGAAGACTTTAAAATGCTGCCTAAATGGGTCGAAGCCTCTTCAGAAAAGGTGAGGGCTAAAAACTGTTTACAGTAAAGACACACGGAACTGTTAGTGTTTCCAAATGAATTTCTTGATTTAATTAATTGCGCGCTTGCGAGAAACTTCTTGTATAACAGCCGTTATGGGCTATCTGCTGCTCCTAAAACAGGCTACATTTAAACAGTTCTTTTGTAAGTAGGTTAAAAACAACGGTGACATCAAAAAAAGAGAAAACAAAGAAACAAAAAATACGCCGATACATTTACTGAATATTTAGGCATATACTGAATATTTACCGGATGGCATTTGTTGCCTGTAGCTATATTTTGCAGTTCATGATTGTAATGTATGATATTTACTCTTCTAATACTAGTATGTGAGTCTAAACTGACTACTAAACTCTGCTGTGTACATTGAGCACATTTTTTTAAAAAAACGGAAAGTCACATTATAAAGTTAAACAAAATTGGCCTCAATATAAACCATGACTAATAAATATGCATAGGCAAGACTCAGCCTCAGTTACCTACACAAAGCCAATACGCCATCAGAGCACACAAAACAATATTCATACTTTTTCATTTCCAAAAGAAAAAAAAATACATATAATTCTAATATATTCATTAACGTATAGGATACCTAGCATGTACAGATTATTGATGTAGTAAATAATCAATAAAAAAAAACACTAAATCTTTTACAGAGTTTATAGAGAACACAAATAAAGAAAAAGGACAAAGCAGTACATTTCGTAAGAGTGTTTATAGCACTAAGATGTCAACCACTTCCATGTGTGATTTTCCATGTGTGCATAACCACACCACTGCTCAAATCAGCTGTCTGCACTTGAGGCATTTTCTAAGAGTAATTCAATGAACAAAACATGAACATCATTGTATAATGATATTTGAAATTCTGGATCAATGTTGCAATATTATTCTGGACCATGGTTTGTTAAATCAAAATATAGAGTAAATAAGAATGAAAAAAACATTTCTAAGATAATTTTTAAGATATACTTAAGATATACAGCAACAAACTATGAAAGAACTTTTTTTTCCGCAAGGGAACAGAAATAGAATAGAATAGAATTTTTAAATGTTTATACAGTAAGCCCATTGGAAACATATAGTGCAATGTATTCTACATGAGACTAGACAATGCAATATACAATATAGTGCAAAAGCAATATAGAACAATACTTTAGTACATATACCTCACACAGGTATAATAGATGGTCAGGAAAAGGTGAGGACATGTGAGGCCTCAATGAAGACTGGGATATTAGAATGCTATTATATTCAAAATGGCTACAACACAATTAATTTGAGAAATCTGCACATCCAATACCAATATTCAAGCCTGACATTCATTAAATATTGCAATCTGACTTGATTACATAAACTGTAACCTTTATTCTCTACCATGTAAAATGTCCAATGATCCAACCCATAATTGATCTGTCCAAAGTCTGTGCATGAAGGAGACAGATGCTAAAATGGCAGACGCATCTCATGAGAGGATTCAGAGAGATGCCAGAGATATATATTAACTATATTATATGTTCTGCATCATGGACAGAGCAGTGTTCAAACTCGTGCACTCTTCGCTGATTTAATAGAGCAGTTCTCGCTGTCCCCAGGTTCAGAATCATTATTACTGAGAGGAGAACTCTGTGCCAGAGCATTGGAGAACAGACCTGTCCATCATCGTGGCATTTGACAGATTAAACACCTCAGTGCCCTTTACAAGTCTGAGAGCTCAGAGATGCTGATGTCGCCAGTCACCACTCTCTCATCACGGAGAGCAAGTGTGGAGCAGTGTCCTGCTTTATTGCTTGCTGCTCTTTTTTTCTTTTTTCAATTTATTTCTCTTTTTCCTAATATGTAAATCTAATTTAAATCAATTTTATAAAAGCAGACAGTTCAAGCACTAAATTATGATTGAATGTACCATGTTTACACATTCAGTGTTATTATTAATACAGCAAGTAGCCATGTTACTTGGCAACCGTAAACAGCCTACAGTGAAGATAATGCAATATATTAGATACTTAGAAGCAAAATAGTTCTCCTAGTAGAATAACTTACTTACTGCACAATAAAGATTGAAATATATTTCATTATAGAGCTGTTGCAATAATCCACTTCAATCTTTTATAATACTTTTACCACAATTAAGAGGGTTGGGTATGGTAAAATCACAGTTAATTCAAGTGGATTGTTATTGCTTACGATTCAGTGAAAGCTACAGACCACTGTAGTAAACTTATTGAAACCATATACCATATAATGAAAATATGCAGATAGTTTTGACATTGAAATAACGTCTTATCTATTTTTATTTTCTGTCAAAATAGGTAAGTGGCTCAAAATGCTACTTGTGAGGAAGGTCGTGCCTTACGAGAATCGTCCAGCTGTGACGAGAGAGGAGGTGGTCTCCAATGAGTCCTCCATTCTTGCTGCTCCGGCCCTCACACTTTGAAATCGTCCCTCCCTAAACTCAGAGTGACAATGTGATGAGCTCTGCTATCATTTCCAGCCCAAGCATGGACGGAGGGATGAGAGGGAGTCGCACGAGTTAATGAGACTATTGCTCTTGTGTTGGGGAGCTTAGGACAGGCAATTACAGGAGGATTACCCAGCGACTTCAACATCGCATACTCTCCACCGAGGCGAGCTTCGAGATCCGCTAAGAACTCCAGTGTGGTGGATTTTATTTGATTTTTTTTCACCCTTTTTAATTACGTGCACTGTTGTTGCTGTCAGAAAGTTTGCAAAGTTTTACAAAATGGAGGTACAGATCCGAATGTGGAATAAAGACCTGCCTACTTTGATCAGCCCATGGATACCGATACTTCTGGGCCTTCACATGCATTTCTCCTGGGCCACAACCTGTCCGGAAGAGTGCCGGTGTGACAGGACTTTTGTTTACTGCAATGAGAGGAGTCTTACGTCAGTGCCTCTGGGGCTAGGAGAGGGTTATAAGACCCTCTACCTCCACAACAATCAAATCAACAATGCTGGATTTCCTCTGGAAATGCACAACGTTGCCTCCGTGGAGACGGTGTATCTCTATGGCAACCAGCTCGATGAATTCCCTGTCAATCTTCCCAAAAATGTGCGGGTGCTCCACCTGCAGGAGAATAACATACAGACGGTGTCCCGGGCCGCCCTGGCGCAGCTGCTACGCCTGGAGGAGCTCTATCTGGATGACAACTCTATCTCCACCGTGGGTGTGGAGGAGGGGGCCTTCAGGGAGGCCATCAGTCTCAAGACCCTTTTCCTTACCAAGAACCACCTGAGCAGCGTCCCCATCGGGCTGCCCGAGGAGCTGAGAGAGCTGCGGCTGGACGAGAACCGCATCGCATTTATAGCCGAGGATGCCTTTGAGAACGTGACGGGCCTCGAGCTCCTCCTCCTGGACGGGAACTTGCTTATGGATGAGGGCATCGCCCGCGGGGCTCTCCAGACCCTCGTTAATCTCAAAACCTTGTCGTTGGCGCGTAACTCCCTCACGGTTCCTCCTCCTAATCTGCCAGCCGAGTTTCTAGTCAAGCTCAACTTGCAGGATAATCAGATGAATGAGATTCCATTGACGGCCTTTCGTGGCCTCCATCGCTTGGAGAGACTGGATATTTCAAACAACCAGCTGCAGTCTCTCACACAGGGGGTCTTTGACGGCCTCCACGGTCTGAGACAGCTCACTGTTCGAAACAACCTTTGGCTCTGTGACTGCGACATTAAATGGGTCATACTGTGGTTAAAGTCCCTGCCAGCCAGCCTCAATGTCCGTGGCTTTATGTGCCAGAAACCAGAGAGGGTACGTGGCATGGTAATCAGAGAGCTAACCCTGGAGCTCATCCAGTGTCCTAACAGCACAGCCACAGTCCCACAGCCCACACTCCTCTCTTCCTCCACCGCTGAGTCAGCCACTCAAACGGCTTTCACACCCGCACACTCCCAGCCTACACCCAGCCCTCCGCGTTCAACGCGTCCACCGCCGACTGCAGGCAAAGACGGGGAGCAGAGGACAAGTGACCCGATCGGCCCAATGCAGGAGTCGCTGCGAGTTTCCTTTGCGGTGCTGAATGGTTCGTGCATTCAGGTAAGCTGGGTGTCGACGTTCACCGTCACAGCCTATAAGGTGACCTGGGTCAAGATGGGTCACAGTTTGATAACGGGGCCAATGCAGGAGTCGCTTGTGCAGGGCGAACGCGAGGGAATCACACTGACGACTCTGGAGCCCAAGTCCACCTATCGTATTTGCGTGGATCCCCTGGACGCGTTCAACAGTTACCACCCGGGAGACGATACGATTTGCTCAGAGGTGACGACTAAGTCTGCTTCCTTTCACTCCGGAGATAACGCCACTGGGCCCGAGCAGGCGACCCAGCAGGACCCCAGCTCTCCTTTCCTGCTGGCTGGCCTGATTGGTGGGGCAGTGCTTGTGGTCCTGGTGGTTCTGTTGAGCATATTCTGCTGGCACATGCACAAGAAGGGAAGGTCAGAGTCGGCAAAATGGAAATACAGTCGGGGCAGAAGAAAAGATGACTACTGCGAAGCGGGGACTAAAAAGGATAACTCTATTCTAGAAATGACTGAAACTAGTTTTCAGATAGTTTCTTTGAATAACGAACAGCTGCTCAAGGGAGACTTTCGCATTCAGCCGATTTACACCCCTAATGGGGGTGTTGGATTCAGAGACTCTCAAAGGAGAAACAATAGCACAGCGTACAGCAAAAACAGTGTTCCAGAGTCTGATACATGCCATAAATGATGATTTTAAACAGATAACGTCCTTTGTATTTAGACTCTTAAACGCACTGTATTTCAAAAGACAGACTGTATAATATGTAATTTATATTCTGAACAATATCGCCTTCCTTTTTTATCGCTTAGTAAAACTAAAATGATTTATGAACATTTAGTTTCTATGTTGTATTACTACAATTCAAGCTTATGAAGTTATAGTAAGTGGATATTAGCATCACAAATCAGTGTCAAGTGGCCCATTCTTTTACACTATATATTTGTAAAAGGAGAAAATTAAGTAAGGAATGGAAGGACAGTGTTTGTGTCTGTTTGAAGAGAAGGAGTAAGGAAGAGTGAGCAGTTCTCACCAGCACCACAAGGTGGCGTCTCTTCTCATCTCCACTATTAATTTGAGACCTCAAGCTACACTCTTTGATCCAGCATCTCACATCTTTACTTAACAGCTCAGTTCACAAGGACTGAAAGCAGACAGTTCCTGCCAAACAGCTAAAAACAAACCCCGGTTGATGCAGGGCTAGCGTTATATTGTGAAATTAAGCATCAGAGTCGATTTCCTTCACCGATGTCCTCCTGTACAAAGACATAAAATGTCCTAACTGCTTTCTCACACTTCGGCAGATTAGCTTCGATGAGCAAAATATCTTCGCCATAGAACATCTAAACAGTATTAAGTGCTGTTATTCAACATTTGCACAAGAACTACATTAATGCTAGAGGAGGCTACATTTCTGAAATCTTGTGTGCTGCATTCATTTTGGTTACATGAATGCAGTCTTAATATTGAAGGCTGGATTCCTTGTTAGTTTACAGTTAAACACCTGAAACGACTATTCTTAGAACATTAGGAATTTGTTCTAAAAAAAATAACCAAATGAGAACCATGCACTATCCACAAGGGAACATTCTGTGCTTGTTAGGGAAAAAAACCTCAACTTAACTGGTAAAAGCTGGAATTATGGTTTTACTTCGTCATAACTACAGATACATTTAAACGTGCCCTTTAAAATTCACATGTGCTCTACAAATATTTTGACATTTCGTTCAAATTAACATAACACAGTCGAATAGTGTTTGCGGGTTTGTTATTTGTTTACACACCCTGTACACTCCCCAGCAGCGAGTGAAGATTGCGGCATTATTATGGCTTTGAAATGAGATCTTCTCAGAGCTCTGAGCAGGTGTCAATGAGCCATAGCACAGCAATAAACAAGGCTCTAGAGTTAATACCACCACTGACCAGTTTTACGGCGATTCTTCGCCCGATCTGGCCCATTTTCAACACCCAAACCACCCTCCATGAATGTTCCATCTCTTTACATCATGGCTAAATCGCTTATAACGTTGATGATACGTATGCGTGAAGCGATTTACAAGTACTCATAACTCACATAATGCTTCGCTCGTTGATCAAACAGTGATGCGTGTGATTGATCACGTCTACCTAGGTAGCACTTACAGTATGGTTACGTTCATTAAAATAGGTTAATGCATTAGTATCATAAACTAACAATAAACAGGAATTTATGACATTTCATTGTCCGTTCGTCATACCTAGAGTTAAAATTTGTCATTTTTATATAATTTGCACTGTATATTTTTCTTAAGCTTTGACTAAGGGAAAAAAAGATGATAAGACGAGGGACAATATTACAGTTATATTAATGCTGAAGTCCTCTGAGGCAATTTTTACTACAATCAATAACTGAGCCATTAGAAGGTAGCTGTTTTTGAACAAAGCGAGCGGTAGTGAGTCTGCGGTGTGATGTGACAGGTGTGGAAGTATCGTGAAAGTCGACAGAAAAAAAGAGGAAATATATCCATGAATACTGCAATTAACCAATCAGATTCAAGTATTCCACAGAGCCATGTAATTAAAAATAAAAAGCATCATACAGTGTTACCTAAAAACAATACCAAGCATGCATATTAAAACCAGTTTTTCCCTCAAGATATTCACTGATAATCAAATATCATTCTTTCTTTTTCTTTCTTTCTTTCTCACTAAAAGGGTCTACATCATTTATAGAAAGAACTAGGTTATTTTTTGATGGATTGCATCATTAGTTTGGCTTCACAGTATCTGAGTAGTGCAATTTTGTGGCTAATAATTTACATGCATAAATAACACAATAAACTCACACCCGGAGCTCCTCAGCATGACCTTTCACTCCCATCAGGCAGTGTGTGTGCGAGACAGTAATTAGCCATTAAATCGGTACATCTGGGCCCTCCAGCTGTGTGGTCAACTCTAAATGAGCTAGAGAATAAACCATCATTCTTTACCTCTCGCTGTCCCACAGCAGAGACCCAGAGAAAGGCCAGGAGCGCTGCACTGCTTTATGAGTTCAGACGCTGGGTTCAGAGCAGCACCCATTTGTAATCATAAACAAATATTGGAGAGAACCATCTGACTGCACGCTTCATTACGATCAATTCATACAGCAATTCCATTATTATTGCCAGTGTCCATATATGCCTATCTCAAAAAGCTATTCTCTTCACTGCAGGCTGGTGGATTTTATTTTTATTTATTTACAAAATTCTTAAAAAAAGCAATCAATTTCAAAATTAACATTGATATAAAAATGATGAGAATACTTTTAACAGCTTTAATTTTATTATCAAAACTTGTGTATTATCTATGTAAGTGCCTACATAGAAAAAATGGGCTTCATGTTTATGCTTAAATCCTCCAAAATTTTTGACACTTGTGGCATAATGTGAATTATAAGAAAAAAAAACTAAAAAAATTATAATTAAATGAAATCTTCAAAAAAAGCGAATTCTTATGGTTTTCAAAGTATAAATGCACAAGATTTAAACAAAAATGTAACTGCAAAACCCTAAAATGATGAAAACATTTTAACAGCTTTAATTTTTAATTCATTAAAACTTGTATATTATTTATGCAAGTGCCTTACTTTGCTGCTTTTCAGCACCTCTCATTTCTACTTTTAAATTCTTTAAAAAACTGGCCTGGATCTTTTTTTTTTTTTTTTTAAACAACATTCTGCCTCAAATGCTGCCTCAAATCTTACTTCGTATTGAACCTAGAATATTCCTTAAACGTTTACGACCTCTGGTGTCATCAAAGGTCATTTGCCAACGTGATTTCTCCAAGATGGACATGGACATGGATTGAGGGAAGCTGTGATGGCAGACGGACGTGGGTTGCAGGCTGGGATATTCATTTCAGCGTGCTGGAGGGTTCTAGTGGACCTGATCTGTCACAATGGGCCTAAGCTGCACCCTAAGGTGAAAAAAACAGTTGGGTGTGTAGGAATGAATTGAATAAACACAGCGTAACGTGAGCCGATAGTGGAAACCAAGTCAGCTGAACAAATTACCCACCTACCCTATTGTGCAAAGCTGTGCAGCATCAAAAGAGCTTGAGGAGCCAAAACGCAGTCCATAAATGTTTCCTATCTGCTTCACAAGCTGCCACGACTTTGAGCAGTGTCATACATCTTCAGTAAGGGTTTGCGTGTCTGCAGTACAGCATGTGAATAACAAGCAAAGTTAAAAATAAGTGATCATAACAAGCCAGACTTCAACAGCAAGGTGTGCTAATATTGACAGGTTTCACACTTATTGCCACGCTCTCAGAATTTAAAAGGTATAAATGCTGTCACTTGGACGGTACCTTTTTCAAAAGATACACTTTTGTACCTATTAGGTTCAAATATGCACACTTTAAGGACTAATATGTACGAAAATGGGCCCTTTAGCTACAAACATGTGCTTTTTGAAAATGTACCACCCCAGTGACAGCTTTTGTACCTTTATTTCTGAAAGTGCATGATTGCTGGTTTCCTGTATTGGACCTCTGATCATTACATCTGATTCACAGGGGGTCATGAAATCCATTGTTTGCTTCTAATAACGGAGGAAGCCGTATTCAAACACACATATTCTACACGGAACACTGGTATAAATCATTAAAAAAGGACATGGATTCTTAAAAAAAAAAGAAAAAGAAAAGACAATTAGATTCAAAGGTTTAGCAATGAGAAAACATTTATTAAACAATCAGTATTAATGAATATGCATTTATTTTTATGCATAATATAAGCATAACATTAAAACTCAAAACAAGGCATTCAACCCCCACAGGGAGTCTTTAAGAGCTTTCAGCATTTACAAAACAAAAAATTAGCAACAGCGAGTGTTTTTCCTTCGTTTGCCGTCTTGAGCCCGAATAAAGCAATTTATTGTTTTGCGTAGTGGGCGTTTCAAATAACACCACGATTTGGTTGTGTAAAATTGCATTTACAATTACTTTAAGGATTAAGCTTTTGTTTAAGAGCCAATGTAAATGAAATGAACTGGTATTTACTGCATAATCCAGACTAATAACAAGTTAACAGTGAGCTCCAGTCAACTGTGGTTACAAATTAAAATGTTAATGCATCATAAAATGCGAAAAAGCACTGCTGTTCTACAACTTTTAGGCTTGTTATGGAAATTGCATACCACATATGACATAATGACCAAATCAAACGAGAATTTGTTGGATGTTCTCGATCTTTCAGAATCTGAGTTACAAATAATGATGTCTAAGAGCGCAAACTAAATTATGCAACAGGGGTGCATAGTTGCCTGCAGGCAGAGCATCACCTGGATGAATAGCTGGACTGATCTTCTCCTAATGTGCACCGCAATGCACTTGCTCTCTTCATTAGACAGCCCCGTTTGATAGATCTGCATGAAAATTACATATTTTTGATTGATCCCATACTTATCTGCCATGTTATTGCTGGGGAAATTAATGATGGGCCTCTTGTGCCTGTATGACCTGCTGTATGAACTCAAACATACATGACTATAAGGCTTATGCATGAACTCGTGTGCACTAACATTCTCATATTTCACTTTTTATGGGCAGCGGTGGAGAAAAAAAGGCACTATGTCTTTGTGCAATTATCAATAATTACATTTCCCTCTAACTGGCTTGCGAGGCAAATATTAGACACAAAAATCTTTCCAACAATTTATGTTACAAATTCTTGCCTGAACACAATAATCAAGCAATGAAAGCTGATGCGGTGCATTGTGTCTACAATAGAACTGCAGGCAGTGTAGCAGCAGTAGGATGTGTTCATCCATTTGCCCAGAGCTCATGTATAATTATCTTATTCATCTTCTCCAGGGCAGTAGCAGAAATCTATTGAAAGATGTTCGATTATGTTTCCTGTAGTAGAAAAATGTGACTATGGTGTCTTTGGTTATCACTGCATAAACTTGTCTTATATTTTTGGATATATTTTAGTAGTGTGCAGTCTAGAGTCTCTAACTCCAAGCCCTCCTAAAATGTCAGTGTAAATGCAACATTTAAACACGCAGTTGCATACAGGAGAAAACAACTATTTGTGCGCATATTATCCTGGAATACATCAACTGAGAGTGACAAACCAGGCTAAAAGTAATACAATCTATTTATACTGCTTTTATTACTTTTTTAAAAATAAAAAACACAAACGTATACATTATATTAATAATATAATAATATTATATAATAATAATACTTATATATAATACTAATAACCGATATAATGCATATAAAACAAAACAATACATATTAATGTAACGTTTTCAAAATAAAAGCCGTGCAAAATAATTCTAATAATGTCATATTAGCATTTCTGTATCACCAGGACCAATGCTATGGTATCTTTCAACTAATAAGTTTCTTCTTTTTCACTTTCTATAATCTGATATTGCAAAGGCAGTTTGTTTTTTTATTACTAGGCTGCCTCTACTGATCTGCAATGACTGCCCACGCCATATTCTGTCAATGCTAATGCTTAATGAGAACCCCATAAGGCAACATCTAAGAAGTAATTTGAATCAAATCAGTGTCAAGTGAAGATATTGAGAAGCTCCAAGCCAACATTCCCACAAACCAACACACCCCTGACCCTGAGATCCCCTTCCCCTGCCCACTGGCCCCTATCCATGTTATTACAGTTATTCCTCGGAGGGCAAACACTCTATTAATGAGAACCCATAGACACACACACACAGTTTGGACACACACAATTTCCTCACTAAAGTGAATGGTTTCCATGTCTTTGTGTTTTAATATTGCACCTCATTAAGGATTTTGTGTAAAATGTCATATTATGCCAGATAAAAACATGCTTTTATATCTCTTAGTCAAAACTCGATCAATCATGAAAACAACTGATGCTGTTACTACACTCATGATGTCAAATAAACAAATAATGCAATTTTTTACCTAAATATACACAATGATTATGCATCCGTAATAATGCAATCTCTGTATATGATACCTCAACTGAGTTCAACTGACAGATCAACAATTTTGAGTGTGAAGGGTGCAATAGGAATACACAGATTGTTTTAAACAGTCGGCAAAATAAAAAGACTTTTTTCACCAATAATGCAGTCATGGCATCTGTCAAACCCATTAATGAACCAATTTGATGACGTAACTGGCACAGAGTGACACTTTTATACCACTAGTGGAACTAAATGTATATAAATTATTTTCCATTAGCTGAATCAATGTCAGATAGAAATTCCATTTGGTAATGTAGAAATTACACACTGCACCTTTTAATAATTTCTGTAGTATTTCTGTCCATGCTCTCAGCGCGAGCGACTTAATTTGTTGTGACTCAACCACCCATTTCCTTAGGAGCGTCACCAATAACATGAGCTGTTGAGTACACCGAAACAGAAATTTACACCACTTTAAATGGATTCAAAGATCGCTTAAAACCCACAATTTTTTAAACCGCAACTATACTGAATTAAGAAAGCTGGGGATTCATCTAAATAATGGGAATTGATTGAAACTCAGCACCCGAACTGCTTGGGAAGAATTAAACCGAGGAAGTGTGACTGAAATTTAAAGTGAGGGAGAAAGGAAGGCTAGAGGAAAACAGAACTTGATACAGAGAGGGAGAAAGAGAAAGAGAGCACGCAAATAATAGTCTCTGCTGTGCAATCAAAGCTCATGATTAGTTGATCACAGACAAGTCCACAACTGTTGCACTGCGGCCAGTCTCGAAGCAAATGGTAACAATCAGAAACAACAGGCAGTAATCAGTGGTGCTTATAGAGCAAAATCGAAAGAAAAATACACAAAAGAATTAGTTGCATTAGTATGTTACATACTAATAATATTTATATGTGAAATAAACTTACACATACACATAGATACTAGTAAAATTCACCTAAAAGCTAGGCTCTCCATATGGTGTCTTAGGACAGGACAGGACAGTGTGTGTGTGTGTGTGTGTGTGTGTGTGTGTGTGTATATATATATATATATATATATATATATATATATATATATATTTATATATTTATTTATATATATAAAATTTTTATTATATTGTGTATACCAATAAAATCAGATTCTGAGACGCTAACCCAACACAGTAATAATGTTTATTTATAAAAGCAAAAAAATATTAAAATGAACATCAACAACAACAACAAACACTGGAAGCTTTTCCCTTTCTCCTTTTCAGTAGCTCTGTTCTAGCTGCGGACAGCAAGGAAAAATACCACAGATAATGCAATTAGTTGAGGTAAGGTGCATAGACTTAATGATAAAATCAGCAAGCTTAGTAACTAAACCTATTCAAGTATGGATTCGCAATACAAAAAGTGTCCAAATACATCTTTAGGCCACATGTGTCGACTTCAAACAGGATTCAGTACAAAACACGGCAGACACAGCTCATGTTTGTGGATGTGGCTCTGGGCAACAAAAAGAGCAATCGTAATACTAAGCTGACCTTCCATGAATTTTTCAGGGAAAATATTAGATGTTACGAGCAAAAAGAAATATCACAGTATTTTCTTAGACAGGGATGCGGTGCTCAGCTGTGCGCGTTTGCTTTAAATGAAAGGTTGAGAAACATGTTTGTGTAATCTTCCCAATCGGATTACCGCTTACAGGCCCTTCAGGAACAGAAGAGCTACATCTGAGCTCAGCTGTGTGATTTTAAAATGCATATGCAGCCTGTCACATTGCAAAAAAAAAAATGTTGTGTTTTACAGTAGTGCCAGTTCCTCATCTTTGGAAACTCTGAGTGCAATTTCACAGACAAATTCAGATGGATTCATTACACAAAATAAATGATATTTGCAAGTAGACCATAAATCCAGAGCTTTTTTTTTTTTTTTCATTTTGAGCTTCGGTTGGGACAATCAGATGATGAGTTGGACAGATTTTACACTCCCTGTTTTAGATTGTGGCTTTCAGTCAGGATGAAAAAACAGATGTCAGGTAAGCAATGGTTTATCTGAGCCCTAAAATATATATATTTTTAAAAACACGCATTTTCTGTTTGTGCACATCTAGCATTATAGTCAATGTTTTCTAGCTGTTTGTTTATCATGTATCCTGGGCTTGATGACGACAGTTGTGCCATTATGAATTCCACTGTGGTTAGTCTGCAAATACATTTGCAGTGGATTGCTCCAAAACACGTCGTTTGTGTAATGCAGTTTGGAACTCCTCGTCTGTGTCAGGAGACGTTAAGCAGTAAATTGCTGGTGTTGTGTGTGGTAGCTGACCGGCCCCTCTGGGGTTTGTTTGGGTGGGAGGTTAGGTTTGTTGTCTCTCCCAAGGGTTGAGGAAAACTAGGAAATAATGTAATGCGTTACAATCAACATCCGCTTAACTGTCACCTATGTGCCCTGAATAATGTCTGCCCGGTCTAAAGGGGAAAAAAAAGGCTACATGTATTTTTGGCTATTGCAAATACACCCCTACTTATGAATGTTTTTTGGTTTTTTTCAAAAATCATTCTGTTGTGCTGAAGAAATATTTAAACATTTTTACTATCCATGTTGTCAACGATGAAAGCAGTTGTGATGTTTAATATTTTTGTGGATACATTTTTATCAAGATTCCTTAAAGTATAGAAGCTTCAAAAGAAAGTGTTTATTAAAAATCATTTTTTTAATACATAATACATGTCTTCACCATTATGCTTAACTATTTAATGCATTTTTGCGGCATGGAATATATATAAATAAATTTGACTACATTTTAAAAAACAAACACATAAATAAATAAATCTCACCTCTTAAACTCTTAAATGCTAATTTGCATATTAAAATTATCATAATTATATTTTCAAGGGGTAGTTTACCCAATAAAAATTATAATAAAAACGTTACCCTCATATCATTCCATACCTGTATGCCTTTCTTTAATCTGTTGATTACAAAAATAAGATATTGTTTAAGACTTTACATACATTGAAAAAAAAAACATCAAATATATACAAAAAATATGTTTTTCAAAATATGCATAAGAAAAAAAGTCCTATGGGCTTGGAATAACAACACAGGAAAATAAGGATTTGTACCTTTTTGGGTACCACACCTTATCCCTGGAGAATATTTGTATTTTAATATGTACATATTAATACCTTGGAATAGTAATATGTACCCTTAAGGTACTAATATTTTAGCTATTAGGGGTAAAAAAAAAAAAAGTTACAGACAGTACTATTAAGGGTACTGTGATCAGTAGGAAATAGTTTGTGGGTTTACCATCCCTTGACACGGTTTAATCAAAAACAAACTGTCAAGATTACAAATAAATATTGCTCTGAAATTAAAAATCCTAATCCAAGTAAACTGCTGCCAGACACTGCATTCGGAATAATCTTTTGCTAGCACATCAACACAGAATAAAGGGCAGTTAAGGCTTTGTTTCGTGTGGAACATTTGCCTGTGTGACACTTTTTGGCCACTCGTCTTATCTGGGCTTTGTGCAGCTGTGTTTGATTTTGTGGGAAATGATTGCCGTGTATAGAACAGGCAAGTGTCTGAACAGAACAGATAGGATGAGTCATCTACAGCTGACAGTGATGAGCCTGTTTAAACCAAGAGGGTGAAAAAAAAATAAAATAAATTCTTTGGACCCACACAGGCGTATGTTCTCAATATAAAAAGCCCAGTTTTGTTTGTTTCCGAAGGTCTGAATAAAACAGAATATTCGATCAAAGCTCGTGATCAAATCCAAACATTAGTTCTCCAACCCATCGCTTGGAAAAGAAGCAATACTTCTGGCGAGATCTGCGGGTAAAACTAGAGCAATGTTCCCCACGTGAATAAGTGGAGGGGGGGGGTAAACCATAAAAGGAAAGAAAGAGAGACGTACCCTGGAGGTCGCACAGGAAATGAAAACACAATCTATACTAGCAATAAAAGTCAAAGTTTGTACGTTTGAGTGGCACATTGGGTCACACCTTTTCTTTTACCTAATTTCTTAGCATCTCACAACAGCTTTTGAGTAGCCAATGGCGCTGATTATATATCGTGAACGTATTTGCAGTTCTGACACGATTGCTTCGAGATATGATTCACAGAATCAAATGTGTGCCAGCGGCATTGAATTACACCGCACACTTGAGCACTTGGCCATGAGAGATTAAAGTCTATTCACTGCAAAGATTTAACACATGAGGGACACAGCTTCTTTTAAGACGTGGCCTCCCTCTCTTATATATTTATCTGAATGCTTAGTACAACCAACATCCAGCTATCCGACAAGTACAGCATATTAAATTTGCATGGCAAATCCCAGCCTCAAGCGTATTATAATCACATAAAAGCAAAATGAAATGTATTCAGACCCAAAACACGGGTTGTGCAAAACACGGTCTTTCACAAAGTTGCATTTGTAATTATGGTCGGATGATTGAAAAGCCATTTTTCTTGCTTTCGCATTCGCTGTTAGTGTTTTATCATTATTTCCTAAATCTGATACATCTAGAACATATGAATATTCCACCCTGGACATTCGTTCTCAGGAAATGAAGTGCAAATATCTTCCTCCATCAAAGATGGCGGCATATAATTATACTAGCAGGCTGCAAAATTGACTTTTGCTTTCAGAACTCTTGGTCTTGTGAACTGTCATCTCTGAGTTAATTTCCTTGGAGTCTCCCCCTTACAAATTGTATGTCACTCTTTGCAGAATTGAAATGTAATGATGCTTAGAGGTAACTTCAACAGGCGATCGAACAATGGCTGCGTAGTGCATAGTCTTTGAGGGCTCATTTTAGAATGGCAAAGGCAAAAGTGCTATTTCTTTATCGATACCCTGCAGCAGATGTGAAGGTGGTCGCATATGATTAATAATCAAGCCTGGATTTCTACTAGAGAGAGTGTAGTAATACCGAAAAAAAGAAAAGAAAAGAGGTTTGAGGTGACAACTATATTGCATTTGTCACGGTGGACTGACACCGCGACAGCTTGAAATGGAGAACAGCTATGGTTTTAGGCACTTTCTATGAGATGCAAAATTAAAGTAATAAAACATTAAGCCCATGAACGTAAAAAATGTGCTCCTGATAATAATACAAATGTATTCAAAAGAATGAGATCAGTAGAAAAAATTATTCAATAAGGATGCTTTATATTAAACTTTCTTACTATATTTATCAAAATAATTCTAGTTGCATTTTAGAGTGTATCTTTTTGTTTTTTTTAAATATACAATTTTATGTTTTACATAAAAACAATTATTATTTTCATCAGGCTGGTATTATTATATAATTAATATTAGGGCTTATTTATCCATTATATTGTTTTTTGTTGCTTGTTTTGTAGTTTTGTGCATTATAACCAACAACACATGGTTACGTTGAGTTTAGTAATGCAATGGCCAATCAGAGGTGTTCAGATTAGTCTTCGCTGACACATGTTTTTTGTGCTGATTGAATTCTGCTCAAAAATTCTGTTATCATAAACAACAAAGTGCCCTACCTGTGACTTAAGTATAAAATATTTATTAAATCATACAGTGTAGATGGCTTCACTGAGTCAGTGATGATGTTCTTTGATGATGTAAAATGTTTCTGTAGCTCCTGTTTGAATAACTGAAATGTAAGCGTTATAATTAATAACTTCAAATGTTTTTTTTTATTGTGTTAAAAAAAATATTTTATGACATGACATCCATATGCTACTTGACAAATATGATGTGTAGTTACTGGATTACATTAGGCTGTTTTAAACTCTACCATAGAGTTAACTCAAGTTAGCTGATAATTAAGTAGCTTATAATATAGCACGATAATAATGTGTATCAGTGATCTCATAGGCTGATGAAAGGTTGATATCGCCTAACAAATAACATAAAATAAAAAAACAGCATTAAATGCAATAAATCTAATTAGCTTTGTGTGAATAACGGATCATAAATAAATAAATAAATACATTTTAATCTTAAAATGCATTCTTGGGTTAACCCTATGGGGTCTGAGTGTGTTTTGTGGGCAAAAGCATTGATCAGTTTCTTGCCATATTGCACATAATATGAATTATGCAAAAAGGCCAAGCTTTTTCAAATGTGGGACACTCTCTCACTGGTATGTCCTTTGCATGTTTTTCTCCATATTTTAAATTCATCAGTGGGATCAAATGAAAGGGCTATTCTTACTTCTTGGTAATGCATGGAACTATATTAAATCCCGCGTAATTAGTCTGGCGTAAAGAACCCATATGTTGTAATATATTATTCATACATTTTTGATAGAACCGGCTTATATAATGGAAGATGTAAAAAGCCTCAAAAGTTCAGCATTTAAACTTTCAACATTTCAACATTTGCGAAGGCCTTTTCAATGACATTCCACTGGCACGTGTCACAGCTTTTCTCCACAATCACGTCAGAAACATTTCACCAGACAAATACCTCATTTACTCCGTTATCAATAGTGAATTTCAGCCAGGTAAATGCCATTACGACTCTCATTTGCTCCGACACCTCTAAAAGAATGCAAGAGCACCTGAGGTTCTTAATTTTGTGTGAAGGAACAGGTGATTGATTCTGTGCCTCCAACCACTCTAAGGAGTCAAATGACTGCTTTATGTTCCAGCTGCACAATAATTCACTCAGATATTGAAATATGCCATCCATCAAAGAGCCCCTAATTTCCCTCTGGAAATAATGAGTCCTCTCATTATTTAATGCAACTTGCCAGACCGGGGTTTTCAGCGAGACGCTCGTGTTTATCAGATTCCTGTACCGTATCGATTGGCGCTAGAGGGATCTTCGTAGACTTCTGAGCTGAATGAGAATGCGAGCCTCCTGCCACCAGCCGTGTCTATACTAAACGGCGAGGTGAAGATTCATAGGTTGTCTCTCTAGGCATGGCAAGTACACAAATCTTGTAAATTAAAGCATTGTTATGGCATGGCCCAATTCTGCTCTCGGAGGCACGATGCCCTTTTCTGCTGAGAGATGGAAAGGGCATGCAGCTAAAAACAAACTTTAGACTCGCTTTTGAAAAGGCAAAAGGAAGCCTCTATTTACAGACGCAAACATATTAAGAGAGGATACAAGAAATAATATCAGTTGATTATGAGAACAGGTGACACGCAGGTCACGGCGTTTCAAAACTTAATTAAAAGTATTCTCATAAGACCACAGGAACTCTATTGAGTAGCATTCAATAATCCTGGAAACTAGTCTGACTATAAAAGCCAAGGTATCAGCAGCTAATCTTATGCAAAATGGAGCAGCTTGATGATTTCTAATCAGCTGAGTGCTGTTGTTATATCATGCGTTTGCCTTCAGAGTGGGGGTGGTACGACTGGGACACAAAAAGGAGAGGTTGATGGGAATCTTGCGACAAGGAGTTTTTACTGTTGCTCAAAAAAACTTGTCTTCAATTTCCATACGCAGCTCTCAAAGACGCTGGCTTATCTCCAGATATCGCTGCAGTAGAACCGTTTGTTCTGGGAGAGAAAATGATAAATTTCTCAGATTTTGCCTTTACATAAAACAACTTTACGCTGAAGTAAAGTGCACCCATCTAACTCCACGGTGTTACAGCATGACATCTTATTGACCGATTCTTTTCTTACAGAAGTGCATAACACTTAAAGGTACGGTTCATGTTCAAATTTTTCATCATTTACTCACCCTTAATTTATGTACTGTTTTATTTCAGACCGGCAGAGTTTCTTTCTTCACAAAAGAAGATATCATGAAGAATGTTGGTAACCAAACAGTTGGTAGCCGTTGGCTTCCATATGCAAAAAATACTACTGAAGTGAATGGCTACCATCAACGGTTTTATTCCGAAATACAGTATTACAATTTTTTTTACATTGATGAGAATATGCCTTCATACAAATTAAAATTTAATCTAAATAAAACAATGCATGTTTTATATTAATGTGATAAAAATTATATTACAAAAATACAGAAATTTTTGGTGAAATAAAACATGTCCTCATGAGTGTGTGTCTGTGTAATGTTCCATAGGTCCCCAAAAGAATAATAATCAGTAGATTTTGTACTTGTGGGTAGTGTTGTCAGAAAGACCCAGTACTTCGGTACTAAAACTAATTAAAACGTCAAGGTACCAGTATTTTTTTAAGTACCAGTATTTCCGTGATGCAGAAGAACCAGACGCAATCTCTAAAAATGGAAGGTAGCCTACATTTAGTATATTTAATATCTGTAAATACTAAGACTGCGAGTCTCTGTGTGTGTGAATAAATGAATGGTACGATTTTGTTTGCAACATACACTGAAGTGTGTGACGCTCGCCGTGATTTCAGCACCTGCCATCTCAGTGAGGACATAAATATATAAACAACATCTGCAGAGCTGTTCTGAAAGTCATCGTTTTACCTTTTCATTTGAGGAAACCAGTATCATATCATATACACACAGAAATGGTAAGGTATTCACGGAAACCAGTCAAAGTAAAAGTTCGGTTTAGATATGCCAGAAATATATTACTATTATTTTTTAAATAAATAATCAAACAATATTTTTTTTTATAATATTTTAATTAGTAAGTCACCTTTATTTACCAAAAACAAAATGTGTAATTAATGAAAAAAAACAAAACAATTATTTGGTCTCTATGATGATAGCTTATAAATTGTTTTATTTGAATTACTATTAATAAAAAAAAAAAAAGAGGAAAAGAAAAATATATATATTTTAAAAATGAAAAGAAAAGGAAGGAATTTTAAATTCTGATAAATAGTACAAATAAGAGATTATTGTGGACATGTCACTATACAAAATGCACAAAATTATTATTTTTTTTAACCTCTTTTGTTGCAATCCCCAGTACAGTCTCTAATTATTTTCTCCAGTAATGCAACCATCTGGCGACAAAAGTACAGTCAATAATTTGACAGCTGCGTGGGCACCGAAAGCTGCTAACGTTTCAAAGCCAAAGCCAAGAATCTACAAATGATTGATTTGCCATTGTAAGGTAAAACTTTAAACAGTTTGATCCTCCGACACATTTTAACATACAGAATTCACGCTAAAGAAGAAGCACGCTCAAAAGACAAATGTCTCCATTAAAGCCCAGGACCCATAAAAGATACGTGCAGGCCCTGTGAGGGTGACGGCTTCTGCTTTCAGAACCTGTCAGTGCTTTTATGTCTCTGTATGTGCCTGAGTGGGGCTGAAAAATGGAGGGTGATGCCAGGGTCACTCCTGGGGATCGAGTGCAGCTACTGAAGCGGCGCATCCCAATTCCTGATGGAGTTTGCAGCCGGTTTGCCGGGCCGGGGCCAGAGCGCTCAGTTACAGTAATACTGCGATACGGCCGGCTGTGCAAGGTCGCATGATATTTATATAGATGTAATTGCAGAGCGAAGAAGAGTAAGTCACTCGTACAAGGACCTTTCCCAGAATGCCTCTCTCCGGAGGCTCTATCCGCGCACTTACGGTTTTCCGGATTTTTTTTTAAAGCGAAAAACGTAAGCAAGAAAGTCCAATTTCCTAAGCAGCGAACTAGCCATCCATCCAAACAAACCCTGTAAAAAGACAATCTGTCAGAAGCTCCGCCGCTCAGTCCATCCGCAGCATCCGAGGTACCCCCAGCTGATATCAGTGGTGTGAATCTGGCACACTCTCTGTGCTTCTATGAGCCGAGTATCAGCTTCAATTTGTAAAACGTCCCTCAGCACACCCTTGCATCTGTCTCAATCAATGAGGGCAATTGCCAAAGGCTCCAGACAGGCCGTCTGCCGCTGCTTGTCCCTGACAGTCCCTCTTTTCCAACACCAGCTGAGGTTACAGCGTCTAGTGAAAGCCCCAGTCAGCACTCTGTCATGTTCTCAAAATCATTATTTAGGCCTGAGGGGCCTTACCGTTTCCGCACAGTACAATTAAGAGTAAGTATTGGGCGAGAGAAAAGGGCAGAGGAGAGGAGCTTTTGAGATCCACCTTGGGGTACAAAAGCTTTTTTTTTGGTACAAATTATCAGCCCTACAATTTGAGCGAAATCGACTAATTCTGTGTAAAGAGGTCGCATCATCAATGACATAGTGCAAACCCATTTATATCTGTTCTGTCACAGCATGTACACTTGCTCAAAGGGTACTAAATTTAAAATAAAAATGATTAGGCAAATATGCATTAAATTGGTCAACGTTAAGAATAAAAGCATTTATAACTTTACTAAAGATTTCTACTTCAAATCCATGCTGCTATTTATGCTGCTTTTTATTAATCCAAAAGTCATGGAAAACATTATCATGGTTTCCGCAAATTTTACACAGCACAATTGATTCCAACCAATAACTAGATAGCATGTGATAAAAGTTAGAAATTATTTTAATCAAATCAAATGCGCATTAGAATGATTTCTAACAAATATTTAACACTGAATGTCTATGGCTATGACTATGACTATGGCTGCTCAAAATCATCAGGAATAAGGACTTTTTAAAAGTTATTCAGTCTTTCGGAACCCACATTGTTAAGAAACAAATGATCAAATCCGATTTGAACAGCCTAATTATTTGATTTACAATAAATGTAAAATGGCCAATAGGCTAAACACACATACACACACACTTTTCCACTGTATTAGGCTCAATCAAGAATCTTTACTTTTGTGGGGAATTCATGGAGATAATGAGCTAGCTAACCAACGCAAGCTGATAACGGAATTATAATTTCAACAACAACTAACACTAAATAAGATCTAGCAGCAAAATGTATATGCATCCAGAAATTTGTATTGCTGTCCATCATCCATTGAAATAGTATTTTGTTTGTGATTCTGAAGAATAAAGCAAGAAGAAGAAGAAAAAAAAATAACTGACCAACTATGAATGATTTATTTGACTTATTATGCCATTTGATTTATTTTTACTAATAGCAAATTACATCTGACGAGGCAGACAGTTCTGAGTGAGCAGGGTAATTGCATTACATGATTTGCCTCATTAGGTTGTGTCCTGGTATTGTGGAGACTTACAGTAGTTATGGATTTCATGAATTTAGAAATAACGTGCTATTTTGATACTGTATCCAAACATCAAAAAATTACAGAGGACCTAATCCTGTCAATTTATTTATGTACTACATGGTTTTGTAAATAAATATTTGTGAAAAATCCTGTTATGAAGGTGTTATTCTTTGCCATTTAAAATCAATTGTTTATGCAGTCAAGATGACCAAAAAGGAAACACGTTCTGTCACATACAGCAACACCTGTCAAAACAGACTGAAAGAAAACACCTATACATAACACCTCACATACGATCGATACTTGTGCTCTCCTGACACAACTCCATTTCACATGCAGCATCTTTTTTTTTTCTAAATGTGCAGTGTATACTGAAACAATTCACCTCGTATAATTTGCACAGTAAAAAAAAAAACAAGTCTTATGTTATCACACAAGTAGTACTTAAAGGAATAGTTCACCAAAAATGAAAAAAAAACAACAAGAAAAAACAGAGTTTATTTCTTCATTGGAACAGATTTAACATAGAAATGACATCACTTGCTCACAAATGGGCGCCATCTGAATGAGAGTTTAACTAAAACATCACAATAACAGAGAAAAAAACCCAATCCATGAGTTAACATCATGTGAAGCAAAAAGCTGTGTGTTTGCAGTAGTCAAATGCATTAGGATTTTTCTTTTTTTTTCTTCAGGCTAAAATGTGATTCCTCCAGTTATAAAACTGCTGATATTCTGATAAAAATCTTGTCTCGTCTGAATCGGGAGACAAATATGCACAGACCAAGCACTGTTTAACAGTCTAGGGAAACATTGTTATGGAATTGACTGTTTAAAGCTTTAATGATGGATTTATTACAAACATACAGCTTTACAATATGTGCGTAAATTGATGGGCTGGGTTGTGTGGATTATGCTTATGCTTTCAATATTTTATACGCTTTTTGAACTCCCTGATGGCAGCCATTCACCGCTGACGATCGGTTGGTAAGCAAGTGAAGCAATGATACGTTTCTCCAAATCTGTTTCAATAAAAAAACAAACTCATCTACATCTTTTGTGGCCTTGAGGGTGAATAAATTTTAAGCAGATTTTAATTTGCGGGTGAACTATTCCTTTAATGTTTCGCGTGAAAGATGCTGTAGAGATTATCTAAAAAAAGAAAAAACCTCTGTAAATAAATAAGAGTCTCGGATCACTTGCAAGTCCAGAATGTGCAGCTTTAATGGAACCTTTAAAATCTATCAGATAACAATAATAATAATAATAATAATAATAAAACATTATTGTAATCTAATTGTACACTATATATGAGAATGTAATTGAATGAATAGATAAATAAATAAATATATAAATTTAAAGCCTTTAAAATAATACTTAGCTGTCTGTGCATGCAGCATAATTTAACAGGTTTATGTAGATCTGCTTTAAGAATAACCGACCTATTAACGGCCAAGCATTATTATTGTTCCTACTATTCTATAAAGTTAAATAAATTTTATAATGTCCATCTGCCAAGAAGCACGTTTACCATTCACACTATTTTCATGTTGGAAAGACACTGATGAGATATTGATGAAAGTTTCAGCCTTAATTCATCACCTTTGGGCCTCAAAGCTCCCTCAACAATGAATTTAAGTTCTACTTAATAATGAACTATCAACACGCTGGATTGGTAAACTTGCGTAGCTCCATTGAACATTGTTTGTGTCCTTTATGTAAAAAAAAAACAAAAAAACCATCATCCATAAACTTGCAGACAGTGTTTTCACAGTGTATTAACCAGACACACTGCAATTTCTCATTCATTACATGGTGAGACACAATCCCACACTGCTTTAACACCAAAGACTGAATTCCTCGTGCCCTTGAAATGTCTTTCACGCTCATTCTTCATGATAACCCCTTGCCAAACAGAGGAAATTAAAAAGCTTACAATGAGTGGGGCCAACTTTATGTAAGTTGAAGGAAAAGTCTGCTTCTGGGGCGAGAGTCAACGAATTATACACTATCATCAATCATCTTTCCTGGAAATGTTACTGCCACACTTTGTCCTTGGGGAGACGGTTTATACCGAGCGGCCCATCTCCCCATCAGAGGCGTCTGTGCCGTGTTTGTTTTATTGTTTCTTGCTTTTATAAGATGCTGACAGTGCTGTGTTCATAAGCATTCTGCTAACGGCGCAGGTGTCGCTCTTATCCCAGTCTAATCTCGACGTTGACGACCATGGGACTTAATTACATTGTGAAAGCAGCATGTGACCGAAAAATATCTGGGATCACTTCAGTTTTTTAGTGCTTAGAAAGTATTCCTCGAACTTTCTGGTAAAAGCTTGTGTTTTTAACATGCAACCATTTAACATATTGAACATATATTCCAACAATGTTAACGACATCAACAAATCTAATATATATATATATATATATATATATATATATATATATATATATATATATATATATATATATATATTAGCTTTTTAGCAGGCAAATGTTTGTTATCAGTTGAAAGATTTTAAATACTAAATTATTGAATTTTTATTATTATAAATTTATCACCAAACTGAGGCATCTGACATGAAATTATGTAAGTCTTTTTTTGTCTGGGAAAAAAACAACCAAACAAAACAAAACAAAAAAGCACTTTTTAATCTCACAAAACTGAGTTTTTTCTGTCATAAATGGAAAAAAATAAAAGGTAAGACTTTCAATCCTCACCTGTCTGTTTTTTTCCTTGCAAACCTGAGTTTATCCTGTCTCCTGCAATTCAGTTTTTTCCCCTGCCACAGAATTAAAAATAAAACAATAAGACTTTTTAATCGCACAGTTCTTTCATTTTTCCCACAATTGTAATTTGTACATATATTTATTTATTAACTTTTTAACACCATGCCAGAATCAAAGCTTGCAAGTTTATATCTCAGTTTTTTCTTCTGAGAATTCAGTTTATGTCTATCTATCTATCTATCTATCTATCTATCTATCTATCTATCTATCTATCTATCTATCTATCTATCTATCTATCTATCTATCTATCAGCTTCCTCATGAAAGGGCTGTAAGATATTGTTCATTAATGTCTAAAAGTTAAATATATGCACTGCTTTCACTTGAGATAACAAAGACTATCTGGTGATGAATATAAGATGATCAATAACTGAATGAGTTCATGCTCTGGAGAAACCCCAGAGACGTGGACATCTTTTCAGATGCAATAAGAAATCTCTCCTCATCTCTCCTCTCTGCCCTAATGAAATGAGCTCTGACAAATATTCAAGTTGTTTTCGTTTTCTTTTTTTTTTTTAAGGAACAAATGACTTCTATGCCTATTCAAGCATGCAAGTTCAATTATATGCCCATGCTCTATTAAAAATGTGATTTGCTCTTGTAATTGCCAAAAAGATCGAAAACCACAAGCAGTGTCTATAAAATACGCTACAAAGCGGCACATCTGATGACATATACAAGAGCTCAATTCAAGGCATGCTCCATGAAATAATTTTGAACCCTCTTAATGTTTTTTTCATATTTTGTAAGGTCTCGGAGGATGAAGAGGCTTTCTTATACAAAGCAAGAAGAAACTACTCTTTCACCTTGCCTACACACTCGTTTGTATGCATAGACAAACGCACTGCAGAAGGGAAGCTGAGTGGGAGGATTAGGCAGATTAAATCCAGGGCCCATGCCTCAGGTCTCGCTTTTTTAGGAATAAGAAATCTGAATGGAAAGATGGCTGCATGTTAAGCCTGGTATGATTCAGTGCCACATGTCGCTGTAATATTGAAAAAAAAAAAAAAAAAAATCATATATCCTATGGGGGAAAACAGAACTCAATTGTAAAGCCAAAAAAATTCAACAAAACAAAAAAGGAATGAGTTAAATGTATTAAAATGAAATTGAGCAGATACGTCATGCTTAAATAGCAATAATAATAATAATAATAAACGTTTTGGAACTTTTTCTTGCAATTAACAATGAGTATGTAAAATGGTCAAGGTAATATCCTCTCTAAATGGACTTAGCTATTAGAATAGCTATTAAGACGTTTAATTAAGTAAAGTCAAGAAAAAAACATTGCTGCCATTTTTCAGAATTATACAACCATTACAGCCAAAACATTCACCCACAAAGTTTCCTTCACAGCTCGTCAAATATCTGAAAAGCAATTTCCAACCTCTCATTTCTCAAGGTGATTTGTGAACAACAGGAACTGGCATCTCTCTTCCACAAGGGTTTGCTGCTAACTATTTTTATCTCTCTCTCTCTCTCTCTCTCTTCATAAGTGACTAATCTATGAAGGGTTCCAGCTTCGTCTTTCCTCTGGCATCATTCACGAGGCCTGCGCTCTCTCTGCTTTCCACCCTGAGCGAAGTGTTTTATGGTTTGAGAAGGTGAGACACGGCTCTCCCTGTGCAGGCAGATCAGAGCCGTTTTATTGCAGCAAGGTTCTGCTGATATCTGCTGCAAATTCGACATCTTAACCTCTGTCACAATGCAGAGCCAAACAGCCCTTTCTCTAGGCGGCACCTCTGATGCTTCTTGCTCAGTAGAAGTTTTTTTTAGACAGTTTTTTTCTTTCCCAAACACGCGCTGTGCGAGATTAATTAGAAAAAATAACAAAAGACAAACATAAAATTACAGCTTACATATGCACAAAATAAGGATGCGTAAATGATTTTGATCTAATTTGCATGCTAAAAAGTAAAAAGATAGAATTCAGATTACATATTTGGAAAAATTTTGCTTTACATCGCTTGCTCAACAACGGATCCTCAGCAGTGAATGGGTGCCGTCATAATGAGAGTCCAAACAGCTGACTAAAACATCACAATAATCCAGATGCTGCATGCCTGTAGTAAATAAATCCATCATTACCACGTTTTAACTTCTAACTGTTGCTTTCGATTAAAAGAGTCCTCTATTTTTGCTTTTTTCAATGAAAAATTTCATAATTTGAATTAGGATGGAAATCAGACCAAGCTAATTTTACAGATGAAAACAGTCAAAAACAGTTATGTCAGTATGGACTCTGATGTGAGATTAGAACAGGAGATGGCTTTTGTGTAATTGTCATTGTGTAATGTTTTTATCAGCATTTTGGACTCTCATTCTGACGGCACCTATTCAATGCAGAGGATCCTTTGTTGAGCCAGCAATGTAATGCAAAATTTCAAATGTGTTTTGATGAACAAGCAAACAATCTAAATCTTGAATGGCTTGAGGATGAGTAAATGTTCAACAAATGTTCAATTATTGGTGAACTATTTGCTTAAATGATCCAAAATTAAATACAATTTCTCATTAAATAAAATGTTATTTTTGTCAATGAAAATTCCATGACATTTAAAATGAATCAATTACAAAAATAATGACTAAACTTTAGTGTGACTGATGAATATTTTCTTTTTTTTTTTTTTTTTTTACTCAAACACTAAATATACAAGCTACTTAAAAGATCCTTTACGTGTTTAGTAGGTTTAAAAAAAAAAAAAAAAAAAGAACCAAGCTAAGACTGAGCTGTAGTTTTGTCAGTAAATTTTGCATACCATATTTTTCCTGTTGAGATGCAGTTATTTCCAGCTTTAGTGTTAATTGAAGTTGTAGACAAATTTAACTCGGGACATCATTGCATATATTAATTGCCAAAAAGTTTTACAAAGAAGTCTTATGTTTATGTATCTTTATAACTGGGACACGGATTCATCTTCATTGTGCAAAATACTTTCTCAATAACAATATCCCCTGGTTTGGGTCACTCGCTGATAGCTTAAAACCATCCCCAAAATAAATACTAGTTTCACAGATCTGAACTTCCCATCACCTTGGCTATGAGAGCAGACATGAAATTAATGTATACTGCTGGCATTTCCTGTAGAGACTGAGACACCAGCTGTGATGTTCCAATATCATAGCATCCTAGTTCAAACAGAAAATAAATCTTCAATGCAGCCTGCATCCTGTTGTTTAAACTAGGAATCCTAATTTAAAAAGACAAAATGGCTAATGCTGTATGTTGCATGGCATTCACAAATAATAAGTCAAACTGAATGAAGTGATACATACAGCTAACCTGTGTGACTGATTCATCAAAAAGAATCAACTGTTAAGTGTGATTCATTTGTGATTCATTCAATCAGGCATTGCCTTCTCGCATTCTAAACAGCTGAGAGAAGATACCTAAAGTTCTGTGCAATGGAGGTTTTTTTGAAGAACCATGGATGCCAATAAAGAACCTTTATTTGCTACCTGGTCTTGTGGCATCAATGTCCCTTGGTGCACTTTTGTAGCGAGACACAAAATACGTACAAAGTACATATGGGATATTTGAAAACTGATGCTTTTGAACATTAGCATAACACATATCCAGGTTCATACCTATGGGTTTTCATAGACGGTAGGTTTGTTCGGTAGCTTGTGGCGTATGGAGATTTACTTGAGAGGCGAGGAGCTCCGGTTCAAACCCATGTAACTACAGTTTCACAAAAAAGTTTGATATTTAGCATATTTCCAATACAATAAAAAACACTATAAAACACTGCACTATAAAAAATGAGTAATATTTACGGTGAAAAACAGGCAGTACGGTAACAATGATTTAGATTTTACAGTTTTAAGTTAAATTTACCGTTAAATACCGTAATTTTATTAACTGATATAATGTTACTACACCAACCTATTCAAGTGCTTAAATCAATTTTGTACCTTTGAAGTACACTGATAACCACCAAATGCAGGTGGTATTGAGAAAAACACATGACGAACCAAAGCCCATCACAAGCAGCTTTTAAACAGTAACATATGTATAACTTGCTCAGTGTCATTTGCACAAACACTAAACACAATCACGGTGAGACTCATTAAACTAAAATATGCTGTAAACATTAATTTAACAACATTAATAAGACGAAACAGTAATTTTCAAGAAAAAACATAACTTTCAAACAAAATTGCAATGCAGGGAATTTTGGGAATGTCAATTTACAGTTCATCCCTGGAATTTATCATTAACCATTTAACAGGTTTTACTGTAGCATCTTCATGGTTTTTTTTCTGTTAAAATCCCTGTCATATTTTTATGAGACCAGGCTGTTTATCTATTAAGCGTGAACGATACAGATGGAACCAAAATGCAGATATACTCAAAAATTCTACTGGCTGACTGGGAAAACAAGCAACATGTAAAACAAAAGCTACAAGCAGCAACTTACAAAGATCTAAATTCCCCAGATCCTCACTTTCTTAAATGCCTATGAGATGAACAATGCATTATTAAGGTTACAAGTTGCATCCGATTCATTCTGCATTATTGTGATTCTAATACATCCGATGACAAACTCAGCACATGGGACATTAACTCAACACTCATTCCGAGTGAATGGAAAACAGCGAGCGAAAAGAAGCACTGCGGTCTGGTATTTGAGCATCAACCCATGCATAACAGCATTGCTAAAGCTCTCTAGAGAGCGACATGTTTTTACAGCAACATCTAAAGTTAATCATCTTTGCAAAGCCTCCAATGCATCATGTTCTCAGCTTGTCAATAAAGCATTAATTCACTTATTTATGTCGATTCCACATGGTGAGGATTCAAAATATCAAACCATGGCTATGGAGGAGATGTTTGTATGCCTGTTGATTAAATCTGATTCTACTGCTTCGCACTACATCGCATTAAACTTTCAACCAGGGATTCGCCTGAAGCCCTGAGCCTCAAAATTTTAAACTCCCACAATCCCAAACATGATATTAAAATTAACATCTATAAATAAGTTTAGTATCATGATGCAAGATAAATTTCTTTGATGTGTATTGAGGGAGATGCACTGGCTGGCAAAATAGTGGCTCGGTAAAGGGCAGCTGAAATGTCAGAAAAAGAATAAATAATTAATGTGCATATGAGGCAATATGAGATCCAACCAGTACAATATTGCATCCCATTAAACATTCATAAAATGGACACTGTTCATTTAGAAACAGCAAACATAGCTCAATAAGAATTAGTGTTGCATCTGTGAGCCTTCTCGTTACGACTGAACTTATCATATATCTTGCTAGTTATCCTAGTTGCTCCGTTTATTGTTTAATTAGACCAATAGCCGTGTCCATATTGTAGCAGAATTAATGTAATACTTCACAAGCTGAACCACAAAACTGTCTAAATGAGAAACACAGATCGTAATTCTACAATTGGCTACTGTTTATATTATTTACTATTATTATGTACGCCAACACGTCAGTAGAAACACTGATCAATAGAGGAAAAAATAGATATAAAAATGACCTTGCAGCTTTCTGCAACCTTGGTTCTGAATGTATATTTCCCCCTCCTTTTCTCCAGGGATTAAAAAAAATAATAATTCAATAAAGAGTCCTAAGCCTTAAACCAAACCATTCAGCTCTGATATATTAGTTTATGCAAATATTCATAATAATAGGTTATTTTAAAATTCTACTCAAATAATTCAAATCAATTAACTGTTGCCCATAATAATAATAATCCTGATTTACACATTAAAGGCCTCGTAGAAAGCTGCCGTCGCTCTCAAAAGGACTGAGAAGCTCAAGTGCAAGTGGGTGGGACCAGTGTGATTGATACACATCAGAAGCACTGAATTTTAAGAAAGCTATAAATCAACAGCGGATCAATACTGTTTACCTTGATCACAAATCATTGTTTGCGAAGGTAATTACAAGGTTTCTTAACATAAATCCTTGCCATAACCTTGTCGTGTCTGATGGACTGTGGCTCTTGGCCAGATATTGAACTGGATGGCATGCAAATAGACATGATGATGATACTCTTGTTTGCTCTTCCTCTCTCAGACGCCATTATGACTTTGCAGAAACGCGACTCTTTAGAGTCGGTGGCCTTGGCATATTGCATTTGTGTATTGAGGCAATTTAGTTAAGATTGATTTAAAAGGTAATATGCGCATTCAGTTGGCTTAAAATGGCACTGAGTTGAACAACAGACGAAAATCATAGGCTAAGCAAATCAACAATGTTGCCTGAGACCTACAGAAAGATCAGAAGGTTAATATTATTGAAAATGTTTCACGTTCTGCAATGATACATTAAATTGACCAAAAATGTCAGACTTAACGTGACACAATATTTATATTTCAAGGAAATGTACTTTTGGACTTTTCATTTATTAGAGAATACTGAAAAAAGGATCTTTTTTTTTCCAAAAAGCACTTTTACACTGACAATAATAGTAAATATTTCTTGAGCATCAAATCAGATCATGTGGCGCGGTGTAAATTCTCATTGAAAACTGGCACAATATTCTCAAGCACTGCAGGCAAAACTTCTCAGTAATACACCATGAAGAAATGACTCCACTCGCGTTTGAAAAAGAAAAGGTCAAAGGTGATAAAAACAGCAGGGAAGGGGGGACTGACGTGAGTCACGGCCCTTAACTTGTAACAGTCATGCAAAAGTCCTCCCCTGTCCAGTTACGCTCATCAGCATGGCCTTCCAGTGGCTACCATGGAAGATAACCCATAGACACAGGGCTGTAAAGTTTATAAGGGCTTCGGGGAGAGATGATATCTTTTAATTAAAGTTTCGGGTGGAAATAAATAAACAGGTTACAGCTCGCCCAAATTCGTAGTATTTTATCTTGAAGAATTTCACGGCAAGGGAAACCAACTGCATATAAACCACCCTGCACTTAAACTTTAGGTGAAACAGTAAATACTAAAGTCGCAAAGAGTGCAGCGCAACAGGGCTACTTAACGATTACTAATGGTGCATATTGCGGATCAGATATACTTCTTGATCGAGCAATTTTGTTCAGCGGGAGGAGATCAATCAGGAGACTCTAGGAGCAAAGCGTGGTTTGAAATCACCCTGCGTTCAGTGAGTTATACTCTAGGGTTTCTTCTTCCACATAATAAAACAACAAAGGCTGACGTGACTGACGTGAGGCTTTCAGGCAAGTCTTTTCAGGAAGGCTGTTATGATTAGCTCCTAGTTGGCAGCTCCCAGCCATTGGAGCAACTTCAGTTTTTTTGAACCACAAAGCAGGCCTTGTCAAAGCCAGGTATGGTCATAGATGATTAGAAGGAAGTGCTGAAACACTTGCATCATCTAGCCAACAATCATACTCTTGACATAACACTGCTGCGAAGAAATGCAGTGCATGCAGCATTGGAATAATGTGCCTCTACATCATTTTATTTTATTTTTTATTTTTTGCAAGATTCTAAAATGACTCTGTTTCTTTCAGTGCAAGGGGTACTACAAAATGTTTTAACCTTTTAACACTGCTACATTTATAATTTTGGAACCACTGCTATACCTACAACTACCAGTGTAAAAAAATGTCGCAGCATTCAAATTCATTTGCGTGGAATCAACTAAATGTACTTTTAGCTCAACTCAGTGGACATACTTTGAAAGTGACACAAAACTTACAAGAAGCAGTGAGTCTGAGAGTCTGAGTTGCAGACATCTGTTCTTGTGCACATCGAGAGTTTTGGTTCCTATCAACCATACACTCACAATCACAGCTTGCTATCACAAAAATTACTTCATCCTAAATCTCACTCCGCTCATATTACATAATAAAACCTGGATGACTGACGAATGATGGACAGGAAGCCACGACTGAGAAACCGCTCACGATTCAATGAGGTTGTCTGATGGAAATGCACTTAGACGGTAATTTCTGACCTAAACCGCCAACATTTTCTCAGGACAGAATTTCTGTCTGCACTGCAGCGATCCAGAGAGCCAATATGACATTATTCATCCTTAGCTTCCTCGTATATTTCACATTTAAATCCGGCGAGAGTCCTGACACAGTCGTCCAAGCACTTTAGGGCTTGACTCTACCGCAGAGACAGAGCAACTCAGCTTCACCTTTCCAATGCTGCCTTCCCCTCGGTGTATTTTAACACTTTTTTCCCCACCAAATTTCACATGGTCTATGTTAAGGCTGAGAAAGAAGATTTTTTTAAACATGTGTTTGAGAAAGATATCAAGAGAGAGAGCTGGAGGTGTATAGGCTGTACTGCATGTACCGCTGGCCCTCCTTGCAAAAGTCAACAGCTCTCAAATATGATAGTTAAGACTTCAATAGAGGACAAGTCAGTATAATAAAAATACTTAATATTTATTAGGACTATATATATATATATATATATATATATATATATATATATATATATATATATATATATATATATATATATATATATATATATATATATATATTTGCCCAGCCCTAATATTTATAATACTATAGAAATATGAATAATTGTTTTAATAATTGTTATTATATAATTGTTGTAATAATTGTAATTATTATTTAATAATAATAATAATAATAATTATTATTATTATTATTATTATTATTATTATTATTATTATTATTACATACATTGATCATTTATGACATTTATTAATACAATAATTTATGATTAATAATATTAGGACATTATATATATAATTGAAAATGTGTATGCCTTTGTACCAATATATATATATATATATATATATATATATATATATATATATATATATATATATATATATATGGTAAATGTGTGTGAATTAATAATAGAACTAATATAAATACTAAAGATGAGTATTATTAGCACAATCCCAAAAAGTACAATATTAACAATATTGTTTATCAGCAACAAATGAGACTTTAAATCTTCAGTAATATTAAGCGATACATAATACTTAAACTATTTTAACATATTAACATGATTATTATTAACAGTCTTACCTGTATTAGTTTTCTAGAAGTTCTGTGACTCAGCAGTAATTCCTGGGTGAAACTAATGACATAAAAATTTGTTTCGGGACGTATCTGCTTGCAATGCAAAAGGGGCTGTGCCCCAAAACTACAGAGAAAGTATAATCAGACTTCAAGTGCATGTCTAATTGTATTTGATTACTGTGCCTCAACCAATACTGAGGTAAAAATACTTTACATTTTGTGCAAAAGCAGAGATTACCCAGCAGAGAAACAACGATGATGCATTTGAATACAGATTAAGAGAAAACAAAGTCTTTTGTCTATTTTTTCTGCTTTGTCTGCCTAAAAGATGGCTGTCTGTTGGAAATTTGTGATGACCTGTGAAAGACTCTAGAGTCTTCTGTGTATTTATGTGGCTTTGTCTGCTGTAAATGGATACTGTTGTCATTACCAAAACAATACAAATTATTCACAAATTTATCCTCCGTTAGAACTGCACTGTTGTTTGAAACAGTATCTCTGAATTGCAGGGTTGCACATTATGGTTCAATGCAAATGCAGACACATCACTCTTACGCAAGTAAAAATAACCTTTCATTGGGGTGGGGAGGGGCTCCTCATTGATGATTCATCATCGAATAACGAGGTGCCCTTTTTCTGCCATCTTAAAAATGGGGCCATATGCCAAATCATGCAAAACATATGGAATTTTCATTAATACAGCCAACCTTTTCAGCCACAGCCTGCAAGATATTCATCAAACAAAAACCCAAAAGCTCTTAAACTAGTTTGGTTTGTGATGTGAAAAGCCAACACAGTAGAAGGGAACATCGTTTCAGCGTACAGGCCAAGGTCAACTTATAGTGCATCATGCCATTCTGCCGAACAAGGCCAGAACACTAGATAGTGATCTTCTCAGGGGAGATCGACAAAAAGCACTTATACTCACTAAATGCTTGCTTCTAACTTGAAAGCACATGTTTCAACCCTTTCGTCCTTCACAAACCTATATACGACCAATTTATTTTCATTATCAGACGAATGAGAACTGGTTCACTTTTGTTATATGATTCAATAAATAAATAATACCTATATCACCATTACTATTACCACTATTACTAATAATAATAATAAAATGAGATAATCAACTAGCCAATCATCATTTAAATAAACAATTAAATACTTTAAGATCATGTTTTTTTTTATTATTGTAAATAATTTTAAATGCAACAATTTAAATGTAACTTACATTAACATTGTAATTATTAATGTTTTAAAAATACCAAAATTTGCAAAAACTAATTCTGAATGTTATAAAGTTAAAACGATAACCACTAAGATAATCTCAAATATCAAATCAACAAGTCAGCCATAATGTAACTGATCAATTAATTCCTTTAATTACCGCAATTAATATTCTTAAAATAAAACATTTTTAATCATTAGTAATAGTAGTAGCATCAGCAGCAGTATTATTACTATTAATATAATAATTATTGTTGTTATTATTATTATTAATATTATAAAAAGTATTAGTACTTTTAAGTATTTTAAGGTAAATTAGACATATGTTAGAGTGTTTTGTACAACTAACAAATTACATCAGGGCATTTATTATACACTAATTTTACACTAATTTTAATACAATGTAATAATTATGATTTTATTATTATTTATTATACTACTAAATGCTTAATAATAATAATAATAATAATAAATTCTCAGTGAGCATTTAAATAAACAATTAATTTCTTACTTTCAAGCCTACTACTGGTCAACGACTGTGTTTGTAGTGTCTAGTTCATTATACATGGCCTTCAAACAGAGGTAAGTCGATGGATAATGCATTACAATTAAAATGCAAGGCGTGAAATGCTCTGGCACAGAAGGACCTTTGAGTAACAGCCTCACTGTAATTTTCGCTTAATTAGTTGAACACGTCCCGGAGTCAAAAACCAGGACGACTAAACATTGAGAGTGCCTCTTGACGAAATTTTTCTGGCATGCGAAAGTCTGCCGCGTTAATTCTTTCCACCCTTGGGCCATAAAGGGGTCATGCCCAGCTTCAGTTATTAGACGTGTTGAGATGCGGTTGCAGCTGCTTAAAGACATCTCAAGAAGACTGGAAGCTCAAAAAAAAAAAAAATATGATAAGAAACACACGCACGCATACACAGAGACACAAGCAAATGTGTGGCTAAAAGTTCTCATTAACGTATTAATTAGGAAAGTTAAGGGCATATGCCTCTTGTCAGGTTGTTATAAAACAGGACAAGACTCTAAGGAACGTCTGCAAGATGAAGAGCCGGTGAAATCTGCCCACAGGAGGTGATATTACAAATCTTGGCAGCGGATCAATACATCCCTGCCTGGTAGACCCTGGCCATCGAGTTTTCAGCATAGCATCGGCCCAGCAAAGGCCACTGTAATGAGCTGAGCCATCTATTGGGCTCCTCCAAATTACCCCGCTGAGGTTCGTCTGGGGAATTAAACGGGAGAGGGAAGATGCCCCAAGGCAGAATTATGCTCGTTGGAGCTCTCAATCACCACACATTACCATCTAATAACGCAGCCTCTGTCTCCTGAGAGCCACAGAAATGTGCCATTGCTCAGCAATTAAGCTCCGAGTTGTATACTGTTGACATACAGCTTTTGTTTTTCCCCCTATTTTGCCACCTCATTCCCAAGTGTCCCTTTCCCCCTCCGCTCCATGTCAAGACCTCTGGGCAGACTCTGAACGGGACATCTCGGACCATTGTGTTCTCTTAAAAAATATATATGTGTATATGTTGCACTTTTGACTTTTCACTTTACTTGAATCATTCTCCAGCATGCTGAGAAAGCATCAAGCTAGTTTGTAATATAAAGAAGCCTCTGAAGCCTCAGTTTTGCAGAGGAGGTTGGTCCCAAATATATATATATATATATATATATATATATATATATATATATATATATATATATATATATATATATTTTTTATTCCTTTATTTTTTTCCTTTAAGCAACCACAGCACCCAAGCAAAACATTCCAACTAATTTTCTCCTAAAATAATGTTCCTATCATTCACTTAAGAACTCATATCGCTGCATAAAGAAACACAGGGGGCTGTGGAGAACGTCTGCAGTGAATCTGCTCATGCTGCATCAGTGCTTTTCAGTTCCCATTAGAGTAGATTAATTTTAGCAAATGCTATTGAGCATATAACACCTAAGATTTGACCTTATGACCTCTGATCAATTGCACAAGACCTTTTAATTGGATAACGCATTGTTCATAAATACAGGGATTTTAGGTCTGGCTGTTATGATCAGTTGTGTGGGCGTTCCTACTGCTGGGTGCATGCTCTGATGTTAACAGTAGGCCTCACGTCTGATGCATTCAGTTATTTTTATTTATTATTGTTGACGTTCTCTTATCTTCAACAACTTATGCTATGTTGTCATCCATGATCGTGATGACCGTGTTATGAGATATCTCCGCATGGTGATCTGAAACCCTCAAGTTATCCACCGTATTTATTTTTACATATTTTATCAACTTCATATTTAATTCACATTTGGTGGCCCTCTGTGCCCAACAGTGTGCAAGAACATTATAGGACAAGGTTTTCACACTTCAGCTGTCATTGTTAAACAGCGAGCAACTCCATTGGGTTGTCCGAGGAAGCAACGGTAACTAAGGTAACTAAAATTTTCCAAATCTGTTTTGAGGAGGAAGCAACCTGAGACCTAAAAGTGAAATTATCAGCAATTTGTCAAAATGGCTTGAGTGGACAGAGATGAGAACAGCGCGTTGAGAAAAAAAAGAAGGTTAAAGAAAATGAAAAAAGGCAGTCTATTTTTAAAACCACAAGCAATTTTCTTGTTAGTCCGTAGTTTGACTTTTTTGTTCTATTATTCACAGACAGCCCAATCAGCACCAAAAGAGTTTAGTAAAAACATAGTTGAGAGAATCTTGACATCCATTTTAGATATCAAATGCCTTTTTATCTTCATAATGACCTTTTACTGCCTGCAATGGGCATAATTGCATGCAAAGCGGAAAAATTGATTAGGGGAAAATCCGTGCCGCTTAACTGACACCAGGGTTTTAACAGTGATTTTAAAATGTAAAAACTGTGCCATTACTGCACAGGTCCAGATTATCAGATCAAAGAGAACATATCCAGCAGGTGTAGAAATGAGTCAGGATGTCGCCTTCCCACCTTCGTTCTGGAATGTCGATCCGTCATCTAGCCAAGTCGCCCACGCTCCCGAGGTTAATGCAGCAGCTACCTTTGTCACTACAGCTTACGTGAGATACACTGTTCTTTTTTAAAATAAAGGTTGGAGTTGTTATATTTCTGGCATTAGTCTGACATTCTGTACAAATAAATAAATAAAATAAAGATTTTTTTATTACTCTGGCTTTGCTGAAAATTTCTAGTCTACAAACTGTAGGAGGAAAAATAAAAAAGTATTTTATTTATCTACAGATAGAGCTGACACTGTTGAACAGAAGCAACCTTTTCTTTTTGCCATTCTTTACGTCCCGATGGAATATTGTGGTTTTTAAACCCTCAGGCAATGCTCCAGTATGTTGACCTCATCTATATCTGTTACTTCTGTAGTGAAGCTGGGTGCAGGACGTAGTCAGCGATAAGAGTTTCATTCTGCCTCACTCGATCACACTTCTGAAGCCCCTATTTTGATTTATGCTTTCTTGCATCCTAGAATTTATTTAAGGATTTTTTTTTAAGTATTCACAAAGCTGTGGTGTTGTTGCACACATATTGATTGTCCAAGATGCCCCGGGGCACCTTGAGAGAATTTTAAAACTAGAAAATAGCTCAGGTGGAGAAAACTATTTATCCAAGTTTCTTCTAGAAGAGGTACAGGACTGGATTTGCATGCATTGAAATTCTGCTGCATATGCCAAAAACAGGAAGTACAAAATTAAAGACAGAGGCAGAACTGTAATGATTTTTGTACAAAAACTCACATCAACAGCGATCAAACAGAAATCGGCTGGATGTCACCATGCAGATCTCATAAAAAAAAAAAAAAACAGCAAGAGATAAGCTGTCCATCTCTTTAGCATCTTGCAATAACATCAAGAAAAGAGAATTTTGTTGGAAGTCTCCTGCTTTCCAAAGAGAAAAAGACCCCCGTAGTCTCACACATTTCCTCAAGAGTTTCAAGAGATTTCAGAAATGTCACAAACTGTTCCTGGATATGCCAAGATGCCAACGTCTGCAATCAATAGCCAGATATTTGCATTTTTTTCATGCGTAAACATAAACACGCAAACCACCCTTTTCATTTAAAGATACATACGATATATGCCTAAAAAAAAGGCCATTTGAAATTTGATACCATTAACATCAGATGACTTTAATGCTACAAATACCTTACATCCCAAAGACATGATCTTCGGAGGAATAAAAACAGCACATCTAATGCACTGTAGGATTCATTAGCTTAATCCAGGATTATTGTGCCTGTTTTGATGGTTAATCAAGCATTGGCTTATGCCATGCTGACATGGGTTTGCATAATACTTCAGACTTAACAAAGGAAGGAGGAATGGAATTATCCAAATTGAAAAAAGGCAGAAACCACATAAGAGCCATTCTCTGGTGTTTCTCTCAGCGATATCAGATGTAAGAGCTATACTGTACAATACAACTGAAGTTCTCTTTCTTAATGACACGTACACCCTTATCAAAATTCGTTCATTACACATGATTAAAACACTGATCCTCTCATCCTTATTAAGATCTTAATTTGTTCAGCATGTTGAACATCTCTATTCTTTCTCGTAAAATCTAGCCTCATTACTCAAAGGAGTGTCTACAGCTATACTAACACATTAACAATCAGCCGTGAACCATGACTGCTTTATAATGGTAATAAAATGTGCACATTTACAAAATAAAAGCGAGGGCCAGAGAAATTTACAAACCATTTATGTCATGTGATCTCACATCATCCTCTGTAATGTGCATTCCTGCTTCACTTACCTGTGAAATATTCATCTAGTTATATATGTATGCATGTATTTATTTATTTTAATCCCACTATGACACTGACAAAGTTGTGCGTCTAATCAAATCTACACTGCTTTTAGTTGAAATTCATGTATCATTTGGTAAAAGCCAGCCAAGTTGGAAAGATGCCAGCATCTGGTTTCGCATTTTGCATTAGCTGCCTAATATAATATTTGGCACAGCGTTTGTTCAAGATTTCCATCACATATGTTTGTTTACTTTTGTACAATGAACACTGATAAACTGTGTTGGATCAGCGTCAGATGTAAAATCCAGATCCTGAAAACAAAAACCATGCAGTTGGACAAGCAAGGAGTATATGTGTATGTTATTTAATAAAATCCTTTGCACTGCATAATCTGAGGTTTTGCATGTTGAAAAAAAAATGGCTTTTCATCCTCAGCATATTTTATTTTTCACTACAAATTACTGTAATATGTTTATGGCAGACAAGTAATTTGCACACATAACAGAGAGGATGCCGGGAAGATTAATACCCCACTTTATTTTAAGTGAAAATGCTTATTACCACAGAGACTGCCTGGGGAGAAACAGATACTCATCTTTCATTAAAACATCCACTGCTAAATGCACTCGGCCTACAGCTTTGCACAACATCCAAAGGATCTAAAAACACACTGGCTGTTGCTTTCTGAATGCGATCGATGTGATTATCCAGTTCGACGCAAATGAACGGTGCAATAACCAATGATAGCTGGCCTGCAAAACACAAGATCTGCTCCGACCGGATCTATTAAAAGCTCAGATACCTTAAAGGTACAGTGCACCTAAAAATTTCAATTTGCTGAAAATATTTAGCTTCATTTCATACAAGTGCAGTGAATGAGCTGACAAAAACATCACAATAATCATGAAAACAATAAACAAATCCATGACGAAGATGTATACTTTAACTTTAAAATGTTGCTTTCTTCAGTGAAAATAATTAGGAAAATGCTCAGATCAAGCACTGTTTAGAATCAAAGTGTGTAGATTACACTTCGATTATTCTGAGGTACATAAATATGTTTGGACCCTCATACTGATGGTACCCATTCAGGATACACAGGTGAGTGATTTAATAATACATTTCTGTTCTATGGAAGAAACAAATACAACTACATCTTGAATGGCCTGAGGTTAAGTGAATTTAAAGCAAGTATTTTTAATTTTGGGTGAACTATTCCTTTAATTAATTATTTGAGATTAGGATAATTAAAATGTAAAAAAAAGATGGATCAGACCAATTGGACAAGTAGATTCTAAAATTTTTCATTTAAAGTTCAGTCATGCATGTATATTAAGCCAAAAATGTTGATTAGTCTGAAAAAGCCTGTTAGCGAATGCCACTGTTATCAGCATTTAATTCAATGCCACACAAAGCAAAAATATTGTAATACAGCAAAATATGAGCTCGGGGTGACAAACAAGCCTGAGCGCTCTGTATGCATAAACCAAATGTGTTAACTTTGAATACCAAAATGTCAGAAACAAACAAACAACCAAAAACGCAATTCCCATGAGCATCTCTCAGTGACCTCTGATAATAAATGCTGACATGCAAGTCTAAAAGTGCTCACTTCTGCCCTTACATAACTCCTCTCAAGTGCAACAAGTCATAGTGAGATGTCTCTTCTGGCAGTCAAAATGCTCGGTTTTAATTAGTAACAGATATCGCCCCCACAAAACCCAGCATTCCAATTTTCCACAAGAGTGTTTCTCTATCAGCCTTTTTCAGACGGAAAGAGCTGCAGGAGATTGCTCAGTGTGTGTATCAAAACATCAGCTCTCAGGACCTCAAATAAAACAGCAAATGTAAAGAAAGAGAAATTATTTCAGTAGCCTACATAAAGCCTAGATTTATAAACAGGTGATGATGCCAGTAAAACGGACTGACAATCTATAGATGTTAAATGTTTGTGTGTATGCTGCTCTGATGCCTAAACTTCTTTTGACCTATTTGACTGTGTTACTGTTGATGAACAGATGTCATTTTGGTAAAACATTTCATTTGTATTTGTACTTGTTAGCTGTTTTGTACTCTTTACTGAAAAGTTGCAGGCATGTCATGTAATGAAATTCAGTTTATCATCCATTACCCTCATTTTTTGTGACTATCAACTCAATGAAGTACAGGAATAAAATTAACAACTGCTGCATGCAAATGAGCTGTAGATGAAAAAAACACTGCTGTACTTTGTCATTTTTCCTCAAGTCATTTGTAGCGCATGACGGCTGCTTATGTTTATTCAATATGAAAATGCTCCAAAATTCCCAGAGTTTATTGTTTTTCTTTATTTAAAACTATTTAAGGCTGATTCTTAGCCTGCAATAGGAAAAAATATGTTGAGGACTATGTTCTGTACGCTTTTTGCTATTCACCGCACGTCAGAGCCCACTCCTCCGTCGTTAAGAGGCAGACAAGCAAGTTTGTGTGATCTTTCTCTGGGGGAATAACTACTTTACAGTCTACATTTTGACTGATGTCTTAAGGACCAATCGCTTTTGGGAAAAGTGGGGAAAAGTACCGCCTCCACCAGGCTACAATGATGTTCCATACAGCATGCATAATTTAATTTGATCAGCGAAAAATGGACATTTATCTGATCAACTGTGAGCTGTTTATTTATTTTAAATGAAGAAAAAATTGTTTCAATTAATAAAGATTAGCTCTTTTTTATTTGGTTAAGTTAATTGCTGCTTTAATAAGCTAAAGGACCACCCGAGTCGCGAGCCATATTAATTATGGCGCGTGAGTTAAGCATGAACCATGTGAATCAATAGTAATTAACATTTCTATATCTTTTCTGAAGACAAGGTCAAACACTGATTTTAAAATAAAAAAAGATTAATCAGTTTAATAATGTCAAACATAAACAATGAAAAACACAATCAGTCGAGTTATAGTTTATGTTTAATGTGTTAAAAATGGCAATTTAATGAAATATACAAATCATGTAATGTTTATGTTCACAAAGGGTCAGTTAGTGTAACATCAGTGCATGCAGTATGATGGGCAAACAGCGTCTGTGCTGACATATTTGCCATATCTCAGGCGAGAGAGGTGCTAGTAAGTGGTCATCGCACCCAATCAACATTTAAAAATACCCATTTCAAAGAACAAAAGGTAATATATTTAACAATTTGCGAGAGCATAATATTAATTTCATAAATACTGTAGTACTGTGAGAAACGTACATTTAATAGAAATGTATATTTTAGCTTGCCCACCGTCCGTTTTCAAGTGCAGTGGGTGCACTTTGCAAACTTAATGGGGTAAACGAACAGCCGGTGGGTCTCTGTTAGTATTTATTCAGCGATCAGTGCTAAAACATCGCCCGTACGGAACATCGTTGTGCACGGAACATGGTTAGTCTATGTTATTCTTAAATGTTTGCTACATGAACTTTTAGTAGATATACAATTATTAAAAAAATATTAAAAATACAACATTTTAGGGCCGATTATCGTTGCCGATATTAAGAATTTTTATAATTATCGGTATCAGCCATTTTCAAAACAAATCACAATCCACTACACTGATGTTGCAAAATGTGATCTTATTTATGGTTTCCTCGATGGGGAAAATAAAGATAGAATCACCGAATTTAGTAGGTCAGTACACGTAAATCGAAACACTATGGACTAATATCTGTATTTATATATTTCAATATGAATCCTGAATGTTCTGGATGTCTCTGTATATGTAAATGCCACAGAAGCATGGTTTTGTTTAATACACAAATACGCGTTTTCAGCATCTGACTCACTAAATGAGGACATAAATACATGAACAACATCCCCAGAACTGCTCTCAGAGACACTTCATGAGTATTTTCATGAGTATATTTAATTTGATTAAAACTCGTCATAAGCTAGACCTAAATGTCCTCATGGCAAGTCTACTATTGCACATTATTACAACTTTTGTTTAAAAGAATAAATCACTCAACACGCTATTTCTGTCACATGTGCCAACATTAAGATATTGTCATATTGGGCAAGATTAGGATGACAAAAATTGACACAATAGGATTTTGAACCAAGTATGCCTATAATAGGCTATTGGTGTCACAGTTTTATAGTATAGTCTTCTTAACAACTTCTACAATGAAGACATTTAAATTATTTATACTTATTATATACTCTGTGCTTTTTAAATTAATTAATGTGCATTAGACGATGAATTGAATAGTCACATCTTGAAGGTTATGGTTTAGTCATCAGAAAAGAATTAATGAAGAATTATGAGAGGTTATGCTACCACACATACATTTCTTATCTAAATTATTGAAGCCAAATACCTACATTTCCCCAAGCTGTTTAACTGCAGTACAGTATTCATAGGCTTAACCTGAAGCATTCAGTGGCCCCACTATTAAATCATTCTTATTACCCTTATTGTAGCTGGATAAATGAAGGAAGACAAGAGTAAGAAGTGCAACCAACACCAGGGAGGGGTTATTCTTAAATCTGACATTAATTAAAATTTTTACATCAGACATATATATCGGTTTAAACTATCGGTTATCAGTCTACAATCTGTATCGGCCCTGAAAAACACATACCGGCCGATCCCTACAACATTTGCATTGTGTTTCTCTTCCTGTACCACACTTCCTCCCGTCGAATGCTCTCTAGAATATCCCATCCACCAACAACTAACTAGCAAATCATGTTTTGTGTCTGATGAAACTATAGGCAATTTAATTTTGTCAAACCATTTCGTACATTTGAACTATAAAGGAACTTTATTCCTTCATCTTCAGTTACTGTAATTTGAAACACTGTTGTTAGTTAGTTTGGATGTTTTTTTTTGTTTTGTTTTTTTTTCAAAATCTTGACAGTCAATACTTTTAGCAAGATAAATGGCAGTAGTTTTAAAATAGCCAACAAGCCAATGTGATGATATTGTTTTGGTAGCAGCATTGATTCATCAGCCGGTCTCACATTGATCTGTAATGCAATTTAAAACAAGCAGCTCTGATGATTTGACCTCATCAACAGCTTTGCTCATTGTAGGGGACGAATTAAACTCACTACTGTGATGATACTCATACTGTATCAGTAATACAGCTCTGCAAGAACCTGCATTTTTTTTTTTTTTTTTTGGAACATTGTCACAGGCATGATAAGGTAAAAATTGTTCTTCATAATTTTATCATAGATAAAGGACCTAACATTATCCATTCTCCATATCCAAAAAATAAATAAATAAATAAATTTACTGGGATATTTTATGTAATTTACAGTCGAAAACTATTAAATGTATAGTTTTTGTAAATAAGAACAAGTCACCTTTTAATATACAATGGAAAATGTAAACTGATATACACAGAATTATTATGTGTAATACTATTTATTCTATATATTAAAAAAAGAAACATTTATTTTAAAAGGAAATTAAATAAAAATATAATCCAGTTGTTAAGAATCTTTGCATGCATTTTGATTTTTAAATATATTTTATGGTATAGTTAGTTTAAATTAGTTTATAGTAATTTTAAATATGTTTGAAGTACTAACAAAAACAAAAACAATAAAATGACATCTCCATAACTGCTAAAATGTATAACGCTATATTGACATTAGACTATACTGGGTGTCCAAGATGTTGAAAAGCAGAAACATTTATAATATTTATTAATTAAAAAATAAATAAAAATAAATAAAATTTTGTTCCAGTTTAGTGACGCTTGTTAAGAATCTTTGCATTCATTTTCATTTTTAAATGCTTATAATATAGTATTTAAATATGTTTTATAGTAGTGTTGCCAGAAAATTAATTGCAATTAATCACATGCAAAATAAAAAATAATTCTTTACATAATGTGTGTGTGCGTGCGTATAATTATAGTAAATACATATCATTTTTTTCATAACATTATCCGTGCATGTATTTATATATACAAAATAAATATACACACACATATTATCGCAATTGTTTGTCAGCAATAGTTTGTAGTCATTTTAAATATATTTAAAGTAAAAAAAAAAGTTATTATCAATATGAACGCATGCATCATGTCACTGATACAATTGTGTGTGTTTTTTATGTGCATTTGCATACACATTAAACGTCTTCTCTCAAATTTGATTCTTGATGCGCAGCATGCGGCGTCGCATTGTTTCCCGTTTATTTGTTTTTGCTATTTTCAATTATTGCGGATGAATGATACATCCGTGTAAACTGCCAATCATACGTCAGTTGTAATCGTCCTTGTCATAAGCACGGTTCAGCGATGTCAATCAAATTCACATTTCCTGGTGTTACCGTGACAAATTGTGTGTATGACTGAGAGGTCTGATTCTCGGCAGACTCCTGCAGTACAATGAAGAAACCACTTCTAACCTGATCTCCACACAAACTCTTCTGTCCCCTTCAACACCTGACAGATAATATTTCATCATTTTTCTAGATACGGAGTGGGGTGAGACTTTATGTCCGGGGGCACAGAGTGTGTTTACACCCCCGGGTTGAGGCTGAATAGCGTCTGCGCCGCTTTGTCACGGGCCATATGTACACTTTTAGGTGCAGGTGCCCCTGAGGCATCATCTGCCTCGTTTCCTGAAGCACTTTACAACAAAAATAAAAGGAAATCGAATGGAAGTTTGGTGTTTTTGGTTGCCTCCTGTGGTGTCGTGACACTATTTATTTCTCGACGTCTTAGCCTACAAAACAGCCTTGTCAAGCAGCAATCACAACAACCCAAGATGTAAAGGTTAAGAAATGCACAGAGTGCTTGTCGATAGATTGAAAAATGTTGTGGTAAAAAACCGGTGGGTGTTTAACAGTGAGCTTCCTTGCTTTATTTTTAGACAATTGCATTAAATAATTACTGTGAATTTACAGTAAAATTCTGTTACATGCACACTTTTTGAAGCCATCTTAGAATTTAAAATGAGAAAATAAAATGCTTCACGTTTATTAGTTTAAGGGCTATTTCACACAAAAATAAAAATTCTGTCATAAATTAAGATATTTTTGATGGAATCTAAAAGCTTTCTGACCCTCCACAGACAGTAAAAATATTACCACAATTAAATCATAAATCACAATTAACGTTTACTCGCTTTAAACTGTAACTGCGATTATTAATTACGCTTAACACAATTTACATTGAGTGATGTTTGTGCCATTGTTTGAAGCAACTTTGTGTCATATTTTTATATTACGTTACTATAGTACTAGTCTTCAAAATGTCAATAATTCATCGGATTGGTTTCTTCTTGAAATTATTAAAATAAATAAATAAATAAATATGCATGATATTATAATGTTAAACTAAAACTACAATTAAAACAATGGGGAAAAAAGCACATAAGCGGACTGTAAAAGATGCTTTTTTTATTGCTGCGATTCTCTTTTTTTTACCTTACTCCATTATTTTAGTTTAAACCCAAACCTCACCGCTCCAAAAAAGCGAAGAAGAGTTTTATCAGCACGAATTTCTCCTTACAGCACAGGTCAATACACCTCCCTTTGGATTCACGACATGTTAAGGTCACGAGGGAGCACAGATAAGCATATAGATTATTGTTAAATAGGAAATGCCAATACAAGGCCATGCCAAGCCTCGCTGTTTTCTTTTAATGATCCTCTTCGAGATCCTAAAGGGCCGATAAATGACTGGTGATGGGTGGTTAATCCTGTCTATAGTAAACACTCCAGTCTGGCCAGGTCTTATGCTCATCTCTCTTTATCCAGGTATCATAATTTATTGATGGAAAAACTTGCATTCGTTTTCCATAAGCCATCTGTAAATTGGAAGTCTGCCTCTCATAAAACGATCTGTTGATACAAATATGTATTGCATTCTGCGCTGTGCATTCAAGCGTTACATAAGGGAGTTTTACTCTCTGAGTTTAATCTGAAATACTGATGTAACGATTAGTCTTTATACCATATGGGATTCTTCTGGTACATTACAAAACTCATATGTGCTATAACACTTAAAAAAAAGTTGATGCAGGTAAATGTGGTACCTGTTTGAAGCCAAAAGCGCTTTAAAAGATCCATCTTTTCGTTCTTTAGTTTCCTACTAAATTCAAATGATCACATTTATTCAGATACTTCGAAGTGTATTCATGGCACGCTTATGTAATCGCACTGGGTTATAAAATGAGTTATGTAATCGTGATCATTGAGGGGTATTTTGATGGAATATCCCTTTTGGCAGAGGGCTGGAGGAGGAACTAAGTTCAAGTCATTTTCAGAGGAAAACGATCCATCACAGTTCATGTCTTCGGAAAAGAAAAACTAGGCAATGCCATCCAAAAGCCTGAAAATCAATTATTTAGCAAAATACGTGCCAAGATGGTCTTTGGCACATCAAGATTAAGGCCATAAATATGTTGATTATGTTAATTAAACAAAGATTAAAGCTTTCCCCACATTTTTAAATATTAATTTCAACACTATTAGAAAAATGTGTCCACGGCTGTTCCAAAAAAACTAAAACTGAGATTGGAAAAAATTAAAAAATAAAATAAAAAAATAAAAATAAATAAATATATATAACTGTTTTGATCAAATAAATTCAGCCTTGCTAAGCACCAATGCTTTAAAAACTACCTTGATGAAACTTACTATAAGAAACTTCTTTAAAATAGTTAAGGCTATGTTTCATAAATGTTAGGGATATTTGTTATTTTATCGGGGCAAGTTGTCACAGGCATTTGATTTGTTGTAATTTTACACTAATTATTCAAATTGAATACAATTCCAAAACCAACTGCTTTTATGTATCCCATTTTTAATTTTCAATGAACTGTTTGTTGTATAACTCTTTCAACCAAGCTACATATTATATAATTGTCTGTTTAATGGTTTCCAATTGTTACAACATACACCATATCATGCAAAAACTTGCCCTACTGGGCCACAGCAGTAAAAATCTACAGAAACTGCCCTCAGAAAATAAATAAATAAGTAAACGATTAAGTGTTGGTGCTAAATAAATCGTACCACCAACAACATACAAGATGTCTGCTAAAATAAACTAACTAGGTTTTTAAAGCACACAGAGTGAAAACTATTGAGAGGCAATGAGTGAAAAGAGGAAGTGAGGTTTGTGGTTTGATGGTGCCTCCAGAGTCATAAAAACTCAAGGTTGTCGACCTCACACAGAGATGAATGCAGTCAGGTCCACTTCACTAATGAAAGAAGTCATGACTATTCTTCAGTGAAATACATAAACACACACACACACAACAGCTCCACACATGTACACACCCCACACAAAAACTCACATAAACACCAGAAGCTATCAAATTAATTTCTGAAGCAGTGCAGTTTAAATCCGAATCCCTTCTGCAGCCCTGACCCGCTGCCAATGTATATTTAATCAAGATGAATGACCTTTTTTGCAGTCTTTGTGTTTTCAGCAGCCGGACCAATGAAATACATGGCCTACGCTTTAAGTGATTGCTTCTGGAAGGCAAAGGGAGCGGATTCATTCATTTCAGGACATTGAAATGTTTTCACAAATATGGATACGCTGTCGTGATAAGAAGATTATCGCATTGACCATTTGAACCATGATGTAAAGGAGGTTGGGACACGTCTGAAAAATCTTCTGTCTGCCATATTTCAAACCTCCCTCAGGTTTAAAGCCATTAAACGACACAGAACAATATCAGAATATAGCTCGGTGTCTTCTGAACATCCTTTAAGGGCAGAATTTTTAAGTTTGGAAAATGTCATTGAGAAAATATAGATGCAAACTGAAGCATCTGCACTGATGGTGAAATTATTTAACTAAAATGTTTTTGTTTTCTTTTACGATAAAACTGCTGTACTGTAAAATACAAAACTGGTTCAGTTTAGCACCAACTGTAATCAAATACACCTGCTTTTTATTTATTTTTTCTTTCAAGCCTATTTTAGTCGCTAATTAGTCGCTTCAGGTGTGTTTGATTAAATCTGAAGTTAAACTTTGCAGGACAGTCGAATTATAAAAATAAAAATAAAATATGAACTTCACACGAGGACACAAATAAACCATGATATATTGTCATAGTACAGTAAATATTAGGAAATGCCACTGAACGCTGCCATTGACCAATCAGAATCAAGAATGCCAGTGCTTAAACATTCCAATACAGCAAACCTATAGCAATTCTCTATGCACCTAACCATCCATTGTAAAGATATTCCAGTCACATCCTATCCTCTGTAGGGAAAACAGGAGGTACATGACCAGATCCCTGAACCAAGTCATAGGCTCTCCTATGCAATTCCTATAGTTTTCCAATATAATATAATTTCACAGAAAAGTCAAACTGATTACTCCTATGCATATTCTGCAATAAAATATAGGAAGGAGTCTGTGTGACATCTCTATACATAGCCTTTTGCTATTGTCCGCATTGAATTGTGCTCCACAGAGTCAAAGAAGGAGATAAGAGTCTGTCTTTCAGAGCCGTATCCATGTAGGAGTACAGAAAGGTGACAACCCAAGGAAAAAAAAAAACTAATGTGCCAGGAATACATAACTACATAAACAGATTATAAAACAGACAAATAAGCACCAATGTGAGCACAGAGAAGATGTCAAGATGACATTAAAACATGTATTCATATTTTAGGTGCTCTCTTTCTCTCTCTCTCTCTCTCTCTCTCTCTCTCAAACACACACACGCACACACACATACACACCTTACATTACTTGCATACAGGGTCATGCAATAAATTGTTGACCAACTGTATAATGCATCAATGTCTGACTTGAAATGGTCAAAGAGATCAAGTCGGCTCTCTCTGGAATAAAGAATAACCTGCTTTCTTCTGCAACTGTGTTGCCATTAACATTTGAAAAGGGCACACAGAAAGAATAAAAAACTAAAAAAAAAGAAAAAGAAGAAGAACGGATGCAAGCGAGGTCATGCTGGTGATTTAAGAGCCACATACACTTTCATACTGCTAAAATTACATGGCAGAGGCTTTTTATTTTTGCCCTATGATGTCAAATAGATGAGACATAAACAGACGCCCTCTAAAACCTCCTCACCTCACCAAGGTAACACTCTGAAATAATATAGTTATTTATACCCAACAAATCTGTGATGTTCTGAGAAATGTTTAATGCACGTGAATAAACAAAATGTTCCCTATTAATTTCACTGCATTAGATAAAATATCTACAACATGTGATGCTAGAGTCTTTCTTATGGCATTTCACAATATGAATATTATTGTTCTGCTCATAAATTATTATGCTTATTTATTGCTTGCTTGAAAAGTGTGCTGATATGAATGCAGCATGTATGACATGATATGATTTGACCTAATGGAAAGGCATTTACGCAATTGAAAATGTTGTTGTTTGAAAAGCATATAAGTATTAATACAATAAATAATAAAATAACAATTAATTAATAGAATTTACACTGTCTTGAAAATAGCTCTTGCTATTATTTCTGATCTGCAAGTGTTTTATTTTGGCTTTGTGTCATATAATTAAAAGCATTTATTCTCTGACCGGTGAGGTTCACTTTAAGTACTTTCCAAATCGTCTCTGTATAATTATACTTTCCCTTTGCTTATGCAACACAAGTTTTTGTTCTTTTCTTTCTTCCACATATTCCCAGAAGGATAATGCTGTCTGAGCAATTAAAGGAACCCCTGATGCAATTAAAGAGCTTGATACCAATCTTTGATCATAAAAATGAAGACGCAGGTTGAAGAAAGCCGATGGCACTGTCTGTATGCTCTCAGTTACATTGCTTGTAAAAGGCCTGCTTTGAGAAAAAAAAAAGGGAAAACTTTTAATTGTGAGTCGCTTCTGCCCTCCAGTGGTCAGATCTTGTATTGAATTTATTAACTTGATCTGAAATAATTCATTTATTGTGGATAAAAAGTCATAATGATATGTTTAGGAGATTATATATATATATATATATATAATAATTAAATATGTAATAAAATATAGTACTGCATTCGATATCAATGAAAATTTTAAACAGTAAAATATAATGTTTTAAGTGTGTATGTATATATATATATATATATATATATATATATATATATATATATATATATATATATATATATATATATATATATATATATATATACACACACATAATGTTGTAATAACAACAAAATATTTAAATTGCTAATCATTTTCCTACCAAATAAATAAAATAGCTATTCTCTAAAAATAAAACTCTGATATTGTGCAGCTCTTTTCCTTCCTACATTTGTTATCAGATAGGAGCTCATATTTCTAAGATATCAAACCATCAATCAATAAACCAAAATCCTATCTCTGATGACCTTGCTGTTCCTTCCCCCAGAGCAGACTGATAAATGAGGTACAGATTGTAGAAGTTAAAAAATCAAATATAAGTAATCAATGTATGCATCCAATTGTATTATAAGCCTCTGCAGGAGAGCGCTGTAAATAAAGTAGTCTGTAAAGCTGACTTGGCAGCTCCACAAATCTGAGAAAATTCATACCATCTATGAGAAATCCCTTCGCATCTGACTCGCAATGAAAACGTAGACTGAAAAATGAAATGGGTTATGAAAGATGACATGTTCTGTGTGGATACTATCAACGAAAGAAACTGAATATCAAATTTAGGCAATGCTTTTCTCTTCTCTGAAATTGTTTCCAAAAAATTGAGAAAATAGCCGATGGCTCCATCACAATGTCAGAGATAATGATGCCTTTAACAATGGCCTACAGTAATACAGAAAAACATTTTACCACAGACACTCCTCAAGTCGCATAAAGGACGTTCATGGGTTGGATAGGGCCTTAAAAACTGCTGTTACGTTTCAACAAGCGGTCTATATTTTTCTTTCATCTTCATATAATGATATTATGATTATGTAAATATCATAACAAATGTCACAATCACATGACTCTTCCAAAACACTTACAGATGACGAAATTGTTGATTGTCGCTTTCCCACCAAAACGATGGCTCTTCCCGCTAACTGCTAAGACTAAACTACATTGTTTATTGGAAACGCATTACAAAAATCTGAATACTTCCTAATGGTCTGGGTTTTTTATTTTAATCAGGAACATGGCTAAAATAAACAAACATTACCAAAAAAGTCATGTTCACATTCAATTTTACAATTTTATACTTATTCTTATTGTATAGTTATCTAATAGACCTATGACATGTATGATACAGGGATAGCAGGGATTACTGCTTTCTAACATTCACAAAATGTATTGCTTTCCAGTTTTTTCTTTGTCCAAAATAAACCACGCCCCCTCAGATGACGCGGGCCCGCTCTGACTGGATACGCTTGCGAGGGGCGTGGTTAGTTCATTATAGCACCGCCTATTGCGGAACCTGCAAGTCAGCTGATAATGTTCGAGGAACGCACAAGTTAGAATGAATATAAGTATTCAGCGGTGTGCGTTTTTCAGTATTTTTCTCTGTATCAGTATTTGTTTAGGCGAGGACTACGATTTGGATGATAAAACTGGATTAGGACGATCGTTTGATGGCATTGGTGGTTTAAGCGGTGGTGGGGTGAGCATTTCAGTGCTTCTCCTTTTCTAGTGTTTCTGAAGTGCTTAGTTTACAGAAAACGCTAACGCCTGAATAACAGTAACAGCCAATGTGTTATGAAAGTTTTTTTTTGTTTGTTTGTTTTTTTTCTTTTGCAGGCGACCTCACGTTTGCTCGTCAATTATGCTGAACCATTTCGGAGTCAGATACTAGACTATCTATTCAAGGTGTGTTTACTTAGAAAGAAATCCGCTCGGACTGTATTTGTGTAATAATATTATGTATTTACATTTTATAGACCGTATACATGTACATATATATTTTAACAGCCTAAATTTGGAGCCTCATTACAAATCCTGAAGGTTGAAATTGGAGGCGATGCTCAGACTACAGGTATAGAGCACTTTCACTTTTAAAACTTAGGTACAGTGAATGTGTTTATGCATATGACCCATTTAATGTAATCATTTACAGATGGAACTGAACCCTCACACATGCACTACGAAGATGATGAGAATTATTTTAGAGGATATGAATGGTGGCTTATGAAGGAAGCCAAGAAGAGAAATCCAAACATCACCCTCATAGGTAAAGAAATGAATTATGTGAGCGCATGTGCAGTGAGCTTGTGCTTATGAATTCAGTCCAACATTTTAATTAGCAGTTTTCAACATTTAATAGTGTATTTTTAACAGGTCTACCATGGGCTTTTCCGGGATGGGTTGGAAATGGTGAAAACTGGCCGTATAGTTTCCCTGATATTACTGCTTCTTATGTGGTGTCTTGGATTCTTGGGGCCAATAAGTACCATGACCTGGACATTGATTATGTCGGGGTGAATGCATTTCATCTATTGCAATAAACATTCTGTTTTTCAGTGGTCCTATTCCTCATTAATCTGAACATCTGATTATTATTTATTTTTATTTTTTTGCATAGATATGGAACGAAAGGAGTTTTAATAGTAAGTACATAAAGGTAAGCACTGTCAGAGTCTCTTCTTTCATAATAATGTTTAAGATTCTTATCAAATAAATACTGTGCTTTGCTGTTATTTTAAATTAATTGAAAATATCTAATTAAATAGAGAATTAAAGAGAAAAATTTTCAACAAAAATATGTTGCAGTAAATCAAATTTTGACCCAAATAATGGTAAGAAATGTTTTTTTTGAGACCAAAATCAAAATTTTTAAAGGATCACTGTGCATATGTAAATGCACACACATACATGAGATCTTTTGAATAAATATAATTAGATACAATTTTACATCTTAAATCTTTTTACATTCGCCAGTTACATCAGGTTTTTTTAATGCATATACAGCACATGGAAAGTTAGGTTCAAAAATGACCTTTTATGTTTAATTTCTCTGCAATGTTTTCCAGCTATTGCGATATACACTGGATAAAAGTGGTCTGGAGAGAGTTAAAATCATTGCGAGCGATAACCTCTGGGAGCCGATTAGCTCTTTTGTAATTGCTGACAAAGAGCTACAGGAGGCCGTTGAAATCTTGGGGTAAACCTTTTTTTTAATGCATGAATTCTTATTTAAAAACATGTACATTTTTATATGTGTTATTGGGGAAAAAATACTTGCATGACATGTAAATATGTTTCAAGTATGTTGACGTGAGATGCTGATGTTGAAATGGTTTGACTGACAGGGTTCATTATCCTGGCACCACCACTGTGCCTCAGGCCCTGAAGTCCGGCAAGAAACTGTGGTCCTCCGAAGACTACAGTACCTTTAATGACAATGTTGGCGGAGGCTGCTGGGCCCGAATTCTCAACCAGAACTATGTCAATGGCCAAATGACAGCGTATGCCATCTCTCATATGATCTGAGTCATGTAGCATTTCCCAGTTTAGAAAAAGAACTATCACACATATACAAATTTTGATATAAATGAACATGTGAATTCAATGATGAGAAAATAGTTTTTTGTTTGTTTCTAGGACCATATCTTGGAACCTTGTTTCTAGTTATTATGAGAATCTTCCCTTTGGAAGGGATGGACTAATGACTGCAAAAGAGCCATGGAGTGGAAATTATGCTGTCGAGTCCCCTATTTGGATAACGGGTAATTTGATTTATTTATTTATTTTTATACAGTGTTGTATATATGCGTTATGTATGCTAATACTATTAAAGTATTTGATTTATAAAATTCTTTAAGCCCATACTACCCAGTTTACGGAACCTGGCTGGAAGTACCTGCAGACAGTGGGCCACTTTACACACGGTGGAAGTTATGTTGCATTAACTGATGAAAGAGGAAATCTAACAATAATCACTGAAACTATGGTGAGACTTATTAATCTTCAAACAATGTTCAAAAGTTAAGGGCCGCAAAGTAGTGTGTGTCTTATGCTTGCCAAGGCTGGTGAGAACAGCATTTTAAAGTAGAAATCCTTCATCTCTTTTGATCAGTATAATGTTTTCTTGATTAATAAAAGTATATAAAAAAATTGCTTGTATGAGTAGTATACATATATCCTCTTAATGGTCTTTGTGTTACTCTCTATTTTATTTTATTTTGTCAGACTCATGATCACTCGATGTGTATAAGACCCCCTCTGCCTTCATATGATGTCACTGCACAGAATGTAACCTTCCATCTGAAAGGGACTTTTGTAAGGTTTTTTTATTTATTTTTTTTTATTTCCACTTTTTATTTTTATTTTTTTTTTAAATGGATAACATTACATTGAAATGTATTTTTTCATACAGGCTTCAATCAGTGAGCTGCAGGTGTGGCATTCAAAGTTTGATTTCAAGACGAACAAGACAGTTCTCTTCCGAAATATCAAGCCTATTAAAGTATGTACATAAAAATCAATATGTTCATTATATAACCCTATTTAAAAAAAATATGATTACACTTTATTTTGAAGTGTCCTGTTCCAGTGTAATTTTATATATATATATATATATATATATATATATATATATATATATATATATATATATATATATATATATATATATATATATATATATATATATATATATATATATATATATATATATATATATATATATATATATATATATATATATATATGTATATGTATAAAAAAAACATATGAATTAACTGCATGTACTTGCTATAGAGTTAAGTTTAGGATTAGGTAATTATGCACAATTAATTAAAATTAGTAAGTATAACAATACCTTAAACCAAAAAGACTTACTTTAAAAAAAAATTATTTTGATTATTGTCTGGGTTCTTAAAAATATATTTGTGTTCATTTTGATTTTTTTTTTTTTTTTTTTTTTTTTTATTTTTTTTAATTTGTTATTTGAAATCTAATGGCGTGTTTTTGTGTAAACTGTGAATGCTGTAGGTAATTAAAGGGTCTTTCAGCGTAGAGCTTGACGTTGATGAGGTATATACATTTACTACTGTACGAAACGGTCAGAGAGGAAGTTACCCAGATCCTCCACCCTCTTCTCCCTTTCCCAAATCATACAAAGATCATTTTGATGTCTGTAAGTAGTTTTGTTATCATTTTCTCCCCTCGTTTTAATTCTAATAGTTTTCACACAGCGTGTGCGAATCTAACACGTTGGGCTTCCTGTCTCCCAGCTGGAAATCCATATTTCTCAGAGGCTCCAAACTTTGCAGATCAGACAGGGGTCTTTGAATACTTCACTAACCAGACGGATCCCGGCCCTCATGTTTCCACTCTGCGACAGGTGGTCACTCAGCATCCGGTGACCTGGGTTGCAGATGCTGATCAGACAATAAGTATTATTGGTGATTATCAGTGGTGAGGATTTTATAACTATTATGTAGGGATTTAGTTTTAAGGATTTAGTAAAAAAAAATTCTAATGTTGCACAAGCATTTATAATGCTGTTCTTTTGAACTTTCTACTAATCCAAAAATGTTAAGAAGCAGTTTTTTTGATAAGAAGAAATGTTTCTCGAGCACCAAATCAGCATATTAGAATGATGGATACTGACTGTAGTAAAAGCAGCTGAAAATTCAGCTTTGCCATCAGAGGAATAAGTTATATTTTAAGATGCATTAAAATTGAAACGGCTGTTTAATAATATTTCATACCACACATTGCTCTGTATTTTTGATCAAGTGAAAGCAGCCCTAATAAGCATGAGAGATTTACTTTAAAAACATAAAAAAGCAACACACAACTTTCAAGTGGTCTTGTAAATAAAGAATGCTGTACATAAATGGATCATATGTAGTTAACGGGTTTATGTACTTACGATGTCAGGCAAGACCTGATGGTGTCATGTGACGTATACATGGAGTCTGTGCACACCGGTGGAGTCTTCATTGCTCTCAGAGTGAACAAAGGTGGAGGTGTTGTCCGAAGCACGAGGGGAATCTTTTTCTGGATCTATGCAGATGGCACCTACAAAGTCACGAATGACCTCAGTAAGCATCTGAATAATAAAAGCCATGTTTTTGTTTTTTTGTTTTTCTCCCTACTGCTGTAAGTTTGACTAAGCCGGGTCATAATTGCGAAACCCTTTAATCAAACAGATGGAATGACGGTTCTTGCTGAGGGCCTGTCTGAAACCAGAGCACATGTGTGGTACACGCTGACCCTTACAATCAAGGTCTGTTGAATTATATATGGAAATGTTTCTAAAAATATTTCCTGCTGAGTTTTCCCTTTATTTTCGTTCCATCTGTTGCGTCTGAATCTCATTTTGCCACACTGTCAGATTTGTACTTGAGTTGATCTGTCATTTATTCTGTGTTTTAGGGAAACTATGCGTCAGCAGATCTGAATGGCTATCCCCTGTGGAAGAACGCAGTGCTTTCGGAGCCACGACATGGATGGGCAGCAATAGGCACTAGCTCGTTTGAACTTGCACAGTTTGATAATTTTGCTATAGAGGCCTTAGCCTGATGGTTTTTGGTGTGCCATAGCTGTGATACTGGGAAGAAAAGAAAAGAAAACCAGGCTGGAATCAAACACACGTGAACAGTGTGAATGCTATGATTATGAGGAGGTTTGAGTTGTTAATTTAAAAGTTTTTTTGCATCCATATCCTACTGCCTTAATGATAATAATTTTAATAATGATAATAATATCCCACCGGTGTAATTTAAAACTGACAATGGGAGTTGTGGACTTTTTTTTTTGTTGTTGTTAATTTAATTTGAATATATATTTTTCTAATAAATGATTATTAAGCATCAAAAAAGATCTTGAATTATTTCATTTAAAATAATGTGAGCTGTACAAAATTACAACGGTATATTTATGAAAAAGCACTGATATAATTTTTACATGTTTAGCTTTTATTATACCACAATCCTCTGTAAATGTATAGTGAAACAATGTTTGTAATTTTTATGTAATGATGATTTAAATAATGGACATATTTAACTTAAGGCGTTGTGACAGTAGTTTACGTTTAAACAGGCCTATTACAAAACATCAAACCTAGATCAAATTTCTCCAGTGAAAAATTCAAGTTATCATTTTGTTAAATAGTGTTATTTTATCTGCTACAACCATCTTAAGCTAAGTCTCTGCCCCATCAGTGGTTAGTGACCCATCATCTAGCTCAGCTTAGACCAATTAATGAGTTCAACTGACCAGCATGATCAATCACACACAACCGCCATCAGAAACATATGTAATGTCATGTCTGTGGAGCAGCTATTCCATCCGTTGTTTTACATGATTTATCTTAGCTCGTGATAGTATGATAAATTTAACTTCAAAGCTAGACTCTACCTGAAACAGGCTGTCATAAATAACGCGATCACTGTAAGAGAATACTCATTCATTCCTTGTTTTGTCTTTTTATTTATTTATTTACAAAAACGATTTGTAGAGACTTCGCTCCCAAAATCAGCTTCGTGTTTAGCGTCACACACGCATAACGCACGTTGAACCACGTGATCGCATTTGTTTCCTAGCAACAAAACAACAACACAGAATGGCAGGCAAGACCGAGGACACACCGCAGAACCCCAGACGTGTTTTTATCAACGATGTTGATAAATATACATCGAAAAATATTGCGAGGGTAAATTATTTAATTATTTTATTCTTTTTTTTTTTTTTTTTTGCAGTCACATGTTTTGGCTTCATAGCTATAGACACGGCTTAAAATGAAACGTCAACTACACGCAGGGCAGTTATGTCCATACCTTACTGTTTATTTAGTATACCCTTATTTTGCTGTGTTAAGTTTTTAGACTTATGTTTGGTTGGTGCATCTCTTGTGGACCCTGGAGAGGCTGATGTGGAGGATGATGACGACAGGCTGCATGATGAGCAACCAAATCTCAAAGGTGCAGCCTTCCAGATTGTGGGAACAGTTTCCAACCGAACTGAGGAGCAGTGCAGTTTCGTTGCTGAAGAATACTGCGTAAATAAATCACTAATCTACATGTAGGAGGTATGAAGTTGCTGCCAATTGTATTTCATCAAATCCCTTTTGCTCCCCACCAGAACTTGAAGCGAGAAGAACTTCTGCATCACCTAATGAAATGCGATGTGATCGTTTATGATATTACTCAGCATACTGATCAGATAGATGAAGCACGGTGGGCTGTCTCAGGTATCGCATTTTTATTAAATCCATGTGCCGTTTGTTGATGGAAATATTTTTTTGTGATGCTAGTTAAATTATCATCCAATCACAGCTCTTCATGAAGAAATGGACCAGTTTTCCAGGCCCAAGATGTTTATCCTGGTGTCAACAGTCATGACTTGGGCTACGACTAAACCAGCTGATAAAGTAGGAATAATTAAAGTTAAATAAGTATTACATTGATCAACGGGCAAAACAAGTTTAAAAGATCGAATTAATGAATATAAACTTCACTTTAGGATCATCCAGAGATTCCTTTTACGGAAGAGCACTACAGAAGAAGAAAAGCACACCCCAACTTCCATGATCATATCGGTTTGGAGAAACTTGTGGTTAAATTAGGCAAAACTGTGAGCAGGAGAATATTAATTTTCCATTTTAGAAAAGCAATGCAATATTAAACAGCTGTACACACTATTTATAGTTGCTAATAATGTTTGCGACACTTCAAGTGAGCAATAGTTTAAAAGTGTGAAGTTCATATTTATTTTTAAATGATTTTCAGAAAAGCTCCCAGTTCTCTACGTATGTTGTTGCATCAGGACTACAGTACGGAATGGGAGAACACATCTTCCATTTATTTTTTAAGGTAAATCATATGCACATACTTTAAAAAGGACCAAATTATTTTGTGCTTATGAAGCTAAATACCTGCTCTATGTAGATGTCATGGTTGGGTGAAGTCGCCCAGGTGCCCATCTTTGGAGATGGTTCCAATTTTATTCCCACTATTCACATCAGTGATCTGGCAGGGTAAGTGATATCGTGCAGCTTTTTATAACATATCATCCATGCAAAAACTAAATTACTGGGCATTTACACCCTTTTGATTTGCATTCATAAAGGATCGTACAAAATGTCATCGACCACAAGCCAAAGTCACAATACTTTGTTGCAGTTGATGATTCCAAAAACACAATGGAGGATATCATAAAGGTTAGATTGTACACATTTAGTATATTTTTGTAAAAAAAAAAAAAAAAAAAAAAAGAATGGTTCTTGTGCAAAGTGTTCTTTTTCAAGGCAGTAACAAGCGTGCTTGGATCAGGAAAAACTCAGAATGTTTCAAAAGAGGAGATTTATCTCATACGGGATCTGACGGTAAGAATCAATGCCAGGTGTTCTGACATACTACAGTGAAGATTATCAATATTGTACAGTTTTGGTTTGGTATTGACTACAGTTTTTTTTTTTTTTCTTCCACTTTCTTCAGCAAACAGATATTGATTCTTTGCTTGTCAACCTTCGTATTGAAGCAACATATCTGAAAGAGAACTTTAACATTCAGTGGGTGTCAGAAACTGGCGTGGTTGAAAACATTGAGCAGATTACTGAAGAATACAAGCAGACTAGGGGATTGTTGGTAAGATAAAGTACTCTAGTGTTTTTGTTGGGATCATCAACATGTTTACAGTATTAACACCTGTTCATATGTGTCCCAGCCCCTTCGTATCTGCATCCTGGGCCCACCTGCTGTTGGGAAGAGCACTATAGCGGAGAGGACATGCAAGCATTATAAACTTCACCATGTTAAGCTTAAGGAGACAATCACTGAAACATTAGAAAACCTGGTCAGTGTTGTATAACTATGTGCAATTCACAATTATCAAAGCATGGTAATATAACACAGATATTATTTAAAGGGATTTTTCATCCAGAAATACTAATTATTATTCATATTATCCACTTATCCACTGATCTATATATAATGTTCATATGGATCAGTGATATTATTATTATTTTTTCTCTTGAATATATATATATATATATATATATATATATATATATATATATATATATATATATATATATATATAAAAGAGATATTTTAAAGAATGTTAGTAACCAACCTTAAAAAGTAAAGTCAACAACACAGACTGTTTGGTCATCACCAACATTATTCATGATATCTTTATATATGTTTGGAACAACATGAGGGTGAGGTAAATGGTGACCAAATTTTCACTTTTGGGTGAACTATCTCTTTAAGAATACAAAATAAGTTAATACAGAAGTAGTAGTATAGTGAATTCCCTTCCGTTTTTATGCATTAAAAATCTATAAATTGTAAATATTTTATACTGATGCTTAATTGAATCAATCAGGAGTCAAGTGTCCGTGTAGAGGATGAGGACAACGATCAGAATGAAGCTCAGGAGTTTCTGGACACTTTAAAGGAAAACATGAATCAGAATGGAGGTTGCGTATTTGTAATTTTTTTTGGTGATATATACTGAAATTATGTATACAGTATTCAGATTTGTGTTGTTGTTGTATAGGAAGGCTAGATGACCAATATGTGATTCGTATAATGAGAGACAAACTCAGGACTAAACCCTGTATGAACCAGGGCTTTGTTTTGGATGGTTTTCCAAAAACATACCAGCAGGCGAAGGAGTTATTTACTGGTGAGAAATATGCCCCTTTTTAGGTGATATATTAACAAATTAAATCTTGATTCTGATTAATAATACATGAGTTTTGATTTGCTGCATGATAATTTAAATATTCAACAGGTGATGAAGAGCCTGAGGACTTGCAATCTAAACATGAGAAAAAGATCATCCCAGGTCTGTAATTAATTAATGTAAAGTATAATGCAGATTAGAAATGCCTTTTTTCTCTCCATCATAATTATTAGCCTTAAGATTTGAGTCTTGCTTGACTGATTTGAATCTTAGAAAATTCATTTAGTCTCACAAAGTGTTCAAAAGTTTAATAGCTGTAAAAGGAATCGCTCACGCTCCCCAAAAGTTGAAAATACAGCACAAAACAGAAATGTTATTACAATTTCTAATACCTTTTGGTTAATTTTATTCATAAATAAAAATATTAAACTCTTTCAAGAAAAAAAAGTGCAATTTAACACTATTTTTGCATGAGTGAGGTTTACATAAGGTGAACATTTTCAGTAAGACGTTATATTTGTAGAAAGATAAACTGAGAATATGACACCCACAGCTCATTTAAAAGATATATTGTAACAGGTGGCTATAAACATTGCTCTGATATACAGTGAAATCTGTCTCTTCCTCAGAGTTTGTATTCTTTGTCGATGCCACCGATGTTTTTCTGAAAAACCGTGTTCTGAATCTACCTGAGACTGCTGTAGAAGGAACTTCTTACACTCCTGAACAGTTCCTTCGCCGCTTGGCCAATTTCAGAGAAAGAAACGTAGAGGATGAGACGTTGCTGAACTATTTTGAGGATCTGGAGATTCATCCTGAGCTCTTAGGTAATGTAAAAAAAAGAAGTGGAGATTCATCCTGAGCTCTTAGGTAATGTAAAAAAAGAAGTGAACCGAGTCGCATTTTAATGAAATGCAGTAATACATCTGCGGATCTAACTCAGGGGTCACCAAGTTTGGTCATGGAGGACCGGTGTCCTGCAGAGTTTAGCACCAACCTCAATCAAGCACACCTGAAGTAGTTCATCAAGGTCTTACTAGGTATGCTTGAACCTTTCAGGCAGGTGTATTGGAGATAAACTCTGCAGGACACCGGCCCTCCAGGATCAAGGTTTAATGACCCCTGATCTAACTAATTCAGGCAAAGCTTTGAGGTGCAGTCACATTTACCACAAGAAGTTAATTGATGGACTGAAGTCATGAGGATTACTGTGATGTTTTTATCAGTTGTTTGGACTCTAATTCTGACGGCACCTATTCACAAGTATTGTCTAAGTTTTCAAATACCTGTATGTCTATTTTCCTTATTTCCTTTTATTTCAGAGATTACAAGCAATGATGACAGTGAATACCAGCTGGTCATAGAGAAGGTTTGCAAAAAGGTGGGCAAACCAAAGAACTATGGGATAATCTTAGAAGAGGTAGAGGAAGAAGAGAGGAGGCAAGCGGAACAGGAGCTAAGAGAAAAGGCAGCACAAAGAGCCGAGGCAGAGCGGCGGGAGGAAGAAGAGTCCCGGCAGAGAGAGCAGCGTTGGGCGGAATGGGTAACAACCTGCTAAATACAGTGGATTCAGGGAATTTTTGGTTCTTAAATAAAGACGCTAATCTCTTATTGTCTATGAGGTGTTAGTGTGTGTTTGTGTGCTTTAAGAATCAGCAACTTGAGGAGGTGAGGAGACAAGAACATGACCTGTTGGAGTCACAGTCAGAACTTTTAAGGAACTATCTTATGAAGGACGTAATGCCCACTCTCACCCAAGGGCTCATCGAATGCTGTAGAATACGTCCGGATGACCCTATAGACTTCCTGGTAGGTCGGTCATCTTAATAATACATATTAGATTCATTTGTTTTTCTAAGAGAATTGTGAAATTCTCACTCTTTGTATCTTTCAGGCTGAGTACCTTCTCAAAAATAATCCTGAAGGGTAACAAAACATCATTTGACCCGGGCTTTCAGCAGCAAGTATAACTTGTGTTGTATAAGAGGTTTATTTCAGTCTTAATGTTCATGTAAAATCTAAATCTTTAATACAGTCTGTGATTATGAATAATAATTATACTGTAATGCTACAGTGAACAAATACAATGCAAATCAAATAGAAAACAAATTTCTTTCACTGCGTTTTTGTCTATCCATGGATTTAAAACATTAAAAGGTTGATAGAATGAAGCTGTTAATTGGAAGTTCATTTGTGGAAAGTGTGTCCAACATGTCGTGATTAGTCTGATTTGTCCTCTGCTTTCAAAGGATAAATGTTACAAATGGCAGATAATTAACAGACCCTTTTAGCTAGCACATAATTAATTTCATTAGTAAAATAAACAAAATACTGCACTTTAGGAAGTGCCGTGGCTCCTTTAGTTCACCTTTTAATATGATGATACATTAACATAGTACTTAGAGCTAGTTTCTCTGTTTAAAAAGAAGAGTATAATACTAAATAAAACAATGATACAATGCAGAAGGCCCACAAAGTGTGCAAGAGTCCGGTTTACAGCAGGCAATAACGCCTGAGACATGAGGAATCATAGGGCAAATGGCAGCAGAAGGTGGCAATAAACAATAAACTGGGTAGGAATTTACAAGTCAAGTGCAACCATAATAGATGTACAGCTGCTAAAGACAAGATTGTATATGACAAAGCACAGGTGCATGAGAAATATTGGCTGTCTGTAATATGGATGGGCCCTGAGTGGAAACTGTTTATGAATCTGTTGATCAGCACTTTTGATGTGGAGCAAACTTTTTAAAATATCAGCTCTTTGGGTCTGTAAAAGTGACAATCTAAGATTCAGCTACTCAAACAGACAAACATCAGTGATCGGAGATATGATAATTCAACAAGCTCCTGTGACTTTTAAATGTATTCAGAATATACCATCTGGAAAAAATCAAATATATGCTGTATATGACAAAAAACATTTTTTATGGTCAAAATGAAATTGAACTGTAATTTTATACGACTATTTTATTGTACATTGACTTAGTTACTTAAAATGTCTAAATATTTTTTCTGTGTAATATATATATATTACAAGATTTAATTAACAGATCAACAGATAGATCAAGACTTTTTTTTTTTTTATCTTTACTTAACTGTTTACTTTTAAATTAATGCATCCTTGCTACAAGTATTAATTATTAAGAATAACCAATTAATAATAATTAATAAGGACAGTATTATTTTATGAGTGAAAATTATATATATATTTATAATATATTTTATATGCAACGTATAAAAAAATGGTTTATTTCAAGGCTAAAGCTGGTTACTATACAGGTATGTACCACTAGATGGCACTCCTACCCATGCAATACGACATATTTCTTTTCCTTTTGATTTCCCACCAAGACCACTAAGATTAAGACAACCCGTTCGACCACATGCTGTGGAAACATTTATGTATGTTAAACAGTTAGGCCTGAAATTATACTACGACTGAAAACTTTTAGAAATATCAATAAGATTTTTTTTTTTCTCCACTGCATTGAACTATTGCACATTTTGGATCAGTAAAGCACACCTATTGATATAACTACAAACAAATGAAACACACACACACACACACACACACAATTATATATAGAAATAAAAATAAAAACTTGCTTAAATTCAGCATCAAGTATGTTCTGTTTTCAAGAGATGTATATTTCAGTCTTTAATTATTTTTGACGATAATTATACAGCAATGCTACAAGGAATAAATACAATGCAAATTAAATAGAAGAATGCATTTACCTACCTATGCATGTATATAATTTATTCAATCATTTTTTTTTTCACATTTTTGTTTTCAAGTATATATGCACCTTTAGCTCAATAATGCATATTACTACCAGGAGCTAAATATGTCAACTGTAGGTATAGAAGTGTGTACAGTTGTGTTCACTTATGTCACTTCATTGGAGTATCTCTGGCTGTAAAACAGTCAATCCAAAAGCCTTTCTGTGTGTGGAGGGGGGGAAAGTGTTTTGTTGCTTAGGAACAGTTGTGTCTGTGTCTCAGTGGGGGTCTCCTTGTGAATATCATTATGTTCCCTTCAATCGACAAAAATGACACATTTTTCTTGTCTGCCAATATTTATCATTGGCTGCACTCACTTGCAGTGCCTGAAAATGTCTTTTTATTGATTACAGGGCGGAATCTGGGATTATAACTAACTTTGTATCAACATAATATTCTAGATATCTACAAAGAAAGATCTTTTCATGCTGACAAACTACGAGAACATAAGCAAAAGTAAAATGCACGTGGTTTGTTTTGTTCAATATATCTCGTTTTTTCCCCATAAAAAGCCTGGCGGGTCAACAAAGTATTTTTTTTTTTACTGCTTTAACTAACTCTCGCCGACTGAAAGAGCGAAAGAGAGCGTGATTGATCCATTTTCTCCTGCAACAATAGGGCAGAGAAAAGAATTAAAGATCGTTTTGAAGTCGTGAGATGTAATTGTATATGTTCTGTTGCTCACGAATAAAACAGACGGAGCGGGTGAGGCCAGAGGACATGGCGAGGAGCGGAAAGGTACCCGGCGAGTCTGCACCCTGCGACTGATTGTGCGCAGGATCATGTTGACAGGAGGAAGGAGGAGATGCAGCCACACATACAGCAGGGATGCTGGGTGCCTAGGCCGGAAATTCATCAAAATGGGGGAACACCTCCAAGAAACGTGCGTCAGACGGTGTGTGCTCCTCTCGCATCGTCGTCCCTTTGGAAAGTCAGTGAAATTTTCCAGTGATTGATGACGACTAGGAAGGGGGTCAGTAAGAACAGTGCATTAGTAATAGAGTGGACTGTCCTCTATAATTGCTTATCTTGAAATCAAAATGATACATTTACACATATGTCTTTTCAGCTTCTGATTGTGTTATCACAGTCTATGACTTATGATCTTTAAGTGTGTGTGTGTGTGTGTGTGTGTGTGTGTTTATTACCTTTGACATTTTTGTCATTTTATGAATGTTACAATTATACAACTGTACATAATACAATTATTTATAAGACATTTCATTAATATCGTAATGTAGTATTTTAGTTTTTCATTTGTTATTAATTGGTTTGTTTCATACAGCTAAAATAAATTATATTTATTCATTAAAATGCATTTATTTCTGTGTTTAGGTTCGATTGTATTTTTGTTTCTCTATTTATTTATTTCACGTTTGTGTTTTTTATTAATTTTGTATTTCATAAAGCTGTAATTATATTTAACAATATATTTGTTATTGAATTTGTCGTAGGTATTTATACACACACACACACACACACACACACACACACTCACTTAAAGGTAACAAATCACACCTTGCGATAACACAATCTGAAAAGACTTTCAAATGTGTAAATGTATAATTTTCATATTTTGACTTTGTTAAGCAATTATTTACTTGGCTTTGATTGTGACAACTTTCCCCACATAATATGACAACTCGCCATTCTTTTGGTTAAATTACTTTTTTTAAGCGATTATATCAGTGTTTGTGTCTCCACGGAAATTTACTTTTGGGGGGAAAAAAAACTACACTGAAATATTCACAAAAAAAAAAAAAAAAAAAAAAAGTGTGACAACTAGCCCCAGTCTCTTCCTAAACAAAACTCTATTTATATAACATAGAAAACAAGCCCCCAATAGCCTTCTGTCAATTGCAAGCAGGTGCTTACTAACAACTGTCCAATTTCTTGGGCTCCGACTGAAAAATGTTTGACATTTTATCTTTGAGTACAGCCGTACACGCCGCATCATTCCCAGCGTCTGTGCATCTGTTCCCAACATCCTTACGATCAGGTTTCAAAGTCTGTTTGTTCCAGAGCCGGGGTGGGTTGAAGCTGGCTGGGCGATGTTCGGCAGCGGAGTTGGTGAGATGGAAGCCTTTGTTAAAAACATCAGGTAGAGCGTGGGGGGGCTGTTGGCACAGCGGCGCTTGCCCCCATGCTGTTCTGTCAATCTGCCCCTGCCCCGTGCCGAGAGGAGGAGGGGGCCAGACACCAGGGGGGCCAATCCTCCATGAGACCCAAATCACGCCAGACGAGGAAAGATGGTCCCTGGCTAAATACAGTTATCCCCCCTCATCTGTCAATCAAGAAATCTTTGAGTAATTTGGGATTTGCCAAGAAAAGCATTCAAATCTCCGAGAGCGAATACTGTAAGTTTTTGATATGCAACGTGTGTGGAACAATTCATCTTTCTGACGTTTCTTATTTTGGAAAGGCCTTTACTTATTCATTTTTAAATAATAAAAAAAAAGAAATATATTTTCAGCTTTTATTTATTTATTTTTTACAGTTTAAAGTTAGATTTTTTGAACAATTTATAGGTAAACGCCATTAATTGGTATAGAATTAATGGCATGTGTTGGAGAAATTAAATCTAATTGATTAAAAAATGCACAAGCTTATTTTTAGAGACCATAATTACATACAGACTGTGGAAATGTTAAAGGAATTTCAAATCAAATTTGCAAACTCAATCTCGCCGCTCAAACTCTCATTTATTGCAATTCAGAAAGGTTGTTTTTCATTTACCAAACATACTCTTAATTACCTTGAATTTAAAGACACGCGGCAGATGGTATTTAGTGCGAGTTCCACAAAAGACGCCTATATTTTCAGATATAACACCTTTTCATGTGCATCGGCGACTTAAACCGAAAGAAAAAGCCATTCGTCCTTTGTTGTTGGCTAGCGTTGAGTAGCGCATGTAAACTAAGACCCGCGCAGAGGTAAATCCCAGCTTCTTAAATTTAACATATGTTCTCCTTCCCACACATTGTGATTCTCTGCACCAGCAGTAAACGATACATGTGAGGGAGTTTGAGGCGCTCGCCGATGTCGTCTTGTCATCCAGACGACGATACGCTACATTAGCAGACGCAGGCAGGGAAGGGGCCTCATACACGAGTGTGAATATTAGGGGAGATGGAACCCGAGCAAACAGGATTTAGAGCACACCTCTGTATCAACACAGATTTAGTCAGCGTCACCCTCCGGGGACACAAGGAGAGATGGAGGGAGAGGCTTCTCTTCGTTTCGAGATGATTCACGTTGGGAGTGGGCTTGCAAAATTGCTTTATGGAAAGTGGAGGAAGCCTCGGTGGGAACATTAGGCAGGAAACAGCAGGAGGGCCACTGTTTCATTAGGGAGAGAGGCTTCGGCTTTATTACCAGGATTTGGAGTTTTATGGTTATCGTTATTTGCCATAGAATTATTATGCTTATATGTCTTCTAGTCAGCTGTTTGGGTGGGGAGCGGATAGGTGGTCTCGGTGCAGTCGGCTGGGTCTGGAGAAGCAGGCCGCAAAGCCGTACCCTTGGCGGTCGACGCGTTTGTCGCACACAGATCGGAGATCCTGTTCAGCAGCATCTTCTGCGTTTGGACCAGAAAGTCTTCCTATGAACAGAGAGTAATAGAGTTGTGGCTTATTCATATTTAATGTGATAAGGCTCTGTTTCTTCATCAGTGCTCCGTCTGACATGACTTTGGCATTAGCTCGGACGGAATTGACATGTGATGAGTGAGAAAAGAAAAACAGTTGTTACTCTGGATGGCATGCTCAGTTTGGTAGTAAAAGAAATGGGAAGCAAATCACGGTTGTGTTCTGAGGTGACGCTTCAGTTGCAGACACCGAATTTCAAAATCGAATCAAAATCTAGTCGATTCAATAGGCGTTTGAATCCGGATTTTAAGCGACGACGAAAAAAAAAGTTTGGCACGAATTGTTTGGCACAAATTTTTAAGGCTAAAATTCATACCAGTTCATACCAATGGGAATTTGCGAGATCAAAAAAGTTTGCCACGCTGATTTTGCTTGGGTTAAATAATTTCTGTGAACATTTTCTACAGGAATTTGTGCAATCGAGAGTTCTTTGCGAGAAAATTTTGTTGGTCACGTGTATAGTAAAATTCCATCAATCCAGTAAAAATTCAGTCTGGATTCAGTCAGTCTGGATTTACGCCTGAGGGCAAAAAAGGGTTGCTACGGAAATTTCATGGGATTTTAATTTCCATTAACATTTTCAATAGAGTTTTGAACAGTTGGGAATTTCATGTGAGGGTGAAAAAGTTCGTTTGACAAAATTCCATCATCCAGTAGGAAATTGCTAATCCGGATTTTCATGCGAGGGCAAAAAGTTTTCAAAACGCAAATTTTGAAGTTGGACATGCAAATTCTTCACGCTGACCAATGGAAAGCTGCTTGGGTTCTGTGTGAACTACGCTATCGAAAATGGACCTTTCTTGCTCCCAAAATTTCGCTAATGTGACCGCACCTTTCCTCTTGATAAATTATCACCGGGATGATCTGGCTTCTCCGGTGTGATTCCTAACAGCGGCAAGGATGGGTCCTGCCTGGAAGAGGCGTCGTCTTGCGATGCCAACCTTTCCGACCCCAGCGGAGTGCGGTGCTGCGGTGTACCGTGCAGGCTGCCCACCCTCCCTACCGGGCGGGCCGTCTGCAGCAGAGCAGTTAATAAAGAGATTGATTATCAGCCTGTCAGGAAGTGACAGTTGGACAGAGCCACTCCCCATGAATGACAGAGGGCACGCACCGCTCGCAGCAGCCAAGAGCGCCAGAACCAGCACCGCACCACCAGCACCTCCGCACCGTGCCAACCTTGCTGCGGGGAGGAAGAGCCCCGCCGTGAGCACAGCCATCGCCTTCTGGAGCAGCAGCTACACGGCTGCTGACTTCACTTCCTGTGCCAGAGTCAGAGTTCAACGCCGCTGCCTGCAGCAGACTGACTGCCGGGTTCCCAAAAACATACGTGAACATTTTTTTTCATGAGGTGCAACATTCACACCAGAGCAAAAATTCAAGCCGTTATCTCATATTTGCCACTTTGGATACTTCTACGTCAAGGATGAATTTTGAATAAAAGTATACATTTTTATTTTGAGGAAGGTCACATTAAAACTATCTTGAAATGTTTTTTTCCTTGAAAAAGTTTTCACTTTTCAAGTGATTTTATAGTTTTTTCCTTGTCCCAGTTTCAGATTGAAATGCACGATAAAAATATAAATCATATGACTATCTAAAGAAATGAGCATGAACCATTTCAATATTTAAACATTTAAATATTTGTTCTGGTCATCTGGAAGGATTAAATAAGTTTAGTGAGGTGTCACGGTTAATTGTAGGTTTACATTTCACTGTAATATTGCATGTTATGCATTGTTGAGATTTGTAGCGTAAAAGTTTAGTGCTTTCTTGCCAGTTATGTGTTATTAACTGCATATCTGATTTGGTTTATGTAGTGTAACAACAAAGTATGGTTTACAGAAAAATATCGAACAGCACGACTGTTTTGAATATTGATAACAATAAGAAGAAATTTCTTAAGCACCAAATCAGCATAATAGCACGACTTATGAAGGATCAGCTGACACTGGCTGACAAATGTGAAAATATATTAAAATAAGATGTCAAACTATAATAACACATTTCACAATGCTGCCGCTTTTACCGCATTTCGCTCAAATAGATCTTAAGCATTGAGATTCTTAAAAGGTTTTTTTCTTGCATAAGAAATTATTTATGGATAAATAAATGCGTCAATGCCAATAGGTGTCAGTATAAAGTATAAAAAAACTTTGTGATTGTGACACCTTTAATAAGAATAAACCAATGTTCTTGCATGGGTGATTTTTGTTAACATATTCTCATTTAATTACCTTAATAGTTTTGTCTGTTCTTTTTTTGCCTGATTATCCGTACGCTTCGATGTATGGCGACCTCCACGAGTAAACATGACTGTTGACCCACTCTGCCTGTTGGACTAGCTTGATTGTGAGACCATATGTTTCAATGCTCATGGATTAGCAACAGTGCATTAGAGAGGCAGAAGTGGCTTCCTTCTAATTAATGATTTAGCACCTCACAGGTACACACACACACACACACACACACACACACACACACAGTTCTACGCCTCATCCGGCCCTGCTTTGTCAGTCCCCCCGAATGAAGGGCTGTCTGCGCGCTGTGGCAATCTCGCGACTGACTTTGTTTGAAGTCACTCTTGTCTGTCTCTTCGCCGGTGCGCCTGTCTGTTGGCCGCGTCCCCCTTTTTTAATGAAACAGAAGCGTTAATAGAATCACTGGGAAAAGCAGGTGATAAAAGTCGATCCGTCGAGCGCGCCTGTATCCTGAGTTGCGAGCGCACTGTTCAAACAGAGCATTGTTCAAAGACAATGCATGCAAAAGACACACGGGCTGCCGAAGGAATAAAAAAAAAGAGAGGGAGAGAAAGGGAAATGGAAAAAAAGCTGCTCCCTGTCTTCAGCGAGATCAAAACAACTCCAAGGTAAAATATACAATGAAGGGCCCCCTGATCTGACCAGCATCTCAGATGAGAGGAGGATGCAGTCTTTCTGACATGTTACAGAGGGAAAGAGAGAGAGAGAGAGAGACGAAAAGCAAAATAAAGAGGCCTCACAAAAGTTTGAGATATTCAGGCCTTATGAATGCATTCATGGAACATAGTACATGCATTACAAATGTCAAATTAACGCCCGCTTGAGCCGAAATGATATTCCGAGCATATGAAATGACCCTCAAAGAGATGAAAAACATCCGAAATGGGAGGTAAACGCGCTCGACTCGGTTCATTTCAGCCCTAATAAAGATATCGCATCCCGGCCTGACAATGCGAATGAATTTCGGTCACATTCCGAGGCACGTTTTTTGAAACGTCACCCCGGGATATTTGCGATCGAGTGCTTTTTTTCATACGTCGACAGAGCGAGCTGTCATTTTATCATTGCGGGAAAAACAGAAGTCTCTTTCACACTTCATTGGCCATCGCGGAGATCAATACGGGCGCCGGTAAGAGGAATATCAGCCGGGGATGGTGCAGAAGTATATGTAGAAACGGCACCGGGGAGAACGAAACGAAAAAGAGGAGGAGTGAAGCTGCGTTAGAAGGCGACACAGATGGACAAGAGCCTTTATGGTGGCGGCTCCTGCTGGCATGGTGCCACCAGCCCCAGACTCCCTTTGTTTGCCAGGCTACTAAACTAATAGAGATAAAAGCAGGTTCCCGCTGGCCAGGAATTATAAAGTCATTAACGAATACAAATAAGGCTGAGAATGAAGGGGCAAGAAGAGGAGGCTTTCTCAGACCAGCTGAGTCTGAGAGGAGGGACGCAGTTTGGGGAATCTGTCCGAGGTTGGACGTCTCGGAGTATGTAAACAACCCTGCTTTCCTCTTCTACTATTTAATGGTCTCCAAAAACATGGTTTTCCTGCAGTGTGACATGATACAACAGCATTTGTACTAATTGTTGTACATGCATATAACGGATTGCAGGATCATAGGAAATGTTTACATTTTCTAACTTTAAATAGCTTTTTTAAAACTATCTTAAAATATAAAAATGTGGGCTGATGGTTTTTTTTTGTTGTTGTTGTTTTTTAATTGCAATTATGATGAACCGAATGATGAAATTATCTAACAATTACCTGTCATTTTCACAAATTTTTGTACATGCTCATGTGACCTTGGACAACAAAACCAGTCATAAAGGTATCTTCTTAAAATACATACATAATAAACAAGCTTTCCATTGATGCGTGGTTTGTTAGGATAGGACAATATATGCCTGAGATACAACTATTTTAAAATCTGATATCTTAAAATCTAAATATTGAGAAAATCACCTTTAAAGTTGTCCAAATGAAGTTGCAATGCATATTACATATCGAACATTAAGTTCTGATATATTTGTGGTAACTTTACCTAATATCCTAATGATTTTGGGCATTAAAGAAAAAAAATAATCATTTTGACCCAAACAATGTATTGTTGGCTATTGCTACAAATATAGCCATCCGATAATGGAATTATAATGTATCATATGTGTTAAGATATTATATGGAAAATGTCTATGTTTTAGTTTGTATTGATTTATTTAAAAAATGCTATCTATCCATCTATCTATCTATCTATCTATCTATCTATCTATCTATCTATTCTTACATAACTTTATGTATCTATTAAAAAGTAAAATGAGTAAAAATGAAGTTTTAGAAAATTGGTTTAAAAATCAAATAAAACATTACAATGGATGTGTCAGATTCTCAAATACTATTAAGGCAAAACATAAACAAAACAATTATCTAGCAATCATAGCAATTCTTCTCTCATATCAGACAGATTATAATATATCAGTCCATACACAGCATTTTGTTTCATTGTCTGTTCAAACAAGCATTCATTTCTATTTTTTCCCCTCAAATCTTTTAATTTCCTCCGTCCTTTTATCTGCACAATAGATCCTCAGCATGTCTTCTCTTCCCTCGTGTAATCTCAATATTATTTAAGGTAGCCATTGCACAATGGCTGTGAAAATGGGAGTCATTTAAGCCCTTCTCCCCAAGCAGTGGTCTTGGCAACTAAACTAGCTCATTTGTTCACTCTGCATTCCCTTGGACAGCCTTATAAATGGAGGCACTATCCAATTATTACAGGGGATAAAACTAGAGCTCCAGCAAACCATAGCAGAATCTATTACCAGCGAGAGTTTGTGTGTGTGTGTGTGCGTGTGTGTGTGTGTGTGTAAGAAAGAGAAAGGCTGTGCCCATATGCCTCACAAACTACTCCACACAGGGCAGGTGACACATCACAGAGACCTAAACACATGAATATTCTTCAACCTTGACGGCAACATGTTCGCTTATGATGTATTGCAATAAATCATTATGACGCTTAATCTTTAGTTTACCTCAAATGTTGTGCTTTTTTTTTTTTTTTTTTTTTTTTTTAAATCCCAAAATTATTCCAAAGCACAAAAGTTGACGCGCAGCTGGCTTGACATGATATCTGACATCTTCCGAGATATGTACGGTACGCTGTCTATGCGAGTTGCCTTAATGCGTTTGTTCGCACGGATATGAAGGGACTTTTGGGATTGGATAAGGAATCATTGCGTTTCTGTATGAAGCCGGCTTTAAGTTGATATTCAATGATGAAAAAGGGTTACTTTAGAACTTCTCTGATAATTGGCTTCTTAAAAGCATCTCATTTTTAACAATGTCACTGTGGCTGGTAGATGACAATTAATCTGTTTTCCAGTGTTTTCTTGGCATCTGTGCCAATTACTTTATATGCTAATATATGTAAATTACTCAGCATTTGAGGTGCCAGTAAAAACTATGCCTGTATTGTATATTATTTTTAATTCGCGCAATACAATTGAAGTCTATTTTCAAAAGCACTATTTTAAATCTTAAATAAACAAATTGCTGTTTAAATATATTTTAGGACGGGGAAAGTAACAATTAAATGCATTAGTAAAACTAATATAGCAACTAAGCTCTTAAATATAGTTTAATACTTTTCAAATAATCATTTCAGACAACACAATCAGCTAATGCTCCGCAGCAGAAAGAACCTTTGAAACAATCGGACTTGCTTGCATCATTTCTTTGTTTACCACTATGACAATGAGAATTAGTCACTCCACGTATGAACGCAGTGCCAAACACATTTATTTCTCACTCGAACAGTCAAACTGCATTTTTACACTACCCATACATCCTATTTAAGTGCGTCCTGGATTTTGTATTTGTCATTGTGTCAGCACATTAATATTTTTTCTATTTCTTTTCTCTTTTTTCCCCTTCTCTGTTAGTGGGAAAGAGGATAATGACTTCACCGCTAAGTAAATGTTAATGAATGCACTTCGCCATCTGACTAGGTCTTTTCTCTTAACATAAATAGCTATAATTACCAACATATTCTCTCTCGCTCGCTCTATCTCTCTTTCTCCCTCGCACACACGCTAACACACACACACACACACACACACACTATGACCTGCATCAAAAGTGTGCTCTCTCTATTGTCCTGTGTTAAGTTCATCTGCTTCTCATCTCTGAAGGTAGATGTCACTGTTGCACACTAAATGGATCTGTAAACCTCAGCCTGAGAGATGATGGATGTTTAATGTCGGGTAAATTAGTATAGAGATACTAAAAACAATTGTGATCGTAAAAAAATATTAGAAAGTTGGACTCGAACAATGTACCGATGTCAGCAATATTTTAAACTGCGCGAAAAACAACAGTTTTTTTCGAAGTCATTTTATACATTTTAAATTCATAGAAATAGACACCAGAGTTCGAAAGAAATATTTTAGCTGCATTAATGAGCTGTTTTATCTGATCTTGTCCTTGCAAATTAAGGTTCAAAATTCATTATTACTTTATTTAAATCTGTGGTCTATTTGCTAGTTAATTATCAGCAAATCATCATTAATTAAATCAATGTTTTTAAAAAAAAAAAAACAATGCTATTATTTTGTTTATTAATTCCTTCTACCAGTTTATCAGTAATTGATAATTAAATAAATGTGACATTTATTTAAATCTGTATTTGCTAGTTAATTATCAGCAAATAATCATTTTAAATGAATTAAATCAATGTTTTGTTTTTTTTTATTTATTTATAAAGCTACAAAAAAAGCCCAAGCTATTATTTCTTCTACCAAATTTTTCTACTAAACCAACACATGCATTCATAAATCCTGATGTGCCTCCCCAAACTTAGTTATGCAACAGTAAAAAACAAAAATCACAAATATTTTAAGCCTTAAGTTCATTCTGCGCAAGACTGATAGACTGAAATGATCAAGTTCCTGTTTCACATTTGTGTGAAACTGCAAAAATAATTATTCGATTTAGCTTAACAACACATTTTCATAATTACCACGTATTACTCATGAGGAGTACAATGAATGCACAATCTGATAATTATAATAAGCACACTCATATTGGAAGTGCATCAGGCAAATGTGACATTGTGTCAAAATAAAGTTACAGCGCTAAAGATGAGTGGCTGAGTTCTGAACATCATCATAAACATATTCAAACACACACGCGCGCGCACGGTGAATCATATGAATATATATCTCCTGTGTCGGTGCCGTGGAGGACGGCAGCCAGCTCCGCAATCCGCAGCTCTCCCGGCTGATTCAAAAATGTATCTTTCAGGCGTTTATTATCAATTTGACTTTATCTTCTCTTTACCAGAGGTGTGAAATCTCAACCTCATACGTGTAATTAAGGTGGGCCGCGGTGCTTAAGAGAGGCTTGATTTGAAGCGATTACCAGAGGCGAGAGCTGAAAAGTACACCGCTGTGACCTCAGGGGCAGTCTGGAGAGCTGCTGGCTGAAGCCACGGCTAATTTAATTGATCTCCTCAGCTTTACATTTAAATATCATCACAGTGGCGATGAGCCCCAGATAGGCTTTGTTCTTGCGTGTGGCTGAGGAGAGATTATTCGCCGTGCAGATCTGACCTGATGGCTTCCCTCCCCACTAAACTCTTCTGTTTGTTCAGCCTAAGAGCGTGCGAGACATCGATCCGCCCGTTTGAAAAGATGCAGTTGGGTGATAGTGGTTTTGAACTGATGTTGCAACACATGCCAGTACGAATGTCACAGAGATGGTCTCCAAAACATGGGTTGTCCTGCGTCTTTACACAATACAACTAGTTCAAACTTTCGTACGTGGATTTATGTTTTTTATCATGATTGATACGAGGTGAGATTATATAGAATATTTATATTATATATGATTTTATTTCATTTTATATATGGGTTGTTGACATCAATGTGTCCTATGGTGTGACAGGGGAAAAAAGGATGTTAAAGGTAAACCTCTCTCAAGCTATTTGTAAGTTATTGTTTTTTTTTTCAAAATTTTTGCTGTCACACCATAGGACACAGTCCGGTTTTTATTTGTCAAACCTGTTTAATCAAATGTTATATTAATAAAATAATCGATAAACATGTTATAAATGTTTATTATATACATTATTTAACAATAGAAGAATATAACATTCTAAAAAATGTATAATGAATGTTATGAAGTGAATGATTCTATGGAATATTTCTCTTTAAAACAGATATACATATATATATATAGAGAGAGAGAGAGAGAGAGAGAGAGAGAGAGAGAGAGAGAGAGACAAACACACTTAAACCAAAATAAGTAAATACAGTATATACAAATATATAAGCAAGTTTGTGTGTGTGTGTGTGTGTGTGTGTGTGTGTGTGTGTGTGTGGGCGTGCTCAACTATGACAATAACATCCAATCATTCAAAGATTCAAAGGGAGAACCACTGAAATTCCACATTAGAAGAAAGAGAGAGAAATTTAATAAAAGGACCAAGACACAGAAAAGAGGAAAGGAGAGAGGAAAACAGACACTGCTGCCCGTGTAAGGCTGGGCGTCCTCTCCGCCAGTCTTGCCTGTGCTGATTTTAATGAGTCATTTCGATGCACGCTATGAAGATTAGGTGCCGGTGACGGCACTGTGCCATCTGTAAGGTAGCCGAGCGGTCACAGTAATCCATCTCACGCTCTCTGTCGAGGATGGAGAGACGGCGGGACAAGGTCACCACAGGTGGAACCGTTAACACGGTGTCAGAACACAGACCAGAAACCTTTTCCGAGAAGCCCTTCTCAAAACCTCCAGGAGATTTGTTTTTATTTACCGCTTGCTGACTGCGCTTGAGATCAAAGACGAAAAACGAAGTGTTTTTCTTTCTTTCACAATCGCCGTGCATCAGTTTAGGTCTGGGTGACCGGTTAAGATGAAATGTTATGAAAAGTTACAGCTTGAGTTCCTTTCAAAGCGCTAAACTAAGCCTCAATGTATATATGGAGTGTTTTTCAGTCGCTAAGTGGTGTCAAGGATCTTTGAGCAAGCTGTAAATCAAGGGTGCACCTTGGCTATTTACAGCAAATTATACAGCATGAATGATTCAGTGATTAGAAACATTCTGGCATTCATTACTTTCGCAAGGTCTGAAGGACTTAAACACTGCTAGTTCTTCACACTGTACAAATGCCCAAAACCTTGAGAAAGACGGAGTGAATCACAGGAACAAATTTATTTAAAATATGTGCTTGGAGGGGATATTAATAACCCTTCATCCTTATTAGAAAGCGCTCAAGTTTTTGTTAGCAAGCTTGCTTTTAGTCTGGCTGTTTCTTAATGTGAATGTGTCAAAGAAAAAGTGACTTTTACCCGCCTGTGTACGTGCACTCCAAGTGGTAGGTTATTATTTTTCTTTTTTTTTTCCTTTTTTGTACAGCCGTGATTAAAAACATGAGGAAGCAGGTAACACAACAGTGGAGGAGACGAAACCCTGACTGTCTGCGTAAATGCATACCAATTGCTGCTGATTAGGTCTTTACTGGGACGCTGTTTATCTCGTAATACCTCTAGTTTTAAAACAGCACACTGTCCCCGCTCTTCAGGTGTTCATTTGAATAGACCGAGCTGAATGAGTCTTTCTGTAATTGATCCCTGGGGGACGGAGATGTCTAGGCCCACCGAATCCGCATTTCCCCCAATTACGGATGCCATCGCGCTCCAAAAACAGAATCAGAGCGCACATCACAGTCTGAACTCTTCTGCTACTGACACGACCTTACAAACACAAACTGCCTTCACATGTATATATTTCTTTAATAAAAAGTATATTTGTACATACTCATACGATGCGTTCATATAAAACTTTGGTTAAATAACAAATAGAATTATTATAGTTTATATACAACATGTAAAAATTTGTGGATAAGATTTCTTTAAATATTTATTATTGTAATAAAACACTGCTTTGCTACTTAATTATTTGTGAAAACCATTTTTCACCAATGTTTTAGGCCAGCAGACATAGGCCAGCAGTTATATATATATAGTAGTCAACATTTGAAGTGAATCAAAACCTTTCATCAAAGTTGTCCTAAAAACTAAAAAATGTGTTCTTGTCTTACAACAACCTTAATGACATTTTTTGATCAACTTCAAAATATTGACTATATATTTATTTTTACTACTTAAAATGGTTAAGTAGAAATCTTTGTGCTGTAATACAGCATATTAATAGACTGTGTATGGACTATGTAAAGACATATACACTCATTATTAAGTGACATGGCCAAATACACAGTGAAGACTTTTAAGGGCACTACAATGCGATTGACATGTAGTCAAGGAGTGCAAACAGCTACACTAAAGTACCACAGAACTCACCTCAAGTATGTCTCTCTGTATCTTTTTCCCCCATCTGCCAATGTTTAAATGACAGCTAACTCTAACGCTTAGTGAATGGGAATGTAGGCTAGCACTGGACGACAGGAAAATGGAAAACAACATGTGTGGATTTCTGACTGGAGGTCAGTCAGTCAGAAGCAGGACTTCCAGGTATAAATATAATTCACCTTCCCGTTCCACTGCAGCCACTGAACTGCTCTTCACTGAAGTCAGAACAGAGACGATCTTTCAAAAGCCTCTTCAAAAGTTCTTACACAGGAGGAAAAGAGATTTTTTTTTACCCTCCAAGACCGAACCTTTAAAAATAAAACCAGAAGCCCTTGCTGACACTCCTTGCTTTCTGGACGGAGACTTGCAAATAGACTCCCAATGAAATAAAAAAGTAAAACACATTCAAACAACTGATAACATATAAACGGAAAAATAAATAACCTGATGTTGTGAGGCATGTGCAAGGAGTGTTTGGAGGGCATCATTGTCTGTAGGACATGGCAGCGGTACTCGGTTCAGGCCCAAAGCTTTGGTGATGGAGTGGATGTGAGTTAATTACTGATTACCTCTGGGGCCGTTCACCTGTGAGCCCATCATTACCTCACACTCACGCCAAGCAGGTGCCATCCCTGGTTGTCCGCCACGCTTGTCTACTGTGGCATGATTCCCTGGCCTGGGCCTAAACCCCTTTCACAGGAACCGCAGGGGCACATGGCACAGCTCAAACCTCAACATATAGCGCTATCCGGCCAGAGGTCAACTTCTCCTTTCTCCCCCGTTCTCCGTTGGATCTGGAGCTCTCTCTTCGGCCTGGCTGGAGGACATGGGCGAATAAACAGCTGGCCTATGCCTGGCCGCTTGGACATGGCAGTTCTAGAGCATTGATAGTGGTGCCCACCACACCAGCTGATCCTCTCCCAGGGTCCCTGTCACGATGATGTCTTCATCGCTAACCGGAGCAGACGCCCGCTCCTGGCAGCAACTGGAGGTGACAACAAATCCAATTATCTCCCCTCCATGGAGCCCAGGCAGCCCATGCCGGTGTGACAGAGACGAGGACGGGGACAGGCAATGCCCTGCCCACTCCATCCCACCCCTCCCCCTGATTTTAGTGGGCAAACATACCGACTACTGCCCCATCACTCCAGTCACAGGGACAAGAGGACAAACAGAGGGCTCCTGTGGTGTGCACAAGAAGAACACAAAGAAACAGAGACTCAGAGATCAAGACCGACAAACAGAAATGGTATTCAGATACGCAGATACATGAGACAGACAGACAGACAGACAGACAGACAGACAGACAGACAGATAGATAGATAGATAGATAGATAGATAGATAGATAGATAGATAGATAGATAGATATTATCTGTTGTAATCCTGCCATCAGTTCTCTGTCATTGACACAAATGTCCCACCATATGGATATATAAGACAGAACTGACTTAATGCATGCTTTGCACAAACCTGATTTGCGATGAGCGTTTTTAGGTGACATGCCCTGAGTTAACCTGTATAAACCGATTAAATATCCATAATCAAAATGAGCTTACACTGGAAGCATTAGAGGTGTGTTAAATGCATAATAAAGAAATATGTATTGATTGTTTATCAGTGTTTATAGGTCATCTTCACCTCTGATGACTAGCCAGAGAAAGAGAGTAAGATGAAGTAGGTAGATTTCACATTCAAATATTTATGTCAGGCTGTGTATTGGTGAGCAGTGTTCATGACTCTGTATAGTTATATAGTTATAGTTGGCATGGGCGAAATTTAATTCATGCAGGCAGAAAAGAAATTGTGAAAAAAATGCAAAAAGTGTATTTCTCAAAAAAGTCTTAGTATTAGTATGAAAACAATGTCCAATGTCCAAAATGGCGACACTGCCTTTTTTAAGTGTCCGTTCATTACGTTTCATTTTCAACCACAATGCTTTGCAATGGAATGTCTTTTTTTCCAGTTGCCAAATCCAGTCACTTGAAATGTGTCCATTTTGGACTCTGCCACCAAATGCAAGACACATGAAGAACAATCAGTTGGGGGACTATATTCAAGCTAGCCATAAACTGCTGGAAATTAAATTACTGGTTCATATGACAATATCTCAATAAAGTTTACACATTTCTGGTTCACAAACGGGCTCTCACTCTGAACGAGTCTGTGAAGGTTTTACATATCTGTCAATCATTATGAAAGTCAACCTAGCATAAATATGCAAATGTAATTTCTGAAACTTTGCAGTGAGTATGCGTACAAAAAAGTTATAAAAAGTTTTATACAAATTCTGAAAACATTAGAAAGCGCACCCTCTTATTACTAAATAGCCGTCACTCTTCATAGTCCATCACAATTTCACAAAGTTTCATTATTAACAGTGAAGCTCTCCGAACTGCACAATGAATCTCTTACTTGCGTTGCATCTGCACTTTGTTATGAGATAATTCATGAGCAAGAAGAACTGCACTGAACAAAAGCTTTTCTGATCGACTAAAATGTTTCTGATTGTGTTCAAGAAATCAATAGTCTGTGACTGGCTATATTTAACAAGTGACCAAATCATGAGTCATCAGCAAATTAGTTTAAAACACTGGTTTATTCATTAACAAAAAAAAAACACTACTAAGATGCAAAATATTTGACCGTCCTCATACAAGTCATTGAATCAATTACTCAACTGATTTGTTCAGCACCTATTCATTCTGGAACAAAGAACGTTACTTGCAGATGTGATGCTATTCTGGGTTTAGTGAGTTCATTCAAGTGATTCATTCAAAAACACTGACTCATTCAGGAACTAAAGAGCACTAAAATGTCTTGCCTGTACAGATGCAACAGCTGGTCATGCTTCTGTGAGTCACAGAACTGTTCATTCAAATGATTTGTTTAAAAACACTGATTCATTAAATGACACTGCTGTGTGTTTCTCTGAGACATTCAAGGGTTTCACTGTTGTTTTGTTTGAATACTCATTTGTGGAGCAAAATTGGACAGAGCTAATAACAATATTGCATCTAAAGTAAGGTACTCAATGTTAATGTACTTTTCATTATTGAACTGTTGTTTAAATAGCAATATTAACCAGAAAACGTGACTTTATGAAGTACATCACTTTATAACTTACATACGATTCATATTGGTTCTAACAGTAGCACAAAAAAAAACAAAATGGTTAGCCTTGTAAACAATTAATATTACTCATTAGGATTGGATGTCACAAGTCTAATTTCAATTCTTCATTCATGTGCACATGATTGGTTGCAAAGCTCACATGTTCAAGCAAAAAAATAAAACTTACATCTAAAGATGATCTAATAGATCATCCATATTCATTTGCAGACCATGCCACTGCAGTCCTGTTAATTTGAAAGGAAAAGGAAGATTCTTTTGGCTGAAGCCCTCTGATAAAGGCAGTGACTCACGGGTTTCATGATATTCAGATGAGCCTTCACTGTGGGTGACTGGTGACTAAGGGCGTTTGAGCATGGAGTTGGAGGACATGCCCAGAGGGAGATTCTGAAATTCTGATGGACCAACTCATCCAATGGGCCATTTCTAGTGGAGTAGAGGGAAAAGATAGCATCCAGTCCCATCAAAATATGAGCCAACGTGTTTCAGGCAAAGGCTTCTGAGACAGCTCAACAAAGAACCACTGAAGCAAAGGCTTCTCACACTTTACTGGACATTTACTGCACCTGTCTATATAGACACATACGTTGGCGACTGTATGCAATAGTATAGAAATATAAAGAACAGTTCACTCTAAAATTATATATCTGTTGTTATTTACTCACCCTTGTGTCAATTTTCCCTCTGACAGTGCTTTCCAATCTTACTCTGTTAAGAAATCTCACAAAGCGAAATTTCATATGGTTTGCAACGACAATTTTATGAATGACAGATTCGATTTTTTTGTGATATGTCCCTTTAAGTGGTTAAGTCAGGGCTCAACAATAAGGATTTTGACAGTCAGGTTAGAACTTTGTGCTTGGACAACATTTTCACTGGCCCCACTAGAAATATCTATTCACCAAATACCTTTATTTATCTGTACAGCACCTTGCACAACTGAAAGACGTCAAAATTGTATTTACCATAGAAAGCCTTAAATTGATAGTAAAGACTAAAAATAAATATCAAACAATTATTTATCAAAAAATTCTAAAAAAAATTGTCTGTAAAAATCGGCTATTAAAAATATCAAAAACAAAATGTTCAACATTTAAATATTAAGAAATGTTTTTGAGCACTAAATCAGAATATTAGAATGGATGGACGGACAGACGAACGGACGGACAGCTGGATAGACGAACAGAAAGATAGATAATCATATTACTAATAAAATGAACTTTCATGTTCCACGCAGCATAATATGCATTCGAGATTTCCGAGGAGTTGTGTTCATTTTGCACTGCTGCCACAAACGCTGGTGCCACAGCTTCTAAAAAGCCTTTACATCAGTTTGTTTTTCATATGCTCTTCCACAATCCCACACTCATCCCCCTTTTCACCCTCAAATGGAAAAGAGGATGGAAAAAAACAACAACAACCTCTACTTCCTGTGAAACTGTTGGTCGCACCTCTGACTACACTGACGGGAGAGAGTAAAGCCATTAAAATGACACGGAGACAGATCGTGTGTGACACTTCAAAGGGTCTGGAAAAAGCTGGAAAACTGAGCAGCGCAACCTCCTCATCCACCCTCCGGCGGGAAAGAGAAGAGAAAAAAAAAAACACAAAGCCGACAAGCACGCGCCGCATGGTCAACACAAGCACCCAGAGACTCCCGCGCTCTCCTCTCGGCCTCCCCCCAGACCCAAACACAGACTCGTCCCCCGCGACTACACGTCCAATGATTACACTATTCCCGCTCTCGCGCTCAGAGGGGCTAATTAATGCTTTAATATGCAAATGAGTGCCACAGTAAATTACACAGCTGGCAAATATGCCTGTTTTGCCCCCAAAACTACATCAGGAAATGAGCAAGACTGCGTGTGGATTGTGAATGCAAAGAGACAGAAGGTTTATTTCGAAACTGCAAAGGCAATTTCACCTCAAAGTTTTAATGGCACGAGGGTAAAAGTTTACGAAGAGTCTATCTGCAAGATCTGAACAGGTTTAAACAGCTGACAGGGTTTTGAATGTAGGACAGCACAAAGTTGCTTTGAATGGCACATCAATTAGACGCCATATTTAATTTAACACAAATGAAAAAAAGGTTTTAGGGGCAAGCAGATATAGTCCGTTCAGCATGCTGTACAGCTGACAAAACATGGAAAAATATATATTTTGTTAATATTAGATGTTACCTACAGTAAGACTTAATATTTTTTTACACAATAGTGCAACATATTGCACTTCACAGCCTCATGTTTGTTCACATGATGTTAAATGCAGTGTCTAAGCAGACTGGCTTCTACAACAAGATATTGGTGACAAGTGCTATTTTTTCCATGACAGTGAGAGCAGATGCAAAGAAACAGAGAGATGTGAGAGTGTGATTTGGTTTAGCTTTGATAAACATATGACACTTGACTGCTTTGCTATATACGGCTGTCGTTTTCATGCCCTACAACCATGTGAAGTTGATGGGAGAAGATTCTGTGAAAGTATCACTAAAATATGGAACTTGTTACTCGCAAATTCCACTTCTCTAATTAAAGTACAAGGCCATATGGAACTTTAAAGGTATTTTTTTGCAATCACTGAAGAGATAAAAAAATAAAAAAAATAAATAAAAATGAAGCTGTGGTGCACAGGTATCACTTGCAAGTTTTTGTATTTATTTTTTAGAATAATAGCATAAAAAGCACATAAAACAAATTAAAATCAAAGAAGACATATATAGTGGAAGATTGGAAGAAAACAGTAAAGAGACGTATTTGGATATATTTAAAATAAAATTAGGAAAATAGTTAGTTTTATATACATCTGATTTGCACCCCCAATTGTATTCAACAATTAAACCTCATAATTGTTAATAATCAAACTGTGGAACGGATATTCAATTAATTGCAGTAACTATTTTAAATATTAAAATATTTTAAATATTAAAATAAAAACATTTCACAGATCTTTCATATGTACAACCCTATTACTACATGACTACACGATCACCCCCATTCAAAGCATTGATAGAATACATGCTTTTATATGAGAAATATAAATTAGGAAATAACTAAAAAGCAATCCAACCAGCATTTTTTAAATAAATTTAGATTTTGAACTGAAAAATCTTAACAACCCAAAACTTTCGACTGGTATTACAGGCCATTTTTTTATTCCCTTTTGCATTTTTTTTTATTAATACACCATTAGTAAAAAACACTGGCATATAAACTAGTATTTATAAAAAGTTTTTCTTTTTAAATTTGAAATGAAAATACAGATGTAGCGCATTAGAACGAAGGCATGTAAAAATATTCACAAAAGTATAACTTCAAAAACTAAGCTCTCCACAAGAGCGCTTGTGTGTGTGTGTGTGTGTGTGTGTGTGTGTGTGTGTGTAAAGCTCATCATAAGCAGCTCATCAGAGGTCCCATGAGCAGGACCTGCTCTCTGTCTGCTCACTCACTCAACTCCAGCCATCATAGAGTCAGACACCATGACCGACCACAAACACTAACCAACTCTTAGTTCCACTTGGAGTCTGTCCCACAAGACCACCTGCCCCTCTGCAGCCCTACCTGCATCTCTAATGATCCTTAATGAGAGACAGTACAGCAACCTGACTGTGCCATGCACAACAACAGTGACACTGAGCCAACAGCAAAGGAAATAATACGATGCCATTGCTGCGCATTATTTTCTTAAAGGGATATAGCTCACCCAACATGTTTTTTTAGGTGAAATAAAAATACATAAAATGAAGCAACTGTTGACATACACAAAAAGTAAACGGCTCAGCTCAGGAAGAATTTGCTGCAAATTGTTGAATGCGTAAAGTTTGACCTTAACTAAGGTAAGGTAAGATATGGATAACATGGTCACAAATTTCTGAACTTCCCTAAAACTCCCACAATGAATATTTTAGATGAGTAAATAATTAATAATTAACAGCAAACAGGCCACTGATCAAATAGATTTGGGCTTCAACAGACACGCCAAATAGATGCTGTAAACAAAGACCCAAGGACCTACATTCCCTCCCTACCACCTTCCTCTCGTTTAAATATGCGCATGTAAAATTGCGCCACGCACACACGCACACGTCCGCATACGCTTTCCTTTTGAAGAATGAAATTTTCGCTTTTCTCAGTCCCAGGGAATTTTACGAAACTGAATCAGAACACTTGATCTGACCACCCGCTGATTTCTGATGGAAAGATTTGCTTTTTAATACAATCGTCAGTCGTTCTGCCACGTTGTGCCTGGCCCAGACAAATCCCAGCAGTGTGTCTTCTTGTACTGCCACAGCGAAATGTCTCATTCTCCATCGGTTAAATACCACCCTCCTGTAATCTATCACGGTGGAAATGTTAATAACATCGTCCTCTCTTTCAGCTGAGCTTAAATATGACACATTTATACACATTTAAGACAGATGGCGTGTTTTCAGGCCGTTTATCGATGGAAATATATTTCGAGGTGCAGCTGATTGACGGGGGAAAAACATCAGAATCCAAACAAATGACTGATATAAAAAATAAAACAATCCGTTTCTAGCATTAGAATCTGTTTTAAAGAGAGCATTCTGTCCTTTCACGATTTTAATTAATGCTTTAATATGCAAATAAGACAGAGGAGATAAAATCCTGACAAACAGATGGCAAGTGAACTTTCTCTGTTCTGGCATGTTCTTAAGTTGCGGTATCATTTTTTTGGTTTTTTTTCAAGGCTTTTGCAATGAAGTGTGAAGCAGCAGCTCTGAGAGATCAGCAACATCTCATATCTTTGACGAGAACTTCTGTCTTTGAGTCAAACTTGGTTAATATTGGAGACATGCTACTGCAATAATGAGCAACTTTGCAATATTAATTGTAATAGCGAAATCCATCACCAGACCTGGGCTGACAGGATGAAGCACCCTAAGCATGTGTGTAAAGAAAGCAAATTCAATTTGACATTTTTTTTTGTAACATCAATAAACACAATAAAACTGAACACAAATTTTTTTTGATAATACTATTCCTTTTATCTATAAAATAACACTCAAAATGCTTCCATACTTTTTGACCACTGAACCAAATGACTTTAATTTTTCAGAGACTAATGTATAGTGTATGTATAGTTATTAGTGCAAAAATGTCTCCCAAAAAGTTTTTTTCAATGATTTTTAAGATGATATTCCATGTATTTCCAGGCCTGAAAAATAATTTAAATTGATATTTCCAGGCAGACCCAAGGACCATCTGGGTGCAGAATTACTGTTCTAAACACTTGGATAATCAGGATGAGGTAAAACCGACAACTGACCTTTTCCTCTTTCAGATGTTGGTCCAGGTCCAGTCTGATGAGTGAATGGTTGATCTTTAGGGCCAACGACAGAGCCATGAGGCCCCCAGCAAGCACCTGGTTCTGCCGTACGTCCAAACGCTGAATCTGTGGACTCTCGGCAAGGATCTCAGCCAAAGTCACAGCACCTGGCAAAAATGAGTAGAAAGCACAGGCTTAGTTATGAGGTAAAACAGAAAAAGTGGGGAAAAAAGGAAATTTAGAAGGAGTAGATGTGCCAAAGAAGCAGAAATGGCGAACCCTACCCTCGCATGTTATTCCTGTGGAGGCTAGGCCAAGTTGCAATAAAGAGCGATTGATCATGAGGGACTCCTTTAACGTGTGAACTCCTCTGTTCTCAAGGTTGTTTTTGCCAAGGTTCAACGTTTCGAGCGTTTTTAAGCGAGGCTGGAAAGAAAAAAACAAAAACAGGATGTTTAAGAAAACGTGCACTGATGAGCTTGTTTTTTAAATCACTTCTTATGATTCAAAAGTGTCCTTTTTCTGTACATTTGAATCCAATTACGGATGGTGAATTTATGTCACTTTGAGAGCTTTAAGTCTCACACGCCGTACCGTGGCAATAGATTGGCTCTCAAGAGCATATTAGCCGCGTCATTTATGAAGCACGATTAGCAGCCATATAAAGCAGGAGATAGCAGAGCACATGAGGGAAAAGCCATGTTGCATAACAGAACGTACACCATGCCAACTCGCTACACTCATTATTCTCACTTAGTCTCCTGCTTTAAATGAAAAACCACAGACAGCTTAAAAACAAGCTCAGAGATCAGCTCACAGTTCATTTGCGTCACCGTTACAACACTCAAGCATGTAAACTCCCACACATATACATACGCATAGACATTATAAGTGTATGTATACAAAACCATTAAGCTCAGTCAAAGATTCTGAGAAAGAAAGAAACTAGAGAAAATGTCATTTCAAACGTAAAACACTTCACCAGAATTTGTATTTGTCATATATTGATTTTAAGCTATCAGGTGTGTTTTTACTGTAAATATACTAATTTGCTAATATAAACTTTTACCCAAAAAATAAAACGCATCATTTACCCAACTTCATATTCAAATCTCTATAATTGTATTTTATTTTATGACACAGAAGATATTATGCGAGATGACTGACGTGAGGGTGAGTAAATTATAAAATCATCTATTTAAATAAATAAATAAATTAAATGTACTTTTATTAAAATTAAAAGAATGAAAGCAATTGTAATAATAATTATTATTGCTGATATTATTAGCTTTTTAACAATCCTATTTTGTTAAGTAATGCATAAATAAATAAAGTCCACTAATTTTAAACAAACATTGCAAAGCATTGTTAACAAAAATGGAGCAATTTAACCGACATAGCATCATCTAACAGCCTATGGTTGTCAACTTCAGTCATCCGATTTCCAATTGGTCAGACAAGGATCCGCTGAAAAATGTGGATAACATTGTGATTTAATTATGTTCTGCTGACATCAGAGAGTTGCGTGTCTACCCAAATAACCCATTTATTCACTCTCTCTCTTCTTCTGCCTTTAAAGAAACCCCAGGAAAAAAAGAAAGAAAGGTTAATAACAACCCTTCCTGTGTCATATTCGACACGACCAGCCATTGGACTAATTATATTCATTATGGCCGCATGGATGTCTACTTATCCTTCTTAATGACAGACCACATGAAAAAGCCCTCTAAACACATATCTATTATTTAATCAAACTGTTCCCATTTGGTACAGGCAAAATGGAATGAGCAGGCTTTATTTTTGGCCTGAATGAATTCTCTGTGAACACGCCAAAGGCCGAGAGAAGAGAAAGCAGGCCTTTAATTTGTAGCTTTTGATTTGAATCGCCATTCAGATGACAGAAAGGTACAGTTTATTCTGACAATCAGAGCTGCTGAAGAGGAATAGATATTATTAAGGATTAGAGATGAGCTTTCCAGTGAGGATGAGACAAGCCATTTCCTTTTGTTCTCTTCTCTTTTCTCTTTGTGTGTCAAACTCTGTCGTAGACCACAAAAAAAAAAAGAGATATATCCAGTAGCTGTCGTGTTGACGGTTTGGGTACTTCCTCTCCAAAGCCAAGCAGGGGCCACATGCAGTGTCACTGTTCGACTTTAATCAAAGCCGCACTCAGATAAAATGGGAATGAATAAATAACTGAAAAAGTAACATACCGAGTGAAAATCATTGTATTTACTACTACCTGCACCCTGTAGTTTATTCTACATGAACAGACCCATTCAAAAATTAAACTTCCTAGGAACACAAAAGGTGAACTTTCAAGTAAAGTCAATCACAACCCGGTCTGCAAAGCTTTCTGAAGCTATGCGATATTTATTGTAAGAAACAAAGTGAATCCCGTGAATCGTTCTTTGAAATCAGATCTTTTCAATGAATCGGTTGATGCTGTTAACAAGCCCAGTGTAAGTCAATCAAATTGATTCGGTTTACTGCTTAGTGAGCCGCTTACAATAGTAAACAAATTTATGAGTGAATAAAAGCATACATTTCCAGACTATAAGTCACAAATAGTCAAATGCATTTCATGATGCTGAAATAGTGCTTTTGCTTCTTTTTGTAAAGCTCCAGTCTCCATTAATTTCTTTCTATTTTCTCCTTTTCTGTTTAAAAGTCAAAAAAGTCATACAGGTTTGGAACAACATGAGAGTGTGCACATGATCACAGAACTTTCATATTTGGGGGAACCTTTTGCTTAAAATAAAATAAAACACAGTGTTAGAAGCAGTTGCGAAAATGTTTCAGCAAATTACTGATGCACAATCTTCCAGATGTGTTACTTTTTTAACTTCCTCTGCTTTTTTAATCACACTCTAGAAGTGCTGCTGTAATGATTAAAATTGCACATATCTCTATTATCTCGCCCGAGAGAAAATCTCACCAGAACATTCTGTAGATGGTTCATGCCAAGATGAGTGATGTGATTGTTACTCAGTATCAGCGTTCTCAAGCCAGTCTTCTGAGAGCTTAAAGCATCGCAAATCTCTTCCAAACCTGTGGAACAAAGAAAGATGACTACACAAGAGCTGAAATAAATTGTGCATTTTAACCACAAAAACCTTTTCAACCATGCACAATACGTCCTCAAATAAAAAGGGCATACCTGAGTCAGACACAGTATTGTTGCTCAGGTCCAAGGTTTTAAGAGTGCTGTTATATTTGAGGAGGTCGCCAAGTTGCATGGAGTCCTGGTAGGCGTTGAGCTTGTTTTCACAGAGGTAAAGCTCCTGTAAAGCGACGTTCCTTTTCAGAGCACCGACTAGGGCAAGAATTGAGAAAATCTTCAATAAGCATGGCGCTTTGTCCTTGTCCGAGATACGTGTGACGAAGAACTCTGGCACAGTGCTACAACAAAAGATGTCATGTAAGACAATCTGCACACAAAAAAAAAACAACCGTATTTCTGTGAATGCCCACAGCGGTTCTTCCAAATGACAACAAAGGCTCATTGAAAGCTTTAAGGTTGTGTAGGACTAACTCCATTATCATTTTTATTTACATCACTGTGATTATCATGGTCATCATTTTAATCGTCAACATCATTACATGTCCCTTTTAGGTGCCAGAGAAGCTTTCATGGGCTTTTTGTCTGTGGCCTCACAGAGCTGTCTGTCCAAATCAATGTGGCAGATTTGATCAGACCCTTTCGGTTGCATGCGGAATGCCAACATCGTCATCATACACAGTAGGAACCAAATAGGGGGATCGTTGAATTGATCGGAGGGACTCCACTGTGCGAGTCAGCGAGTCCCGCAATCAGGGCCCCACCGATCAATAGCAATGATCAGAAGCTGGGCGTCCTGCTGGGAAGAATGAGGGGGGCGGCCGAGTGGCCCCAAAATATCAAATGGATCCACATGCCGCTTAAAGAGACAGAGCCATGAAGACATAGGATGTGCCACTCCACTCCTCCATCTCATTTAAGGTCATTTTACTTGAGTTCTGTTAATGGCCTATGTCTACAACATTCATTACCCATTTCTGGGGCTCCCACTTTCATTCTGATGATTCAGCAGTGCCAATAATCTCTTTATATGCATAGAATACCCTAATGAACAAAAAGAGCAGTATGATACACTGCAATGCATTCGACCAATGTGATGAATGAATTGAAAGTTACATCAGTCGAAATTTTGAAATTTCAATTTGATACGTTTTTACACAAAATTATATTCCAATACGAAAATAAATAAATTATGAAATGATCGTACTTAATAATAAAATAACATGCATTTTAAATTATTAGTACATCCCAAAGTGAAAATTCTGTCATTAATTACTCACCCTCATGTTGTTACAAATCTGTAAAGACCCTGATGACCTGATGAAATTGGAGAGCTATCTGACCCTCCATAGATAGAAATACAAATGTTCCCAGGTTCAAAAACATAGTAAATACATTGATAAAACAGTCCGAGTGACATCAGTGGCTCAACTTCAGTTTTGTGATGCCACGAAAATACTTTTTTTGACTCAAAGAAAACTAAAATAATTTACTCAACCATTCTTCTCCCCTGAGTTATGTCTTCTGTCAAAGATTGTATTTGATGTAATTAGCACTGTTTAAGTTCAGAGGAAATTCCATAGTTTTTACATTATAATAATACATGTCCCAATGACTGTGTTTTGCACAAGTTTAAAGGGCCGACACATCTCTCATCTCAAAGCTGTAGCTGTTGTCCTGTGTCCTTTTCAAGAGGCTAGCTCTACAGTGCCGTGGGAAAGACTCCATCTCACAGTGAGCTGGCCGAAGTGTCCTGAATGGATCGGTGCAGCAATGTGTAAAGTGACAGGAAGAAGATTACGACATCTAATCCAAGCCCAGTCTAGCTGTTAGGGTCACTGGGCCAAAATCTGCCACTCCTCCCCTTGTCCTGCTTCATCTGTTCCTGCTGGCCAGGGCTGCTCATGGAGAACGCTCATTTCAAACACATGCTATCTGTACTTATACTGACATATTGCAGTATTCACACGAGAGCAAGCGAAGCAACTCGTAGACTGATATTAGCACTTTTTTTCATCATTAAAAACATTGGGTGTGATTTTTAAAGATAACGCACCCTTTGAGACAATATGTTGTGCTATCGTGATATCATTTAAGAACTCAAAACTGTATTAAACGCACTTAAGTACCAGGAAAATTTACACAGATCTTGCTAGAATGACACTAAGCCAAATGTCACAATAAAAGAAAAAAAGTATTTTGCCATCCTTATGATGAGTCTATGTTAGCACATTTGCACTTTGCTATGCATTTAGCACACATTAATGCAAATGTACTAATCATCAGACCATGTAAGCTTTGTTTCTTCATCAACAGATATGGATAAATATAGCATTACATCACCTGCTCACCAATGAAATCTCAGCAGTGAATGGGTGCCGTCAAAATGAGAGACCAAACAGCTCATAAAAACAGAACAATAATCCACAAGGAATCCATCAATTAACTTTTATCAGTCATTTGTCTGATTGTCCCAATTCTCATTCCGAAGGCACCCATTCACAGAATTTTCCACTGCATATTTCTTTAAGTTATACAGTTGACCCCATTTCCCACAATGCACCTGTTAGCATTATTTGCATTTCACAGCACAGGGTCATATTCTCAGGCCGCTAGCACCCAAACTTTCTTCCATTCTTAGATCGCATGCACTTCAAGCGGATGGTGTGTGCTGGGCATACCAAGTGTGAAGAGAGGCTTGCCGCTCAGGCAGGTGTTTTCAAGGTGTAGCACTGTCAGCCTGCTGGTGAGAAGGGCTTTTGACAAGGCCTGCGCGGCGTAGTCCACCATAGGCAAGTTGCAAGCATCCAGCCTCCACAGGCATCCACTCTGAAGAGACCAGACAGCAAACCATCAGAGAGAGAGAGACTCAGAGGCCTGGTTTTGCCCTCGCTGCGGACTGGCCTCTCTGTCTCACCCCCTCTCATCAAAAACCCACCCTGTCTACAGAAGCAGAAACGTCAAAACCGGAAAACAATTCTGACGGGAGGTTCCCAAAGATCTGCAGGCCATTCCGGAGTTTCATCCTTTAGTCCACCACTTCAAAAGTGTCCAGATTTTTTCTCCTCTCCCTTTCTTGGGAGATTTTGATTGATCTTGTATAATACCGCCTGAGAGCGTGCCTTTGGTTTTTACCATTGAAGTCCTCATCACCATGAGGTGATGCCGTCTTTCATCTAGAGCTGTTGCTAAATGAACACATATTGTCAGGAGTTTTATGAGGACTATAATGATGTCCATTAAAATCAAAGTGTGAATGTGGCTTTATTCAGCAGTGCGGACATTTTCATCTTTGATGCATGGTAATTCATTGCTTCCAATTCAATCTGAATACCACTGTGAGGTATCGGTTCAAACTTGATGACACATTTAAAACATGAGGCGTGTCATAGGACTTTAAAAAAAAAAAAATTAAAGCAGCTGTTTGCATAGATTTTTTAAAAATTTTAATTAATTTACTTTTAAGATCAAATGTCAAGTTGCCGTAACATAAAATGTGCAATAGATTAAAGAATGAGTATTTTTTGAGTAACTGAATCAGCCTGAAAAAAAAATTAGATACAACTTTTTTTTTCTTCATGAATGCATCTGTGAATCACAAAGTAGCGTTTGCATGCATTCATTAAAAACATTATTTCTGCAATATGGTTAAAAAACAGCATATTATAACTGAAATATTTATGTTTAACTCATTGGGCAGTAGGATTTCATGTGCAGTGTGGAAATGTTCAAATCTTACCTGTCGGAGGAGGTGTGACAGCGACAGCCAACCTGAGAATCCCATGCCTGAGTTTGAGGACACATCGAGGTGTGTAGCTGACTCGTAGTATAAAAACATATCTAGCAAAGATGATGCTCCCTTATGAGAAAAAATAAATCGATATCAACAAGTAAACAGAACCCTAACAAAAAATATATTTTTGTACAGTGTTTTATGAGCGGACACAAACATGACAGCATTTATTTGTTTATTTATTTATTTGGCGCGAATGCAGTTGCTAGTTCGGTTTTGGGCAAATCATTGCTGCAGAAAAACCCGACAAAAGCGATTAATCAAAAGCGCCACGGCAAAAAATTTTAATTTACCCCATTTTTAGTGAATTGAGGATTGTCTACCTCAAAACGATGGTAAGAAAACATGGATTCCTGTTTCATGCAATAAAATGCGACTATTAGTCAGTAATTAGTCACAAACAAATGACTACAAGAACTAAGAACCATTTTCACAGTTATTGACATTATAAACCCAGCAAAGTATTGTTATTTTAAACAAATAAATAAATAGCAATATGTGCTTCTCATAGAAAGACTAAGGATGTTAGGGGACATTTTACATCTTTTTGTTTATCATTTATAAATATGGTCAATCGACCAATGGACTGTCTTTTGTAAAGGTGACCAGCCCAATCACACGTCGGTGGGCGGAGTTAGTGTAAATAGCCTCTGCCAATCACACGGGCTATTTACACTCTGTTAAGGAAAATATAATGCAATAATATATTTATTATTACTAGCTGATTTAATGCATATATTTATTTTTTGTTCAAGGTGGTATATGCAGTCTTACTGCAGTTCGTAAAGCTTTACCAAAAATAAATAGGCTGCAATTTGAAATGTGACCCAGCAATTGAACCAAGCTTGAAAACAGCCTTAAATTCAAATGTTCATATACTTACATTTTCCTCAAGCTCGGCCCCCTGCAGACTGATAAAATCAAATTGCACTGATTTCAGGATCTCTTCAAGAGATTCGCAGGAGCAATAATCTAACCGCTCACCTGGAAAAGCAATCAAAATGGAGATACCACTATTTACACTTTGGGTGACCCTCTCTCTACCAAACGCATTTGCTGTGACAAATTTCTGGATAAACTAACACCAAACCAAGACCTGCACTGCACAAACTCTGCCCCTCTATAGTGAGGCGTATTAGACACTAACACACATAACACGATCACGTCTGATCCCCTCCCTTCAGCGGAGGAGACAATCAAAGAGCTTCTGATTATGCAGGAACAGATGACTTTTAAACAAAGCCCTGAGAAATACTTTGATGGCCACAGCAGTCCGTCTATATTAGACACGCGTTCCAAGGCCCCCTTCCCCTCATAAACTCTTATCTTCCTGGTCGGGGAGAAGCCAGATCGCTCAGAGCTGCATGTTGGGGAGATAATAATTTATTCATCATTAGCATAATCATTTGTAATTTTTTTTAACAATAATCACTTAACTGTACCATAGGAAGGGGGATCAGAAATCCCATTTTTCTAATCCCCTCTGCCATGTGCAGATAATGACACTGAGACTTGGAGTTAGATGGCATCAGTGTGTGACAGGGCGCAGGAAGCCAGAACATGCTGACCCGCACTTCAAGCTCACTTCTGCTGGTATCAATAACCGCTGTTTCAGTCATCAAAGGGACAGCAGTTTAATCCCAAACTAATGCCCTTCAGCATCCGCATGTACATTTCAATTAACAGGCTCGTCAAAGTTCTGATCTTATCAAAGTGTGGTAGCTCTAAAAAGTACATGCGGTACCACACTTCAGGGATAATGGGACTGCTACTGCTAGGCAGCGTCAAATCCACATACAAAACTGTCTAAAATGCATGCAATGAAAATCAAAATGGACAAAAAACAAAACAAAAACAAAAAAATGGACTTCAGTAGAACAATAGGCAAAATTTACAATAGGACTGTGAATCACTATTGTGATTCTGATTGGTCAGTCACAGTATTCAGCAGAGCAGTGTTTTCTAATATTCTCTGTCATCCATGACAAAGCTATATTTTAGTAACTGAAACTGGTCAACACACTTTTGTGGTCGTCCGTAACTATTATACGTTTTGGCAAATTGTGACTAATTTCTCATTTATTTTCTTACTCTGATTTCAATGTTTGTGATGGACCTTCGTGTTTATATTTCCCTGCTTATCCACTGCAAACTAGAGGCCTCGATTATGATTATTAGTATGAGATATTTTTGCAGTGTTCATCTTGCTAAGCCAGTTGCTTTGAATATTTTAATTAGGGCTGTGAAAACAATGAATTGCGATTAATCGCACACACATACATGTACACATATATACAGGACACACACGCTATATTTTTCTTAGAGGAAGCAAATTTCACAATTTAATTTCAATTTATTTATAGTTAAACATTCTCTGAAACATTTAATAACATTCTCTGAACCAATGATGCAATTTTGGGGCAGCAAAGTTAATCTGGGACGTTACCTTTTACTTAAACCACTGGTTGATACAAGGTCACTGTGTGCGAATGCTCATTTCTTCCGTATCTTTTCCATATAAAAAGGAAACGTTTTAGGGGCAGTGTTTTAAAATTTCTCGTGTTTTGTTTACAACAATGAGTGAATGAAACCAGTTGGCTACATGTTCTTATGGCCCCATAATTTCCATAGATTCTTAAAACAAATACACTTATACGTGATTCCACATTTTAGCGCAGCACAAAAGGGCAAATTACCCGAGTTTTACAACCGAAGGAAAGATAAACAAAACATCTGATTGCTAAAATGCATGTTTGAACCTTCCATTATGTTGTCACGGTTGGTGTGCATCTCCTCCCAGAGTTGTGTCTATGAATTTGAAAGATTTTCTGTTTGTTTTAGGATCGCGCAGTAGAGCGTTTACAGCAGGTCAGACTAGTGATGCCAAATACGTGCTGATGGAAAGATGAATAAAGCAGGAATACCTGGACGGATGAAGGGATGAGCGTCTCAGGTGAAATGATAGCGCGGGGGATTTTTCTGATGGTGTTTAGCTTTGAAAAACCAATAACGCTGTTCAAGGGGGATAGCAAAAATAATAAATAGTGAATTACTGAACTTACCTGACAGGTCAAAACACCTGGCTCTGTCAGTAACACAAGTAATTTGCTGTGTGAAAAAGAGAAAGAAAAGAGATTTCTGTACTCGTGGTTTCAATATTGAATAGTTCAAAATACATGAGCAAATTAAGTCAGTTTTGAAATTGTATAAAAGAACATGAAAGTTAAAAAAAAGCTCATTTAGGCCCTAATTTCATACTTGTTTGCGTATAACATGAAAGCACTGAGCGATAGGTATCACAAAGTATTTGGTGAATCTTGTAATTGCACGCAACGTAATCATCAACGTTTGAAAGTGACACCAAACAGTTTATGTTGATTTCAAGTACGTCACAGCGCAGATCATTTGAGCTCAATCTGGCAATCTAGCCGCTAGACTGTAGCTAGCAGATGGCAGTTAGCATCTATCAGGCAACGGACTGATGAAGTCCCTCAGTCAACCTGCTGTAAACACGAACAGGACGTCATATGGGATTTTGCGTTTAGAGCAAAACAAATTAAGCATCGCAATGTGCGAACGAACACTCTCACGGTTTAATATTATTCCGAAAGAAAAGACTCGACAAGGCTGACTTCAGGCCATGGTTTTGTACCTCTCTTTCTTTGTTTGATGTTTTCCATCTTAATAAATGTGGAAACTTCTGAAGCCCTTCGCTGCTAAGCAATGTTCTGTGCTGTGTATTGAGGAAAATGAAATGACAAAGTACAAAATGCATTGATGTGTCAGGAGGGAGAGGACAAAATGAAGTGATAAAAAGAGCTTTGCTTCCTCCAGGCAGAACGGGACACAGCTTATAAACTTGACTTCCACAGACGGCATCTCAAGTGCATTTCCAATTCTTCACTCAAAGACTCCTGGAGACCCACTCCAGCGCTCTGCAGTCTGGGTGGCTTTGTATTAGCAACTGTTTGAGAGCATATATTTCTCCTTTTTTCCTCATTTAATTAGTTGAAAAAATTATTTCGAAACATTTTATACAGTAAAAGCTCTCAGGGATTAAAATCAGCCGCACATTTTCCTTTCAGCATCTTTTCTGCAATAAAGGATAAATTATTTAAAATAACACGACCTTTTATCTCACACCCTTTGAAGGCAGCAAATTAAAAATGTAAATTGGGATCTAATTAATATGCAAATATATTCATTCCCAGTTAACAATTAGCAATTAAACCTGCAGTGTCTAGAAAGAGCATAGACAAAATTAATAACTTAATTTATCATTAACAAAATGAAAATGTACACAATTTTTTTTCGCTTTAAAATTGTTACGCTGTCTCCCTGCCTCTTCATCAGCACCAGAGCCGGGGAAAGAAGAAGAAGAAGGAAAAAAAGACATTTAATAGAACAATTTGGTGCTTGTCATAGAAAATGATAAATAACTAGCCTCAAAAACAACATGATCGGCTACATGGATGGTGACTGCAGCGTTGCATCTCTAGACGGCTGGCAAGGAAATAAACATGCCTATTTCATACAGTAAAGAAAGAAATCACTGCGAATCCTCACAGTCTAGAGGGTGCGGTGGACATTAAAGATTAAAAGTGGGAAAGTTATTTATACTCTACGGTGTTTAGATGTGAGAGATTGTGAAATTCCACTCCGTATTGAGGGGGGAGGACAGTTATTTCACTTCAGACACTCTGTGGCTTTCTGATGAATGTTCAGCGCTCACAGCTAAGCAGCTCGACAGAGTCAGGCTGGGAGCAAGGATGTTTTCGGGGAGCTCTGCAGCACTGCATTCGCTCTAATGGGAGGACGATTCAGTCTGAAATACAAACTTCTCACAAAATCTACGCCTTATCCTGCAGGGAGATGTGAAATGCTGAATCGTTTGATGATGCTTCCTCGGCTTCTGAGGCAAGCACTCATACTGTATGGGGCGCTTCTGTAAGTCTTTTCTCTTTGTTATTTTCTGATTCTACAATTGCCACCACCTCCGACAGGATTTGCACTTCAGTGGCGGTGACACTTCAACAAACGTTACTCATTTACAAGCCCCTGGGATAGTAACTCATATCAAGAAGTTTCTGTGTGTTCTGAGGCAGAGTGGACATGGAAAACTTTGAACGAGAAACTTCTAGACTGAGCTTATGACGCTAAACAAAGAATCATGAGAATGAGAAGAAAAATAATAATAATACTTTAAAGGAAGTTCACCTAAAAATAAACCTTTAGGCCATGCGAGATGTGTTTCCCTCAGTTTTACAGATAAGGCTTAAGGCTAGTCCTTGACTAAATGTAAATCTGAGCTTGCACTGATTGATCTTAAAACATGTCAGTGCCTTTGTTTTGTTTTAAGATGCACGTCAAATTTTGCAAGACATCGCTTGCTCTCCAGCGGATGCTGTGCAGTGAATGGGTGCCGTCAGAATGAGTCTAACAGCTGAAAAAATCAGCTAAAAAAAAAATAAAGTAATCTATAAGACTCCAAGCAACGGTCTTAGAAAGTTAAAATGCTGCATGTTTGGAAGAAACAATCCATTACTAATGCATTTTAATTTTTATAAGCCATTATTTATGGCTAAAATACCTAATCCTAAAATAATCTCTCAGGCAATATATATTTTCACTGGAGAAAACAATACTGGATGTATTTTAGCCAGAAGCAGTGGTTAGAATTTAAAAACACCTTAATGATGGACTTAATGCTGCTTTTTTACAAGATGTCAATTGATGGACTGGAGAGGTAAATTATTATGATGCTTTTTAACGGCTTTCTGAACAAGTGATGCAATGCTAAATCTGTCCAATTCTGTCGTGATGAAGAAACTCATTTACTGAAACTCATCTTGGCAGTGAATTTTCAGCTTTTTAAATTTTTTTATTTTCGGGTGAGCTATTCCTTTAAGCGTTTAGCTAGTGTTGAACTAAGGGGGCCCGGGGTCCTTTATACAGGCCTTTTGTTTGTTTACCACTTGTGTGAAGATGTAACCAAAAGCAATACTGTTTTACCCACTTTTAAAAAAATCAAAGAAAAGAGAAAGCCCACGGGTGCAATAAAAGCTTTAAATAGTTTTCAGCAGTCATCCTCTAGGGACGATCCTGCCTGGAAAAAAAAAAAACACCTAATTTGATAAATATGCTCTTTAAGCAGCAAATTTCATTTAGCATTCTCTTATTAGAAATTCACACGCAGTGCTCAACTAAATATCCTTCCTTTTAGCTTCTGCTTAACCATACATATTTCACCCTTTTAGGGGGACCACCTACATTCCTTTCAAATGCAGTGGGGTTCATTAGCAGCGTGGAGATAATGCCGAGAGTGTGTTTAATGTAAGCACTGCTAAGTCCTAATTTTCCACAAATAATTCTCCTTGATCTAATCGTAAATTTATGCAGAAGAGAAACCAATGCTCTTAACGTTGCTGGTCAAAGTAAAATAAGTGCGGGGCTTGAATTATGCATGCATGCTCACGTGTGAGTGTGTGTATTTGTGTGTGTGCTTCTCATTTCCTTTCATTTACCTGTTTGTTATTGTCTTGCTTTTTTAGTTCAATAAAACGTGGTTGGCTAATTAACCTGCTCCCTAAGAGGGATTAAAATGTGTTTATTTTTCTTTTCATCCTCTTTCTTTCTTTAATTTCAAAGTTATTTTCACCAAATAATGTTCATTACACATAGCTATTTCAAACCAAATCTTCTGCACAAATAACCTAATATTAGCAGGAAATCAAAGCGTGAGAAGTGTTGTGTGTATTAATGCGCACACTCCACTGTACCTTTAATTGATCAAGAGCCTTTGGGTTTGGTTTCACATGGTGCTTTTCACAGCTCTGCTTGTAGGCCAGAATTATATCTGTCAAAGTGAGACTGTCAGCTACAACAGAACAAATGTTAAACCCACATATTAGAGCCACATCAAGAATATTCCATTTACATTCCATTATATAAAAAAGAAAGAAAGATAGAAATAAATTAGCTACCTGACATACAGTATATGAGTTTTTTTTTTATTCACATTAAACTATTTTGTTGTATATTTTCCTTAATTTATATTAAGTATGATTCATTAAAAATTTAAATAATACTTTTCTTCATCAAGGATGCATTTAATTGTTCAAAATTGACAATTAAAGTCAATAAATTGTCACACAATATAATAAACTAATAATAATAAACACTATATTAGTAATGACTGTCACGACCAATAGATGCTAAAGCATTCAGCTTTGACATCACCTGAATAACATTACAAATAAATTACATTTTAAATTATATTAATGCTGAAAACGGATTAAAGGTTAAGATTAGATATTAAATAATTTCATAACATCACTGATCGTTTCATAATATAATTGAAATGTATTTTAACCAAATAAATGCAGGATTGGTGATCAAAAGGGATTTCTTACAGACAAGAAAAAAATCCTTTTGACCCCAAACTGACCGTGTCTCACACAGCAATCAATGTAGCTTTTGTGACAAATGATGTTACATGAATAAACACAGGCGCAGCTGATCTGAAGAGGCCGTCTGCATAACATCAACACCGTCTCACCCTCTTGAAGTTCTGCCTTTCTCTCCACAAAGTCAGACACCATCTGCTCATCTGGGGGAAATGATACACGTTTTTCTCTGCCCTCCTTCGTGGACTGAGATGTTGCCTCTTCCTCTGAGTGCCCTATCATTCTTCTGCTAAGAGTGATGTCCCACAAAGTTGATTAATCAAAATTTCCGTCAATACGTAGCTCTGATGTCGTACTCTTCTATGTCAGACATCCCATTAGCTCAGACGTCAGCCCTCTGAACTATAAAATCCTTCACATATAATAACATCTCTGGACACATTATCTGTCCCTCATTACTGCAGGAAACAAACCATGAAATGTCCTCCAAAATCTGCTTCTGTGAATTGTGTTGTGTTGTTATTCTGTAGCCTAATAGTCACTAGGCAAAAGGAAACTTAAACTCGCAGCATAGCACTTCTACAAAACAGTTACAGGATACCACATAGTCAATTATTCATAAACTATGTGCCTCTCAACGCTAGTACAGCTCTATATAAGTCAACATCAAATATGCACATGGGGAAACAGAGCCTAAAATATTTTTTGAGGGCTACTTACTGTTGTAAATATACCTCACATTAAATGTATAGCAGTACTCTGAAAAATCTGTAAAAATAGGACACAATATATTGTGCAGGCTACTTAATATGAGAGATTTGCCCATAAGTTATTGATTGTTTACATGTATTTTATCTTTATTTACCATTTTGCACTGCTATGCATTGTGGTTAATGATTAAAATGAATCTACAATGTATCCTGTTTTAACAAAATTAATGAATCTATAAAAAATAATAGGCTACTGTTGATGAGAGACAAGGACCAGATCTAAATTTACATTATATATCTACCATTAATATATGCACCTATAATGTATAAAATCTGTATAGTAGTAGACTGTTTTTTTTTTTTTATTTTCTCTACCAACTAGTAATATTATAAAAATCTAATGAGAAATACTGTCAAATTGATACTTATTTTTAGTTCACCTCTGAAACCATAGTTTAACCTAAGACAATGTAATACAGTCACCAATTCAGAAGGGGGAAAAGACACACATTTACTAAATGTATAATAAATTACTCCTATGCATTTACTAGTTATCAAGTGTTTATAAATGCTCTTTTCTAGCTTTTTTTCCAATTAGTCTTTTTTATTATATAACAAAACCGTTGTAAATGTTTATCTAATTTAAAAAACAGTATAAAACTACATATCCCATCAGGCATTGCAAAACCAGGAACCACGCCGCCATCATTCTAACCAATAGCGTTCGCTGAGCCTCACTCTGATGAGCAGTTTTGCGGGAACTTTGGAGAGGAAGAGCTGTTACAACTCGCCACTCACCCACGAAAGGTTAGTAGAACGTTCTCCGTCTGCTTTGATAAAGCATAATGCATTTAGTAACAGATTATGAGGAAATGTCATTGGCTCTGTTGTGATAAAAAGCCATGATATGGTAGCTAACCGTGCTAGCATAACAAGTTGAAATAGTTAAGCGGAATTTTACAGTTTCCCCCTCAAATACAATATCAGCAACCCAGTGCTACTCTCAAAGATAACACTTGTGACATTTACCGCGTGTTTTATCACTCATAAAAGCTTGTATCACATGACCGAGCTGAAACCGCAGCTCTTAGGAGTCTGTTGTAAAAGTGAAACAAAAAGCATAATTGGAAGGATGCACATTTCAGAAATGTCATCACGGAGTTTGTCATCAGTTGTAACGTTAATATTTAAATGCTAATACATCTGTGATGCTGAAAGTTTTCAATGTATCTAATTTTTTGTCAACAGTAAGGAAATAAAGGCCAAACGCTTACCTTGCAAGACAGTTTTAAAGACTTTTATGACACACCCTAGTATTAACGTTTCCTAGTATTAATGACCTAAGAAAACATGAAGTGTAAAGCCACATTAAACTTGAATTATGTTCTTTCCACCTGATTTTTTTTGTCCCATACCAGATAAGGAGGAACTTATGTTTTGCACTGTTTAATTGATCACTAAAATAATGTAATCAAATGTGTGGACCTGACAGATTTTCTGAGAAAATCTATACATAGCAGAGATTTTCAAAAATGTGATTTCCAGGGCTGCTTAAGACATAAAATATTGAAATAAATAAAAACTAGGGCTGCCCCCTAATTGTGAAGAGCATCACGCTCACTGCAGGACAGATGAATGTACCAGTGCGCTCAACTGTTTTTAAAATACCGGTCATTTTGGGTCATACAGATAAGAATAACACACATTCGTGTACACATATTAATATGTAGGGACTCTACGTTTACTTGTGTGCATTTACAAAATAAAAAGCTAATTGTGCTTTTGTTAAATAATGAAAGCAAGAATGCGTTTGAGCGTGACACACAGTGTATATCTTTGCCCTAAAGACATATAAAAATATATCTGTAGAGAGCGAAGTGTGCACTTTCAAATGAACCAATTCAAATTGAAAACAAATAATCTGAGATTATGTAATGCGTATGAAACATGCATACAGGCGCGTAGCTACCGCAGAGATAAGTGTAGCTGACTTTATCTCTTAAACCGAGAACAAAGAAAGCACTTGTTGATTAAAATGTTAATGCAGACACTTTACATTTTTTCACTGACACCTTCATAATCATTACTTTGTGTGCTTGAGCACTTATGAGGGTAAAGGCAATTAAAAGTTAATAATAACGGTTAATTAATAAACGTGCGATTAATCTACTAATGCTTAAAATGAGCAGCTACTAGTTGACCTGAAAAATCCCTAGTCAAGGCATAAAAAATGTAAAAGGTCATGTAAAAATACATGCTAACATTAAGACAGTTTAAATAATTTTTTCACTCATCTTTATGTACTAATGTTGCTAATATATTTGTCGTAGATAATGTCATAAAAATAAAGTCATAAAATCTGTATTATTCCTAAAGGTCCCCAATTTAGTTCAGTTGTAATGGAACTTGTTTCTTTTGTTTGATAGAGAACATTTTTAATTATTCAGTAAAATGCCACCAAAGTCCAAGGCAGATGGTGCGAAGAAAGCAAGAGCTCCAGCCAAGAGGAAACTGGCTGAAGAATTCCCACCTGGAGAAGTTCTGACGGATAATGCAAAGAAAAAATGGAAGCTTGGGTCAGCCGCGGGGCAGGGAGGTTTTGGCCTGCTGTATCTCGGTAAGATTGTAAAAAAACTGGGAAACCGATGCTCCAATGCTTTGTTTTATTTATCAGTTGCTCAAATGTGAATTTGTCATACATCTTTTAGCAAATGAAGACTCTTCGGGATCTGTTGGCGCTGATGCATCTTACGTCATTAAAGTGGTGAGGGACTTTTATTGCTTTCGGCAGATATGTCTAGATCTCTTTGAACGCCTGATGTTTGGGTGATCAGCAATGTAATGTCAGTCAATGAAAGGCATTTCTGTGACCTTAACTAGAACTATAATCAAATGTAAAAAAAAAAATTGTATAAACTTCAAGGAATTATTTTCTTTACCTTAATGAATTTTATTATTATCTTAAGTAAACAAAGCAATAAAACTTATTATTATCTGATATATAATAACTTGGGTGAAAGAGTATGACTTGCATTGAAGACTGTAAAAGAGATCTGGGCTAGTAAGCAACCGTCTAGCGATACCCTAGCAACGAATTTTTACATTTTACAAGCAAATTAAATAAACACACATAGTGCTTTGGTAAAATGACATTGCTTGGAAGTGTGATAATGAATATATATTTACCTCTGCTGGGGTTTTTTTAAAATGCGCATAGGTTCATGTTTTTATATTTTATTCTAAATGTCAGTTATTTTTGGTGATTATTTTTTACTGTGTCTTGCAGGAGCCCAGTGACAACGGCCCTCTCTTCTCTGAACTGAAGTTCTACATGCGAGCTGCCAAACCCGATCTAAGTATGCCCTTGTGACAGCAAACACACCCTAATATGCATGCCGAGCCAGACTGAAAAAAGTCGAAGAGCAACACTTTTAATTAAAGAAAGTTCTGAGCTCACCATTGAGGGCCTTATGGAGACAGACAAACCACAACTCTCTGCCTTTGGTGGCTCTTATGGCTGCCCCAAGGCCACAGCATTGCGCTTTATTTAATAACAATCCAAATGTCAGTCTCCCTTGACAATTAACTGCTATATTACTAAGGGATGCTCATGTTTTATTCATTGGAATATTGTAATGTTGGTAAATATTTGTCCCACCAGCAGATTACCTTGCGGCACGCTTGCAGTTTGGTCCTTGAGGAATACTCTTATATTACTTTGAGCATCAACAAGTTTAAAGAATAAAAGTTTTGAATGATTTACCCACTTCAATTATGAATTGATCATTTGATTGCATTTAACAGTTATTGTGATAAGCTCGCTTAGTCATTTTATAACTGATTTAGCACGCTGTAGTATTTCTTGATTTCAGTTTGAAGTGAAATAGTTAATATGCTGTCAATCCTGTTTGTGATAGAATGTTTTATGTTTATTCAGTTGGGGCTTGGATGAGGTCAAGAAAAATGGACTATCTGGGAGTTCCAAAATATTGGGGCTCTGGTTTTCATGAGAAAGGTGGTAAGAGGTAGGATGATAATGCAAAAGTATAATAAAGTATAACAATGCACCTTTTCAAAAGTTTTTTTTGTCTATTTATGATCTTTTGAACATGCAACAAGCCCATTTAAAGTACGATGATTTAACCTAAATCTTCGTGACAGGTACAGATTTATGGTCATGGATCGGTTTGGAACAGACCTACAAAAGAAGTTTGAGGGAAATGAAAAGAAATTTCCAAGGAAGGTGGTTCTTCAGCTGGGACTCAGACTTGTAGGTTTCTCCAAATTTTGAAAGTACCAATCTGGGCTGAAAATTGAATGGGGGATCAAGTTAATATTATTATTTAAAAAAAATTATTTATTTATTTCTCGATCAAAATGTGTTCTAATAGATGGGCTTTCTAAAATAAATTGAGCAATATGGGAAGCCACTCTTACTGAGAAAAAAATACTAATAATTATTCAATGTGTAAATACAAATATTTTTTTTTTTTAGCTCTTTTACACATGTATAGAATCTTTCCAATGACTGTTGTGGCAGTTGCAGGCAGTGGAAGAAAATCTTATATTCCTGTATTATTATAAAATCTCATATTCTAACATATCTTTCATCTCTCTAGCTTGACATTCTGGAGTACATCCATGACCATGAATATGTGCATGCAGACATCAAAGCCTCCAACCTCCTTCTGTCCTACACCAACCCCAATCAGGTTTGTTTCAAGCCTTCCACATGTTTAACAGATCTCTGTTGCCATGGCTGTACGGCTCTAACTGTAGAGCTGCAGAAGGCTGTGTGTGTAGACTGCAGGACTATACAGAGCTCCTGCTTCTTTTAATTGGAGTACCAGTGATTTGCAATGTAAGAAACTACTTGTCTTATTTTTTTTTCCATCTGTTAATGAGATTTGGGTGGAGAAAAAAGCAAAACAATTTAAGCCTTTAATGCGGCTCATAAACTGGAGAGATTAGAGACAGTATTGAAGCTGTCTCTAGCAAATAAGGTTTGGGGGCTGGGCAGGGGCAAATATTTAATTTGAAGATTAATAATGTATCAGTGGTGTATTATTAAGCTGCTATTTTTAAAGTCACAATTTAAAACTCGGCCTCTTGGGATTAGTCGCTGCTTACTTGGTGACTCTGAGCATCCTTTTTTGAAATTGCAAGGGTGTTTTTTTTTTTTTTTCTCTAAATCTGTGTATAAAATGCATGGGGTGTTGACTAAATTACAGAAATGCTTAAAGGAGTAATTAGGGATGGAATATTTTTGGCAATTTCTTATTTCGATCATCGCTAGATTTCAAAAACGATTAGTAGAGGGGACGGGGCATGGCCGTGATCGAGATGATGGAAATATCTTCAAACTATTATGAAAATGAATGTTAAAAATAAAAATGTTACATGTCTATGAAAACATGAACACATGATTAGTTGTCACATTATGATTATGATGCAGCAATGTTATTAAAAAAAGCATCTAAAGTGAAGCCTGAGGTGAAGCTGACTTTATGCCAATAAACTAAAACCCGTTCTATGACACTTCCTATTATATTAATCAGATAACTTAGATGCGCAACATAAATGTAACATTACAAGTTGTATCTGCACAAGTGGATCATATGCTAGTTACGTGCTATAGTGAGAGAGAGAGTAAGAGCTCCCGTCGTGATGGGCTTTTAACAACGCACCGAAACACAAGTAAGAACGGATTTTACTATAGATCTCACATTCTATAAAGTTCTCATCATAATGCTAGGTTTATGAAATTGTGGTGAACTTTTTACGTGCTATAATGACAGTGAGAGAGCAAGAGACAGAGAAAGAACTCCCACCATTGCTTACAACAGCATGCCGAAACACGGACATGGAGGGTTTACTGTAGATTTCGCATTTTATAAATTTCTTTTTTAAAAAACAATGGGCTAGACTAAATGCTGAATTCTGAACAGAATGTGAATATATTATTCCAAAAGATTTAATTTTAAACTCAAACTAAAGTTAGCAGTTTAAATCAGGCAAATCTTACAGAGAGCAAACTCAAGTTCATCCAAGTGGTTTCTAGATGATAACTCAAAGTAATTGTTTCATGCTGTTTAGCAAGTCAGATGTTTATTCTGTAATCACTTGAATTTGGATGAATTTGTTTCTGTTCGAATATTAAGCATGTTTTATATTTTAAGACAGTAGGGAGGACAGTTTTGTGTTCTATATATTATTTTGGGTTGTTGATGCTGGTGGTTTCTAATGAACAGCCCCAGTTTTGAAGACCTCGTGACAAAAGTTAGTTAAAATAGTTTTTTGAAAACTTTGTGATGTTTGTCACTGTAGGTGAGCTGTTAATCTTTACTGTTGCAAATTGGCGTATGCAGTTATTTCTGAGACACTCTACCTGGACACATCAAATAATTTTGCACTTTTTGGGAAGGTAATAGGTGCACCTGCAATTTGTGCACTGTCTGTTTTGGTATCTTTGGAACTCTTGTTAACTGCTTCCTGTTGCTTTGAAAACAAAGTGCTAATTGTCAGATCTCTTTTATAAGCGACACATACTGCTAATTGGCAATCAGACTGTTTGCAGCTTCAGATGGGATTTATTTGTAGTAATCTTCAGTTTATAGTAGACTTTATTATACTTGGTGTTATATCCATAATAATTTTTCAGTTTTTTTCCTGTAATTGTTTTAGCAGTGCTTTACATTTTTTTTGTTGAATAATAAGCATTTGATTGTAACACTTTTTTTTTTTTTTTTTTTTTTTTTTAACACAGGTGTATTTGGTGGATTATGGATTGGCCTACAGATATTCTCCAGAAGGAGTTCCAAAAGAGTACAAAGAAGACCCAAAGAGGTGTCATGACGGGACCATTGAGTTTACTAGTATTGATGCGCACAAAGGAGTCTGTAAGAAATCAGTTCTATTGGTCACTCTCAGTGTTTATACTTTAAGTCTACGATTTTGTAACTTTGCACCTACATGTCAACTAACTTTCATTAGAGTGTTAGAGTATTAGTAGAACGGTAGGGTTTGGGTTGGAATAAGCTGACATGTTCTTGAAAAGTTACCTATAGTCACTAGAATATCTGTTGGTAGATCATCACAATAAAGATTTAGCAGATAATCAGACAGTCTACTTAGACTCTAATGAAAGTTAGTTGACATTACTTTTGTCAGCAGAATGTTCATAAGGGCCCATCAAAATAAAGTGTTACCAAATTTTGGAAGAAAAATCCTATTTTTAAACATTGATGTAATATGATCTTACATTTGAATACTACAAAGGTGGGCTACCCTTTACAATAGCCTCTGATATATGTATATTACATTTCAGCTCCTTCGAGAAGAGGAGACCTGGAAATTATGGGCTACTGCATGATCCAGTGGCTCTGTGGCCGTCTGCCCTGGGAGGACAAACTTCAGGATCCTCTGTATGTCAGAGACTCCAAACTCAGGTGACCTTTAATTTTTTTTGCTTTTGGATAATGAATAACTAATATAACTCTTTGCAGTATCACTAATAATTTTTTTTCCACAAATTTCCTTACAGCAATTTTCTTTATACAGATAATGATGGATTAGATTTAATGAATTCTAATTATAATTATGTGTTTAAGATTTTGATTTAGTTTGATCCATTTTTAAATATCCTTTTCCTCAGGTGTAGAGACAATATTGATGAGTTCTTGAAAAGCTGTTTCTCTTCAGAAAACATACCAGGTGAGGCAAAACTGAGCAATGTTAAGTTCAGGCTTTCATATATTAAAAAGGTGAATGCACTTTGCTTGTAAAATATCACTTGTTATGTGTAATGCGTTAGGTTAATAGTCTTAAATCTTAAGGAAATTTCTTACAGCTAAATGCGGTTGAAGCATACTTGTTTAACCGTGTCGCGACCGCAGAAGCACCTGTGAATTCTGCAGTATTAATTTTTGTTTGTCTGCCAAGCAGTAATTGGAGTGACGCACTTTTGAGCTGTGATGCGCAAACAAGAGCACGAGGGCCTCTTCTCTTGATAATGAGTGCGGACCTGGTGATTTAGTCTTAATTAGAGCTAATGTATCAGCTCTATGCTAATTCCCAGCAACTTCTCGCACTTTCTTTATACATGACTGCTTTATGCTATATATATATATATATATATATATATATATATATATATATATTTATTTGTTTTCTAAAATGTATAGCAAATACAAAAAAAGTGTAAATAACGTGTCTATTATGGTGCGACGAAAAGTGGCTCTGACCACAGATACTGCTTCCTCATTAATTAGAGGAAATAATATAAATGCACTTATCAATAAATATTATCAGTGTCACAAATTTACCTAGAAATAGTCAGATAATATTATCTAAAATTATTAAAAGTTGTTATATTACTATAAAAATGTTTCGGAATAATTTGTTTTACCTTTTTATTTTCAAAGTAATGTCTTTTTGGACCCGTGTGTGTGTATGTATGCATGTATGTATATACACACACACGATAAACAACACAGGTAGCCAGCTCGACCACAAAACAATAAAATGAATAAAAGATGAAGTTTTTAAACAAACTTGTTTTTCACCCTTCTCTGTTGTCGACCTCTGCGTTGTCGAGTTTTGCAGTCAGTAGTGTGGCAGTCTGCACTTTTGCAGAACTTTAGGGTGTTCTTTCTTTGTGTCGTTTAAAAATCAAAGATGTCATTGGCTCCCTTTGCTCAGTCGCTGATGTGATGGCAGTTCTTAAGCCCTGTGACAGCCGCGCGGCAGACGGCGAGATCCCTCCTCAGGCTGTTGTCTTGTGCGTACACGCCGCATCACAACACCGAGGTGATGGGAGGCGGCACTGTTAGCACGGCCATCACGACTAATTCTGTTTGGTGTGACTATTTTAGCAGTCGACAGTAAACAACAGTTTGTGAGTGGAGAAGTATAAGGAACAAAGTGACAAATGTCAACCCCTCTCCTCTAAACTTAGCCTGAAGGTTAAAGTGTGAGCGCTTGCTGTAAAGAGACTGCCCTACAGGGACTGTTCTGTCTTACTTGCGCAACGCTAAACGCACAAACATACGTGCACATGCACCTTATTAACATTGGACTTCTGCATGTTCGTTTGAGATGAACTTGGAGACAGAGGGCCAAGTAACTTTCTTTCGCTTAATTGCACACACAAATGCTCTTTGTTTGTTTATTGACCCAGAAGTGTCCTTAACAGTGTGCAGCATTATTGCTAAGTCTGAAAAATAAATCCATCCGCATTAAGATTAAATTGTTGTGCTTAATGTCGTTTTTAATTTCTAGAGGAAATGAAGAAGTTCATGCAAGAGGTCAAGGCTCTCGGATACACAGACAAGCCAGATTACTCAAAATTGCGAGGAATTTTGCAGCAAGGCCTGAAGACCATAGGGGCGACTGATGACAAAAAGCTGGACTTCGGCGTGTCAACCAATGGCGCAGGCCTGCCCTCCGTCAAGGTGAGAACCACCTTCAGTAGAACATCAAAACCCGACCTCTGTCACACTCCCTCATTCATGGCACATTGAAAATGCTGCGACAGTCCCTTTTTGAAGCCCGCCATTTAAAAACGAGCCCATTTCAACATCCTATAATTTGTTTACCTGTTGAAAGCAGATTCAAATTTGAAAATGCCCACACACGATCCAAGACTAATTGCTCGGGTTAGTAGGAAATGCTGTCGAGTGCATTGATTTTCAAATACGATTAACTTGTGATGCTTTTAACAAACGTTTCTGGAGCTTATTTGGATTCTTTCTTACAGTGGACACACAGACGTGCCCTCATTTTACCTCAAAGTGTGCTGATGCTAATACAGTTATGAATTGGGTATTTATTTTCAGTATTTCTCTCTGCTTTTCTAATGGTGGAATGTCATTTGTCTTTTAGTTTCTTATCCTATATTGCAGCCGACATCCTCAAGGTGTCAGCTGGTATGAGATCTCACTCCTCTGGAAAAAAGAGGTTATTAATCACTGATTTGTTTTGTCTGGGTTTCAAGTTAAATGATCTTTTAAAGTGAATTCTGCAGCCGTGGTGTTTCTTTTTTGTGTATTTCATGTAAAACAAACCGCCTGAGCCCGCAAAGATGCCCTTGATGGCATATACTTTGGGAAAAACGATAAGACTGTGGCTTCATTCATGGGGTCCGGCACAAAGAGCTCTTGGCAACAAAGCCGTCTGCATCTCAGGTTCTCTCCAGCGCCCGGGTGTTTATCCCAATGGCCCCTCCTCTTCCTCCCACAGACAGGTCCTGAGTGCCTGTGTTTATTCCCTGCTAATGTATCACAAATTTGCTGACACGGTAACCTTGGAGTCGGTGCGGGCCGGCAATCAGCGAGCCGCACTTACGACAGGGGAGGGGACGGACTCTCCTCGCTTCCCACAATGCAGTTTGCATATGGAAGGTGCCACCAGGGAGCTGGCCCATGCCAGCTGAGGGTTACCTGCCCACTGCCGTTATTGTATGTAATTATCGAGCCAATCTGTTCAGCTCAGCAGGGTCTGGATGGTAATCATGAGGCAGCAATTGGCAAAATGGAAGGGAAATGTGAGGGGGTGTGGGGGGGGCTAGTAAGGATGATAGTTCAAGTCCGAGAGAGGGGCGAGCATTCATTATGCAGTCTGAGTGAAGAAAAGGGAGAATTTGATTGCTGTCGTTAAGTGCATCTTCTTCATAACCCCTGGTTCGGTTAGTACGATTTCCTTGAATTGAGGACTTGAGCTTCTATGCTAGAATTTTCATTTGAGGAGGAAAAAAACAAGGATTTTTGATTTGAAATTGTTCAAATAAATGTTCAAACTTTATTTTAAACTTTATTGTTTGGAATTCTGAGAAAAATTCCCAACATTAAAATCCCAGAACTGGTCATTTCCTGTGTAAAAATTGGTTGGGGTTGGTAAGATTTTTTCATGAAGAATATATACATTACATATAAGGTACAGTGCATTGTTTATATGCGCATATATATATATATCATATAAACAATGCACAATATTACTGCACTGTATATAGAATATAACCAATATGCCGCTTTATTTACAACTGATGATGAACACATGATCCTGATGCTGATTTGGTTCTCAAGAAACATTTAATTTTTGATCAGTTAACATGCATCCTTGCTAAATAAAACTACTATTTCTTTTTTTCCAAAAAAAGAAAAAAATTGCATCCTGACCCCAAACTCTTAAACGGTAGTGTACATGTATTGCGTTTGACATTCAAATTATTTTATTTGTTCTTGCCTGATTTACTGGATAGCTAAATTGTAATTATGTTTTCTCAAACGTTCACAATTCTCAAGGCACACGTAATAGTTTCCATGTGTATACTGAGGAAAAGGTCCCTGCTTAATATTTAATTTCAACTTCCTCCAAGGTTGCTCTAGGCAAGTGAATTGACCACTGCTCTTCCATCTTTTCCATCCACTTGTTTGTGTCTTTATGTTTGATTGGAAGACTCCCAAGCGAAAGAAGGTAGAGGAAAAAGGCCAGTCTGCTGATGAAACCGAAGGCACCCCTGCAAAGAAAAGACGAGCTCCTCCGAAAAAGAGTAAGTCAGATTATAGTCTGACCTGTTCACATATTACCAATATCAGTAACTTTGGGTTTGGTTAACATTTTAAACAAAATATGTAACCTGTTTAGATGTGAGCAGGCCTAAAAAGACGGCAAGTCCTGCAAAGCGTCCAGCGAAGAAAGAAGCTCAGGCCTCATCTGAGCCAGCGGTGAAGAAAAGCAGAGGAAGGACTAAGAAGAACTCTTAATCCTCTTCGCACTCGAGTTCAAGTTGTTTCCTTTTTGTATCTTTTAAATTGTCTGGTCTGTATTTGTTCTCTGTGGTTGCATTTTCTTAAACTTTAGCAGGGTGTTGGGCACACTCTCTCGCAGTGAAATGATAATAAATAAGGGTAAAAAAAAAAAAAAAAAACGACAGTGGCTTTGAGTTGTGAGTTATTTTCATTCCTTTGTAATGCCTTGAATAATCAAGCCTATGCGGATGAGGTCCAGGGGGGATTGCTTTGCCCCCGATAAGGAAATCCCTGAAGGAGCTCAGAGTCCCGACTCTTCCCCCGCCACATTTTCCCCTTGTTGTTGTGCTATGAAAGCCTCCGTGCGGCTGGCACTCCGACGTCTGTGGGAGAGGCGAGCTGGTCTTTGATACCTGCATCGAGGCAGGCGAACGTGTGGCAGACGCCACTGAGCCGGGTACGTGCGTTTGGTGAAGGGGGCTCTGCGCCTTTCCGCTCGGCTGCCATTTGATCAGGTGGAGACAAAAGACTAGCACTTGGGTCCTACTTTCTGTGTCACTCTCACTTGAGTCTTTCTTAACTTCCTGTTCTCCGCTAGGAAATGGCTTCAAAGAGCTATCATTAAAAGTTAGTTGTGGCTGCACCACTTGTTATGCATTGTAACTTTATCGCTGGTTTTGATAACGCACCGACAGCGTTCGCAGGCGTATTTTTAGGTCCAAATGTCATCTTGAATTGTTTGCTTTGTAATCGCGGTAAAATTGATATGACATTGAGGGGACAGGAATAATTTGATGAGGACAGGTTAGAATACATGAATAATAGATATGGCATGTATACAGGGTCGTGACTGGAAAAGCAGAGTTAGGTTTTCCAAGAGTTTGGGGGGAAAAGCACTTGTAATAGAAACAAACTCAGTCATGTGTATTTTTTGTATCAACACATGATTCAGTTCTCTTTCACAGGCTCTGGTTTTGATTTGATTCGTATTCATATTCTTTGGTTATATTGCAATTAGAATGGTTATTTCTTCATTTGTAAGCAAAACAGACAATCTTGTTCAATCTTTGTCATAACTTATAAAGCATCAGAAGAACACTGTAAAAATGTAGCCTTTCAGATTGATTCAAACTGGCAAATTTTAAACTTGTATGCTTATAAGAGTCATTTGTTTTGAATTGGGCTACACCAGTTATGTATGTCGTTGTTTAGTTTAGTTCAGTTTGTTTTGTTTGGTTTTTTTTGCTGCAACTGAGTAATAGGCATAGGGTAAAATATATACTTTATGGTTTTTGGGAACCAATTTCAGGATTTTTCCAATGAAATTCAGTCCTAATTGGAGAATCTTTTTTTACCCAACCCTAGATGATTCAGAATTTTTACATTTGATTTATCAATGCTTCAGGTTGATCTGTCAAATTTGAAAGTTTAACCCTGTAAAATCCCAAGTTAGATGTTTCTTTTGGCACAAAACTGATTGTAGTTGTCCGTCATCATCTCTTCTAGGTCAGATGCAGCAAAAAAAAAAAAGTACACACAAACCATCGTTGGTGCTTTTATACCCAATTTGCCCATTTCAGAGCTCCTCTGAGACCAATCTCCACCTTTCACCCTCTCTGGTTTCCTTGCTGAGGGAGACCAGAGCCTGGGTTGCCTTGTTAACTCTAGTTAGACTCTTTTGGCCCAGCAAGAAGAGTGAAAGAGGAAGATGTTTCTCCTAATGTTTGTTTTCAGAGCGGAGCCGCGTGAGCCCTGAGCTGATGCCGGCATCGATTGTTCCAACAGTGAGGACTAAAGTGCACCCCTGTGTGCTTTCTTCCCCTTCCTCACCACTGACCTTCAGGGCGCACAGCCATTGCTCCGCAGTAGGGGGCAGTAGTACATAATGATTGCACAGCTGGGGGGTGGAGGGTGGGTGGGAGAGGCAAACCTTAAACACAACATTACCACCTGTACCTCACCGGAGGACATGCTGCTTTGATGGGCCTGACTGTGGCCATTGATTGACCTGTGTTTATATCCACTCTCTTAGTTTCTCAGAGTTTGTCTTGGGCTATTGGGGTTTGCTGGAGGGATGCACGCTGGAAAATAATTTCTCCATGCAGAGGTTTCACTGGCTCTCTGCTTTCCTCAACGTTTTGGAAGGGGGTTGGTTGTTATTAATGGTTACTTGTGCTCTTAGGTTGAAACTTTTGGCTTTTATTGGCTAGGCATACACTTGAAACTTTGAAACAGGATAGGGAATGGCAAGAAAGTTTATACCGTTTATTTATGAAAACTGTTTTAAATAATGATGCTTAAAGATTAGGAAAATTGCATAGACTGGCAGAATTGAAAATGTCAAATGTTTAGGGTCAGTTAGATTATTTTGCTATATTATTTAGAAAAACAATGCATTAAATTGAGTAAAAGTTAAGACTTTTGTATTGTTAGAAAAGTTCTTTCAAGTAGATGCTGTTCTTTTCATTAAAAGATCCCTAAAAAAATAGATAACAGATTCTACAAAAATGTTAAGCAGCAAGTGATTTCAATATGCTTATTTTATTTTTCAACATACAGTGGTATTTATTTGTCTTTATTCAGAGCTAAATGTTAGTATGTTTAAAAAGGGAAGAGGATGGTTGGTGGGCAGCAGTGATAGAATGGAAAATTGAAAAGTTGTCAATGATGTTTCCCAGCTAATTATAATCGCAGACTTCATACTTTTTACTTTGTAGTGGTCATTACTTTTCTGTTAGGGCATCCGATAAATTTGTCCGGCTCGTATCTTTATTTGTGTGTTTTGGGGGTGTAAAAGAATAGATTCTTTTTTTTTTCTCTGATTTATCAACACCAGCTCTATTTTTCTTCTCTCTCGTTCTCTCTTCCTTTAGATGAAATAAATTTCACTGTTATTGTGTTTGTATTTATTCTCGTCCCCATGTGCCCTCATTCCGAAATACCCACACATGGAAAAAGAAATATACTGATTTTACATGGCAGAGAGAGAAAGAGCTCTTTCAATGCAGTTATGGTACATTTGCGATTCTAGTTGTGTGTAAATATTAGAAAACAGCAGGTTCTCACATTCACCGAGGAAAGGCATAGCAATGGGGCTAAGACGCGCGTTCTTATCGGTATTGTATTCACACTACACCGTCCTCCTGCTGTTTCTAATCTGCCGCCGCCGCTGTGAGCAAAACTGGACAGGCATTTATTGTCCCAGCAGGGGTATGCTTGACAAGAGAATGTTAAACACTCCACTACCTGCAATTTTCAAAGGTGATACTACACATGATAAAATGTAGATACACACTTAATTTCTGTTTTGGGGGAAACAGGGGAGAAACTCTAAAAAATAAATAAATGAACAGATTTTTCTGTTTCTTTTCCGCATTATGGGCCGGATTCTGCAAACGTGGTGTGTTCTTTTACTGTTTGTACGCTGAAAAAGCTGTGTCTCGTAAGCCGTCGATCCTCCAGGCAAAAGACTTGTCCAAAACGAAAGTGCCAAGTCCAAGTCTGCGGGCCAAATTGCAATCTTTAATTCGATTTACCCTTGGCAGCGGCGTTGAGTGGGTTTAGTGGTCATCAAAAAGACATGTTCATCAGCGTGAGGCGAGCTCTCTTACTCCGAACTGTCCGTGCCATTCGTCAGGACTCTCTTAGATGACTCCCTCAACCTCTCCATGTCTCAGACAAGTGATAAGTGCCAAGCACGGACCCAATAACTGCTGGTGACATGGGTGAGAAAATAGAAGAGGCAGGAGTCTTAATTAATGTGACACGAACACGTATCTCATGCCCACTGAAAGATATCTAATGAAGTGCCGGTTGATGTTCTAATGAACTCTGAAGGGGTCCTAAAGAGGATGTTCAAACTTGCGTTCCGCCCTGTTAGCCCATGAACGTTGTCTCTGTGGTATCAAAATCGCACTGCTTATAAAAAACGCCTGGATGCTTGCTCGTGAGCTACGGGTCTTCGATTAGGTCCCACTGTCTAATGGTCTTCACGCTGGGTGTGTCGTTTAAGGAAACAAAACGTATTTATTTAAGCAATTTATGGGACACTGAACATAATTTTATTAACAGGGAGTCAATTATCTTTCTTGATAAATGGCTGTGCTGATGGAAATGTTACTATGATACTGTCAGTGCTTCGGTGAAGATCAGTGATGTAGGTTTTACTATTTATACGTTCGGCGCATTTTAGTAGTTTTGTCTTGGACCGTCAGTTTTGCTATAGTAACTGTAGGCAATGGTTCAGCAGAGAGCTGAGATCTTTTCTTTAGCACAGGGCCTATGGGATGCCCGGGGCAATGTCTTGCATGTGGCCTTTGGAACATGGCGTGCCTATTCTGAGGCAATCGAACACCACTGTTGTGGTCAGTTTGTGGCTTGATTTGTCACGGTATATTATGAACTACCTTTAACAAGCTTTGATGGCTTTTCCAGCCTATTATTAGAAATGTCTTTTTCAGATAAGAGAATAGCCTTCTAGGAATCATGGCATTAAGAAACAGCTCTATATATATATATATATATTATTTTTTTTTTTTTTTTCAAAAGAATAGAATGTAAACAGCATTTAGCTTGTTTTTCAAATACAATATTAAAATAAAATATATATTTATCTATTTGTGTGTATGTGAATTATACATGTATTGTATTTTATATATATATATATATATATATATATATATATATATATATATATATATATATATATATATATATATATATATATATACTTAAGAATTAAATACGATTTAAAATATTTTGGTTTAATTGTCATATTGAGTGCAAAGTAAATGTTACAACATTTCGTATATTTGTCTATTGAACTTATATGCTCTCTAATGATAAAAATGTGTACGTTTTGTGATTCTCGCCTAATTCTTTTCAGAATTATGATGATGATGATGAACCGTCAGGTTGCGAGAGACCCCTGAGAGAGTGGTTCCCATAATATAACATCATCAGCTTCTCCAGATCCCAGCTTCAGCTAATGCTTGAGGGCTTCAAACAGCCCTGCGGCTTCTATTGTGGTGTCCGGCTTGCGGGGAAGAGAAGCGACCAGCTCAGGTTTCATGAAGCACCACTCCTCCTTGACACAAAAAAGGGCCAACCTTGCTGACCCTCTGCCCTCTCCCACCATTGTGTTCTTGCTCTGTTGCTGTGGCTCCAGCCACCAGATTGGTTTGCTTAGGAATGGGAGAGGATGTGTCTGCCGCTCCATCTGTCAGACCGAGGATCAAATAATAGGATTTTCTGTCCTGGAATTGAAGATAATTGCAGTCTCTATTCCGCTCCCTAACCGTATGATATTAACCTTGCGCTCCTGAGCCCACACTGGGTGCAGAACTTGGGCCAGATGGCACTGTGTTTTGATATCCGATCCAGGCAAGGAGGTCAAGTTGAAGTTCAAGTCCAAAGGACCGCTGTCCCTGCCTCCGCTGACACAATAGAGGTGTCATTCAAATAGGACGTCCTTAATATTACTGGTTCTTTGCTGGGAGGACAAAAAGTAAAAGCGAAAGAGCAGTTATACATACGGTGAGCTGCTAAGGGTGAAGGCGTAAACCATTTATACATACCGAGGGCACGGTGGGAGAGGCCGGAGGTCAGAAGAGGCTAGCTTTGGGGACGTGAGCGGTGTCAGCGAGTAGATTCAGTATCAGGTTTTTCCTGTCGCATATGGGTTGAGAGCAAGCAAGATAAACTACTAAGCCATTCAAATGTCTCGTGTCTCATTGCTGTCCATTTGCTACCTGGAGTTTGTGAGGACTTTGTGTAAAAAAAAAAACATAAAGGACTACTGTCCGAATGAGAAGCAAAAATTGCTTCGTGTGATCGACTAACCCCATCACCAAATGTAATGAATGAGCCATTTGGAACACTTTTGATGATAAGTCTGCCTGCATGTGGTACGGTGGCCTCCTGTGGTGGCTTTGAGCTGAATACACAGTAATAATGTTCCCCTTCTCCTATGGTGCTCCTGAGCGAGCCCTGGTTACTGTCCCCTTGGTAACATGCACACATTTAGAAAGCCTTACATATGCACCTGCTATGATCATGCCGTTAAGAAGCAAAGAGTTAAATAATATTAGAATTAGATTTTAATATTACATATAATTAATGCTGCTACTGAGAAAAAAAAACTAAAACATCTCAATGCATTATGATAAAGAGAATTTGGTCACACTTTATATTAGGTGGCCAAAGCTACTATGTACTTACATCAAGTACAATGTATTTATTGTGGTTTTGCTGCTGTTGAGGTGGGATACAGGTAAGGTTAAGGACAGGTTTAGTAGTTTGGTTATGTTTAAGGGTGGGTTAAGGTGTAAAGGATAGGTCAACAGTGTAATTATAAATGTACAGAAATTAATCACAGATGTAATTACAGGTATATAATTTTTTTTTTTTTCCCACCCAACCCTCATGATTATTAGTTCCAAATATTGACCTCCCCAATTTTTGTTCAAAACTAGTGGTCTGACCTACTTCCTTTTTTCTTTTTCCTCTTTAAATGTTGTGTTTTCCATTTTTTTTTTTAAACGTTTCCTCTACATAAGCACCTTATATGCTCCTTTTGTGGATGAATGTCTAGATTTATATAGTCATGCTCTCTCTTTCCTCCACTCCCTCCCTTTCTCTGTGTGCACCTTGCACGGGGTGGCGTGAAGTTATTGTAATTTAGCGATGATTTGTCACTGTCATCCTCCAGGTTCCCTCTGTACCCTGAGACCGCGGTTGGGCCCCTCTCCGGCAGGGGTGTTCCAGGGACTGCCACGTCATCTATACGGGAGCCCCATTAATAAGGGTTAAATCTGGCTAATTGTAATCCAATTAATAACAGACACAATGATCTAGCGTCCGTTTGTTATTTGAGGACCCAGCTGAAACGCTTTGGAGGGTTCACGCCCCCCAGGGTTCGCCCGCCATTGTCGGCGTACTCAGTATGCGAGGCTAGTTTTTATTAAATCCATTGACTGGCGGCCAACGGTAGGCTGCGATGCCAGTGGTCCTCTCCAGTGCGTCTCTCTTCTTCAAAACGGACAACTTAATGGCAACCCTGGTGTCATTATCCTTACCATATTTCTTCCAATTACCCCTGTAATCTCTCTCTTTCTTTACATTCCAATTTAGTACAGTAAATCACAAAAAGCAGACTTTTATTGTCAATGATATATGCTGTACTACTGAGTGAGAGAAAAATAGGAGAGTGAACCTATTTGTGTTTATGGCTTTAGAGGGAAGGAGATAAATGACCTGGCTTTTTTTATTTAGTTTTAATGAAGAAGGGATTGAGGGACTCCCTGTCCCGGTGGCATTAATGTGATTTTTCCCTCTCCAAAGAAGCGCCTGCCTGTCCTCGCATTTGTTTGTGACCTAGTTGCGCTGGTCTCCGGAAAGGACATCCGGCTTTGTTTGCGTGAACATCCAGTGTCCTCCGCGCTCATAAACACACTAATGGGTTTTTCACAGCGGCAGCTGGACAGGGGTGGAGAAGGAGCGAGCACTTACAGTAAACGATCAGTGTCCCTCGATATTAAACGTCCCTCCGGCCACTAGGCTAAACGATGGTTCCATTTAGACCCTCCCCAAAGCACCCTCCTACCCACTTAAAGCCCCCGCCTCCACTGTCTCCTGCTCCCGTACAAGGCGGCACCAAACAATATTAGCCGAGCCACCTTATGCTCTCCACATGAGTCCCCTCAATCGTTCAGCGTTAATTGGATACTCAGTCCCCAATTAAGTTCTTGGCCCAAAAGGAGAGCATGAAAAAACAAGACAGGTTTAGCTCCCTTCTGTGGGACTTCATTAGACGGCTACTGCTGCAACATCCTTGGGGAGAGAAAGGACAGTGTCGTGTGCACACACACACACACACACACACACGTATGGTAAACACAATAGGCCGGTGACACGGCTTGGGCGAAGGGGCTGCAGCTTTGGGAGAGTGAGGCTGGAGAGAAGTTAATTACACTCTGTGTGTTTCTCACTCATGTGAAATATTTGGAATTCATTAGCAAAATCAATATACCTTCAATATCCATGTAGAAACATAGCGTGTGTAGTAGTGTTAAAGGAATTATGTCATCGTTTACTCACCTTCGTACTGATTCTCATACTTTGAACCTGTGATTTTTCTCTCTTCTATGGAACACGATGTATATTTGTAAAGTTAAATTCATCGCATGCTTTTTTCTTTGCATGCATCTGTTAAAATAGAAATGATTATTATATATTAGGCATTTTGAGCACCTAATCCCACCCCTCCGGTAAACCTAACCACTTCTCAAAAATATAAACTGCATAACAAGCAGATAATAGAGATGCACAAGGCACTTCACCAGGATTCAGTTTTTGACACATTGGGAACAAGAACGTGTTGCAAATTCCAAGTCTTCTGGGGCCAGTTGCATAAACATAGCCACTATGTTAAAAAGGGGGTAGTTCACCCAAAAATGAAAATTACCCCATTTTTTGCTTTGCTGTGAACAAAACTCGGTTCTTGCAAGGCTATCATATTCTCACTGGAGCTTATGCTATGCCTACATCATTCTCTGGAATGTCACTTTTTCATGAACATGCGAACGACACTAAGCGGAAGATAACAGAATTAAATCTGGATATTTTTATATAGCAATATTTTCACAAACAAAGTCTGGTCTGAATGATTCGTTCACAGATTCAGACTCAGTGATTCAGTTCCAACAGCTAAGAGCCAATCAGTTACCAAAGGGATAGTTCTGTGTTAGAAATATAACACTGAAAATGTACTATCGTATGACTTTGTAAAATGTCAGCTATAGTTCTCCCTTGGACTACTTTTGTTATACTGATTAAACTTTGTTTTGATGGCCCCCTTTAGAAATTCTATAAATGTAGAAAATCTATAAATAACTTTACAACTATGGTAACTGATATTGAACCGTTAGGGTTAGTAGAATAAGTTTACACATACTTGCAAAGTTGCTTCTAGTCAACAGAATAATGTCTAAAGGGCACTATCAAAGTAAAGTGTTACCATTATACCTTAATGGTACTTTTAGATTCTTCTTAAAGCTTGAAAACATCTTTGCTTATTTATCTTAACTGCATTGAAAAGTATGACAATACATTAATCGAAATGTATTTTTGGTGTTCCACTGAAGAAAGCCAGCAAATGACAGCATGTTGATCTTTAGTGAACTGTTATTTTAAATGCATGTTGAATTTGCCCTCTGTGGATGGAAATGTGGCCTCAAACCAGTCCGCTTTTTCTTTTTTTTCTTTTTTTTTTACCGCCCCTCCCTTTTGCTCTCTCACCCCCTCCTTCCATCTCCCTTCGCAAGAACGAGGTTGTAGTTTACTCATAAATTCATCAGGCGCGAGGTTTGCACGTAACAATTTGTGACTCGCGTGTCTTTTCATTTTAAGGATAGTAGGACACGGACACCGCCGCAAAACAGCATGCTGTATACTGTAATGAAGTTGATTTTTTAATGTTTCTGCCACACAGGATAAAAGGCAGGCTAATCACAAAGACCAGCCCACCCCCCAATCAGTTGCTATTTATTTTGACTAGAAGCTCCGGCTAAAAGTGATGGCAGTGAGCATGAAGCGTTTCATTCGAATCAGAGCTCGCTAGATGTTGATTTTGTGTTTGCGTGTGTATGGCAATGTTAAATTCCTCGCTGAATGATGAAATGCCATGTGTTCTTTGTTCAGATAGGTACTTCATCGTAACCTCCTTTTTCTTTGTCTCTTTTTACGGGTACTGAAATGTCTATTAACACAATGGCTGTTGTTTCCTGTGGTTGGCATGGAAATAGTTATCAGGGTAACGTTAACTTTTAATGCATCTATAAATTTACAATTAGATGGGTTCTTTGCAGTGGATAGTGCCGTCTACTCCAGACTGTTTTTCCACAGGGTGGTGATAGCATGTTGGTGTTGTCCTGAAGCTTGCCTGAAGACTGCCTTGAGGGGAACTCCTCAGAGGAGTCCATGAGCCTACTGAACTTCCCTCCCTTCACCCCGCTTCAGCCAATCGGCTTCCTGCAACCGCGCGAGCCCGGGTAACCGCTTTGGAAGATGTTTCTCAGAAATGTAGGTAGAAATACGTGTGGGTGTATTTGCTCGGTTTTAATTTTAATGAAGCGAAAATGCAGGAAAGCACATTTGCACAGGGGAATGGGAATAGTTAACTGTATTATCCTTTTAGATCTTAAAGGATTTTTTCAAGTTCAAAACAAGTTAAGCTCTGTCGACAACATCTGTGGCATGATATCGATTACCGCAGACAATCATTTTGACTTGTGCCTGAATCTGTAAAAACAAACAACTGGATTTATAGTAATGCACTAACAATTGGATTGGGATGGTTAAAATAATGTTTCTTAAAGCAATTTATTTTTGTTATTATTTTTATTTGAAATGTTGCAATACTACATTTACTAAAAATAGAACCTACGTATAAATATATCAGCGTATAGAATATGTTTGCATGCTTGACATCCTCGGGTACAGTAGTTTTTCTCATGTATTTTTGTAAAAGTTCAATAAACAAATTAAAAGCAAAACTAAATATATAAAATAATATCAGTATCAAAAATATCAGTAATAATAATAGAAATATAGGGACAAATATATAAATAAAAAAACAATTTTAACGTAAAATAATCTATAATTACAAATGTCACATCTTAGTCTGTTTTTACAAGTTATGAGAAAAGTCAGTTATTTTTAGTGGTAACTGACATGATGACATTTAGAGGATAGGCATGAAAGAGCTAGCTTAATTTATTGATTAAATGGGACACAAATCATAATATATCATTGGTAACTTCAAATGATAACTAAAAGACTGGCTAATCATTTTGCACTCTTGTTCTGTGCTTAGCCTGCTGAGAACAATCAAACACACCCTCCGTCTCTCTCTCACACACACACACACACACACACACACACATATAGTACATTGAGTTAAGAAACTACTGCCTTTGGTCCCCAGGCTAGAATCAACAGCTTCTCTTGATGACACGTATACGTGCGATCTCCCACCTATGTTAATCACCTCTTCACACAAACCACTCGCTTCACAGCGCAATCACATCCGTTAACAGCCACCCTCACACTCTCTGTGCAAATGGAGCACGACTCCAACCCAGCAGAACCCACCCTGCCTCTGCATAAGGGCGAAAACATGCCCCTGTGCCCTGCAATAACTGGCACTGCATCAGACAGTGTCCACTGCACCGTGGGTATAAATCTTTGCTTTTTAAGTACCTAGAGGGGCACATTTCTGGCAAAACGAGGGCTGTAAATTTATGCATTTATAACTCCCAACCATGTGTTAAAAATCCTGGTGCTTTGGTTTGGACTGGGCTTCAATTAAAACAAGATCATTCTGGCTTGCGGGACTCAGATCTTCGGTCAAACACATTAACTGCCATTTCTCTGCCAGGATATCCAGAGGCATGTCTTTAGGGTTCCCAAGAAATCAGAAAACAGTTCTTTCTATAAGACAATGGGGGAGAAATGGACATTATTGGAGAGTACTACGTTCTGCCATTGTTTGTGTATACAGCCTGTGATAATTTTAGAAAGGCTCTTAACTTGTTATGCAATGGGTATTACACATAATATTCCGAATAAAAACTGCAAAAATGTTGCTGCAATGCATTGTTTTGATATGACTGAATTTTCCATATTTATTTTTACAGGTCTTACCTGTATTTATAGCAGATTTTATTTTTTGTTTCTACGTTTAAGGTTAAATTTTAAATGTGAGCTTGGATCTGCTTCATTCTCGTTTGTTAATCTGAACTGTTTTTTTTTTTCTTTAGCCATACAGATTCTGAACAACTCTTTAAGTGCACATATTAGTCCATTGCATCCCCTTTAAACATTGCGCCTTTTCGATTATAGACCAGCATAAAACATGTTGTTCAGTAATCTATTCCCTACTAGCCGGTCTTGTAGCCTGTCATATAGCACGACAGTTAACACCTCATTTTCAGCTCTAATGCAGTTGTTGTTTTTGGGTGCTGGTGTAATCACCAGCTTGCCATGTCCTTGCTTGACCAGATCATGGCATGTTCAACACTTCACCATCTGTTGTCTCTTCTTTTTCCACTGCGCCTAATTGCATGCATGCTCAACTCATCATGGACACAAACCCTGCTTGTTGTTGTTGTTTTTTTTTTGGGATGTTGTGCTAATGGTGTGTTTGTGTGCGTGTGTTTAGAGGAAGATGAGCCCTGTTGGTTTGTCCAAAATGTCCTTGGAGATCGGATCGGTGCATCTTTCCTGTAATGAAGCTCCACAGAGGGCGGTTGAAGGGAAAGGGCCATGGTCCTTTGGGTCACCATTTTTTTAATTGGGTCTTAGTGGTCTCTTAATGTTGGAGGTTCCATGACCTCCTGTGGCCACTTTGTAGTCAATATACTAGCATTGTTCATGAGGCTCTACAAAACAAGTAGGATCTCACAGCTAACATCTACACCTCAGTTGCAATATATGTTTTATTTATGTAGGAAGACTTGATTATGTAGTCATGATTGTCCATTGTGCTTATTTCAGATTGATTTAACAACATCTGTGGCATGCATGTTGGTAGAACAGCCTTTGAAAATTATAACCACCTCTACTCTTTTATTTCTCTCTTTTCCGTCACCTGTGAGGAACTGTTGGCTGTTAATTTCCATATCCCCCTTTTCCTGAAATGATACTTTTGACAAGTGTCAAAAGACTTGTTTTCAGATTTTTCAGAGGTAATTTATGGGGCATGGCAGGGCTTCCTTAAAGATATATTTTGATTTTCATGTCTATCAGGCCGGCTCTAGACAGGGCTGGCTTTGTGGTGAGAGGTGAGTGTTGGGTGGAAGTGTTCCATTGGAGAGCAGCATCGCAGCATCAAAGCCCCCTGTCAGCTTAAAGCTAGACATCACTGGGATAGATGGTTTTGTTTTGAAACAACAGACAGGAGCTGCCAGCATGACAGCAGTGCTGGCTAATTGATACAAAAGTATCTGATGTTGACCTACAAAATTTTTACAACCGGAAAGCATTTATTTATTTATTTATTTTTGTTACATATAATCTGTAATTGTAGATAGATGGCATGCTGAGTGTGCGTTCACGTATATATAAACTTGTGTTCTGAAGATCAATAAGTGTCTCACAGATTTGGAACGACAGAATTCTCGTTTTTGGGAGAACTATCTCTTTAATGAGTGAGTGAATCATTCAGTCATACATTTAACAGATTCCTTCAACAAACTATTAATTGCCAGCCTAACACCAGATGAACAAATGTTTTAAATCTTCACAGTTATGGAGCCCTGTGTTGTCCAACCGAATAAGCATTGAACTATCCATTTCATAATATAGCTTTATTTCTTGGTGGAAGAATGATTTTCGCAGTCTTCCTGTGTCATCCTAAGTCCTCTATTAACTCTTCAGTCCATTCTGGGTTTGTTTTGATGTCTTGGAGATGAACGACCACCTCACCGAATGCCAATAACGCTGTAATTTTTTTTTTTTTTTTTTTGTCTCTGAAGTGTTTTATATATGCCTTAAAGAAAGTATATATTTCAGCAAGTTGAATAAATAAATAAATAAATAAATGAAATATTGTTGCCAGACTTGGGCCCTGGATTCATCTTCATTCTGGGTTCAGATTTCACTTTTGGGACCAGCGCGGCGGATCAGATGACACCAAGTGAGCCAAGAAGGAGTGTGCCCTTGACTTGTGTTTGTGCCTTTCTGTGTGTGCGTTTCTCTCCATCTCTCTCATCCTCTGTTTATCATGTGCAGGTTCCGCTTTGTGTATACGTCCTGTCTGTCTCAGACTGGTTGGAAAGGTTGGAAGATTGCTGATTTCCCCGAAGAACAAACGGTACCTGCAGGCCCCATTAAAGCCATCTGTAGCGTGCGTCCATGTTTATCTGCTCCCACGTCCTCCGGGAAGACTTTTTTTCTCCCCCCACCGCCGTACCACCGGACTCCAACTCCTTACCAAAGACCTATGGCACGTGTCCCCAAAGTGCCTGGCCCCGATGGCCCCCCGTAGGTTGGCACCATAGTGTGCCAACTCCCTTCGTCTGCCAGCAACCTTCAGGTCCATTACCGTTCGCTATCAGCGGGGACCAAGCTGGGGGAGCCGACAAAAGTGGCATTTCCAGAGCGCATCAACATACTATCCCTCAAGCGCTGCAGGCCTCGTAAAATTGGACTTATGGCTCGGTTGCCAGCATAAATAAGTCCCTTTGATAGTTAGGGGAAGAAGTTATGACACTCTTGGGTACGCGTGAGGGACAGTGGCACTGTCATCTCATTCCTGCTACCCTGGCACCCTGGTGCCTCTGATCTTTCTGCCGATTCAGGGCACGCTCTCTTCATTACCGCCGGCCACCGGGGACTTGTTTTTTCTGCAAGATTAATGAGTGCCGCGGAAATTCTCCAGCGCATCTCGATAATTAAGTCTTTGTTTATCAAAAAACAAGTTATATTAGGAGCAGGAAATTCGCAGTAATTATTCATAATCCTAACAATTCAAGTGTAGCTACCTCATTTGCCTGTGTAATTCTGCTTTTTAATTTCTTGCATACATTTGCATATTAATTTTGCCCGTTGGCTGCTGCAGGCCTCTGACAGTAATTTTTTTTTTTTTTTTTTTTCCCCCTTTCCGCGTGATGTTTTTCACAGGGTGAGGCTCAGTCGGGTGGCATTTCGGCTGGGTGTAATGATAAATTATGAATTTTTCTAATTTGCTGCATAATGAAGTAACCCCTTCCGATCCATTTCCTCTTCCTGCGCTGCGGCTTCAGGCCCATCAGATGGTTGTCGGAGCGTGTTTCTTTATCTCTTTGAAATGGCCATGTGGTCATTAGAGACGGCGGTGCCACGCGGGTGTCAAAGGCTGTTTCTCCAGTCGGGGTGAGAGATCGTCAGTTCCCTGGCATCCGCTCCAGCTATGCGCAATGCCTATCCTCATTTCCACTTCGCAAATGGTGTCAACTCCCATTTTCATCGAGCCACTCCAGAAGAGTCGGAGGACCTGTGTCCAGTGCGAGTTGTGTACGAGTGTTCGTTGATGAACGCATCTCAAAGACAGACTGACGTCCTCCAATTTTTTCAGTGCGGTCTTTTAAGCGTTTACTGTTACACAGAGTCGACTGGGGCTGTCAGAACAGAATGAATATTGATGATCTTAAGCATCATGAAAGCAGGATGTTATGCTTGAAATTCATCAGCCCACTTAAAGCACATCAAAGCCACATCGCACACTGAGGCACTTTGGAACTTTTATGCTAAAGTTTTGGGGTTATGTTATGTGTTTGACAGATAATCATTTGGATACAGTCAGGGATGAGTGGACATGTTAAAATGCTTAAGCCAACATTTAAAGAAATAGGTTGTCCAAAAATGAAAAACTGTGCAGTTGTTGTTCTAAGCCTTTTTTTTTTCAAAAGAACGTTACTCACTACAAAATCTGTGGATATGACTCATTATTTAGAGTCATTTTATTTCAATGATTAGTTGATTTAGGTCACAAAATGGTACGAATGCTTCGCACATGAAATGATGTGCCGTTTTGGGTTGTTCTTTAGACAATACTGTTGGACGGCATCTGAACACCTGAGTTATGAAAACTTTACAGTGCCTTTAAAGTAAAACAGCCTCAAAGCAATGAACTGTGAATGTTTAAATCTTTTCTTTAAAAAAATTCCTTGACCAAGAAGAAATCTCAGAGCACTTTCCACTTTGTCAGGCTACCTTTTAGACAGCAATATTTGTATTCTATAGTGCGTTTAGGTTTTCTGTAGGCAGTGCAACAGATGTGAGAGTCACCAAACTGCTATGATACGATGATACTGGTGTAACTAGAAAACGAGTCCTCTGAGTGTGCGGTTTGTTTGGACTCTACTCTGTTTTTCCTCCATATTCCCATTCTGCCGCCTGTGAATCTCGCTTTACAGTGTGTTTACTGCAGTCAAACAGATATGGGGTCTATTTGCTCTAATCTAGTCTCCTTGTGACTTTGATAGTGGGTCCGCAGGGGTATTTTCTGCTGTGTTCATGTCCATATTGCTGCGCCATGTGCAGATTACAAAATATGCATTCTCCTCATGTTCAATAGGTTTTGATGCTTAAAGGGATGCTTCAACAAAAAATGAAAGTCGTTATTTATTACTCACCTTTGTGCTGTTCTAAACCTTTTTGACTTTTTTTCATTTCGTGGATTGTTAAAGAATTATACAGACAATAGACTTAAAGAAAAAAAATGATACAGAAGCATATTGCAAATATAGCAAAAGTGGTTAATATGGTTCTAGCACTATGATTTAGTCCTTCTCAATGCGTGCAATAACTTTGTGATGTTCACAACAAATATTGAAACTAAAATAACAATAAATGCACAAGTTCTGCATCTTCATGAAGTAGCAAAATTTGATATTGCAAAAAAGAATGAATTATTTTGAGTTCGACAAATTTCAACGAATCATGGATCAAGATTCATTCACAAATACTGATACAATTACAGCAGATAACAGCTTAACATAGAAAAAGATCTATTAGTGAATAACTTTATGTATCTTGGATAATTTGATGTTTTTGTGTCATTTTTGAAACGTGAAAATCCTACTAATTTAAGGTGCGTTTAAAATATTACTATTGCAACTTTTACACATGTCCTCTTTTTGTGTTCCACCGAATTAAGTTTTTAAGGATGAATACGTTGAATACATTTTGATTACAAAAACTGAGCAGTAGTGTTTGTAGTGAACTACAAACTAAATATGCACAAATTATACTCTTATAAACAAAACAACCCTCATGTTTCAACCTTTTTGTTGCCAGAACTATGTTAATGACCCACGAGGCGGCACTGTGTCCCATTTAGGCATTATCACGTAGTTTGTGCTTTTATTCATCGGGACCTCTCACCTATGATAATGCTAGCTTTGTACACAGGTTGCGCACGATTGACCTGCGCTTGATTTCCATCCTATTTTCCAATGTCCGTACGTCTAGCTCCTGTTAATGGGGCCATGCCGGTCATTATCGAAATCTAATCCGTTTGGTTGAGGGGACATATGCATAAATAGTGATAAAGAAAGAGGGCAGCTGTCTGTAAAGGTTAGATGGAGATGACTGTAGAGAAAGGCCAATATTGTCTGATAATATGGCGGTGGCACGGCTCTGTAATTATGAGGTGTCGCCCCATGCAGCTGCTTCCGCCCTGGCTGGCACTGGGTGATGACACCAGAGCGAAATATAGCACGGAGGTCTCTCCAAACAGCCCTAGTGTCAAAGGGGTTGACATTTGAATTCTGATGTGCCCAGAGACATTTACATACTGCTCTCATTACCAGACATTTATTCGTGGCTGTATTTCAGAAAGCATACAAAGAGTTCACGTTGACTTTTACTGTTGAAATGCAAAGTAAATGCTATCGATGACTGTGTTTCTTTGTTCTTTTTAACAAAAGGGGAAGGGGACCAGGACATGTCGCCAGTCGTAATCAAACCTGCGTTTCCCACATGAGCACCAGGGCAATGCCGAACGGGATCGAATGCTAAGGTAAACATTTAATGCGGGATTTTCCATAAAGTGGTTTATGAACAGATGAAAAAATTATTATTTTTACCATAAAATCTTTTCAAATCATGATTAGCAAATCAAAGAATGCAATTTGAACTATATAAGTAAAAAGTGGCACTGTTCATTAATTAATAGTTCACGACCAATTCAACGTATTTTATGAGGCTGCTAATTCGTCCGATTTGTTTAAACCCCAGTGACGGGTAGGTTTATGGGCGGGATTAGATGTAGGTCATTTGTACAAATTCATATGAATTGTGAAATTTGTAAAATATGTACCATATATATATATATATATATATATTGTATTATCTGTTTTCTTGCATGTTGTGTGACTCATGAGAGAACTGTGAATAAGCAAATATTATCAATTAAATATTTTACATCAAAAAAAGTTTTGGGAACCATTTTATAAGTCAATTAGCCTTTGTCTATTTTACAATGCCAATTTTTCTGCCAGCATTTTCAGAACAGACTTGAACTAGAGCTTCGGTTTACATAACCGGCTATGCGGGGGCAAGATCACTGGGGTGAAAAGGTCCCTGTGAGAGAAAAGAGAGCGAGAGAGAGAGTTGGAGGGGGGTTTGACGTTGAAGTTGAAGCCTGTTCTTTTGTGCAGCCGCTCTTGATCATTTACATCAAGTTGACATTCGGAGAGTTTACTCTGGGGTCTGTAATTGTATTCTTTCTCCAGTTCTGCATTGCCAACCGTGAAAATGGAATCTTATCAACCCTGACCAATTTTTAATGTACAAAATGAATTGGCAGAGGTTCAAAAAAGGGAGCTACAATTCAAATCAGGTGAATGATACATGTATTTTTTCCTCTCCGAAATCCTCCTAGCTGTTAGTCTCCCCCCCCACAATCAGCCCCGACTCAGTGCTATCATATTACAATGGATTTATTTTTCTTTCAGGGGAAGGGCAGGAGCCACGAGGGCTGAAGGAGGGTAATAGGAGGTGTTCTAACGGGAGGAAGAGGTTGAATTGCTCAGATTTATTGTAGTCTTAGCGGTGGATGAACTAATTGAATTGATGACCTAAAACAAGGACGAACAATTTCTATTTTGCTGAGATCACTCTATCAGAAAGATTGAGAGCCATATTTCATTCATTGTAGGATAGGTTAGCACTAGGGTTGAGGTAACACATTGAGTTACTGATCCAAAGATCCCTTCCCTTTTTGACGCCTTAATACTTGGTGCACCTAATTGCAATAAAGGCTAGATCGGTCAGAAATGAATGTGACCTTAATGTGGTTTGCACCACGATGATTCGCGTTTCCAGGAGAAAAGGTCACTGCGGTGTTAACGGTCACACCTCAGCTGGTTGTACCTCCTTTTTAGGTCCCTAACTAGACAAAGTTTTGATGGTACGAGCAGGACCTTGATAGAATCTTGGGATGGCTACTCTATATTAGTGACCTGAACTTACAGTGATGCATCAAATTAGCATTTTCTCTGAAAATAGAATTCTTTTTCTTCACCCTGTTCGATGGAAAAAACAAAGGGAGCGAAACGAAAGTTATACATATGTTAAAATCACATCGGTGACAAAGATCATGTAGAAGTGAACAGCATCCTCAGTCACGCTTGTGGTGCTAATCTCTCTTTTTTTTAAATCAAAATTAGATTTGGAGCAACGGAACAAACAGGGGGCGAGACTTTGGCGTAATATTTTAATCAAATTGTCATGAATGACTGAATACAATTAGAGAAGCTGTCAATCAGAAACGCAGGGACCCTTTTGTTGCTCATCTGTCAGAGGCTCGGATGCAGACAGGGCATGATGGGCCGGCATCGGAGATGACCTTTTCTGGCATCTACGTGTATATGAACCACTTTCTCCTTTCCTGGTCAGTTCTATTCTTTTTCTTTACTTCTTTTTATGTGGAATGGGAGTGCTCTGCACCCTGTCAGGCTTATCTTTTCAGGGCTGTGATTGGCTGTTGCATCATCAGACGGCAGTGAGGGACAAATCTGCTAATCTTTTTAAATGACATTAGAGCTCATGCAGAGCTGCATAGGCACGTTTGAGAAGGAACACCATCAGAAAAATGACTGCCATGGATGACATGTTCACCCTTATTAAAAGGAACAGCAGCATGCTCTCCATAACCAACCCCCATTCCTTTTTTTCTTTTTATTGTATTTTGCATGAGCACTTTAAAAACTAAACAAGTGTGAAAACGATCACTTATTAGAGCAATTTGGGCTCGAGAGTCCTTGACAGTGTGAATAAACGGCCTGATTTGGCTTAACAGCAGTAATCTTTGAACATTGGGGTGTCTGCGCATGGTGAGATAATCAATTTCTGACACACCTAAAGAAAACAAGCATTTTCTTTCCTTAATTGGGCTATTATAAGTGCATGAGGCATAGACAAACGAGAAAAGCATTTTTTCATCGCTGACTTTTGGGAGGAATGTGTTTGTTTCCCTTCAGTTCCTTTGCTTTTTCTACTTCAATAGAAGAAAACATTTTTTGTTCTTTTTTTTTTTTTTTTTTTTTTTTTTTGGTGGGGGGTGGATTTGTTTGGAGAAAAACAACAGACCACAACACAATGGCTCTAAAACAAAAGACTCTGCCCAGTCGCACATGTATATATTTTTATCCCAGTGCGCTAAACTACGGTTCATTCCCCTGAGTCTAGCAGTAATAATATGTGTCATTATCCAGTCAGTATATGTTCATGACTGATATGTTAACAGCCTTGACTGTAATCTCCAATAATTATGTAATGGTGAAGTGGATTAATTTGTGCAAAAATTAATGATTGATTTGATATACTTACTGCCTTGGAGACCAAAAGTGCATGCAGTCATGCATATGTATTTAACAAACGGGTACATGCTCTACACCTGGTGCAATTATAATGTGATTCCATACATGATGTTCTGCTGCTGGAACCATCCACTGGTGTAACCGACTGATCATGTGACATCACACAGAATATTTGACTCTTGAGAAATATGTCATTTAAGGTGTCTATCTATCTATCTATATATGAATTGTGAAATTTGTGAAATATGTACCATTTAGCAAAAAAGTTGAGGTTGTACAATTTCATATGAATTGGCAACCTTATAATATATATATCAGTTGAGATCGAGCTGTTCATTTACATGGAATCAGCTTATAATATATATATATTTTTAATCATTTTTTTGCATGTTGTGTGACTCATGAGTGAACTGTGAATAACGAATATTATCAAGTAAATATTTTATATCTTAGGGGTTCGGCTGACAAAAAGTTTTGAGAACCCTTGATTTAAACAAGTCAATTAGCCTTTGCCTATTTTAAAATGCCAATTTTTCTGCCAACGTTTTCAGAACAGACTTGAACTAGAGCTTCGGTTTACATAATGTCAATTAAGGTGTCAGTTTATGGTAATCAAATTATCTATCTATCTATCTATCTATCTATCTATCTATCTATCTATCTATCTATCTATCTATCTATCTATCTATCTATCAGTATTTTTGTCTGATGTATCTGTTGGGCTTTGTCTGTATTTAGTTACATTTGGCTTTGCATTTGGTTTGTTTGATTTTTTCTTCTCTTTGGTCTCATTTATCTACATCATGGCCTTCTTTCAGTTTGGAGATTGAACTGCAGCCAACCTTTACCACTTAATCAGGGGGTTAATACCACACTCAGTGATGGTGGTGTGTTGGACATATTGAGATGTCAACCCATTTACAAAGTGTGCATAGGAAATTACAGAGGTCCTGTGTCATTTACACTCCATCTGCCCCCTGATGCTATAAAACCGAGAAGGGTAGTATCTAGGAGGGAGAAAGCGGTGTTCATCAATCCAGCAGCCTTCCATTCTTGGAATGGCCAGCACCCTGTCTTTTTCCCCTACTTTCTTTCCCTCTTCTCCTCCGCTCCCCCTCTTCCGGAACACGGAGGCAGCCGATCCTGTGAAATATAACTTGTGGTGTCGGCGGCCCGCGCACGCGCTCCAGCAATATGCTCTCACTCAATCAGATTTGCATAAGTAAGCTCTCAGCAGGCCTGCTCCACTGCCCAGGTGCAGGCCTATTTGCATATAGAACTGTGAGAGGGCTCCCTAGAGTCACTTTAGACTCCAGTGGCTGCTGAGTGAGCTTACGGGCCGCGGCACTGGAGATGAAATTTGAATTAAAAACCTTGGCCGTGCTGTTTTTTTTTTCCTTGTGCAAAGGGGGGAAATGGGGCCGGCGAAGAGGCACGTAGGCATTGAGCTCAGAGACAGATAGATGGGCCGGGATGGGTGGGGGGAGATGGATGAGTGGACAGAGGAAGCAGGATGGGCCGCTCAGAAAGGCACGGTGAATCTTAACGTGGTGTGATTTTGACTTATGTGTTTGTCATGAGCTTGCTTGTCGGTCATACATCCCCCATCAACGACTTTATGAAGTCACAGTGAGTGGGTGTTTTGTAATGTAATTTAGGTTATGTTGGAAGGCATTACAATATGATAAGTACTGTTTCAGTTTTCTTTAATGTATTTGTTCATGTAACCTCAAACCTCAAACACACACAAGTCTTTCTTAAGATTTAAATGACATCTTTTTAAGATGTAAATGACTGATCTTTAAGCATTAAACCATTTTTTGCAATACTATATATATATATATATATATATATATATATATATATATATATATATATATATATATATATATATATATATATATATTTTTTTTTTTTTTTTGCTTTATATATATTTAATTTTTTAAGCTTTAGTCTTATTACATAAGCTTAATAAATTATTTGTCTATTTTATTAATATTTTTATTAATATTTATATTTAATTATTTAATTATTTATTGTTTAATTATGACTTTTTATACAATTTTCTATAACATGCCTTTTTGTGGTTTTTTTTGTTTTTTTTGGATGTTGGTCTGCTAAATGGGATATTGGAAGAACTATATGTATAATGTATAATGAGCACATAAAAAGAATCTGCTTAACTATTCTAGTTTGAAGGAATTTATATGTCAAACAGTTATTGTAATGTATGGCAACACTCGGATTGTTTCAAAGACATTGGAACTGCATAATCTGGAGGTCAATACATATGACCTTCATACAACTCCACCTCTAAACTGATTGCTAGAAATAGTGTGTATCTGTTTAATGCTAAATCATTCAGAATTTATTCAAAAAGCAGAATAAATGGTAGATATGAAACATTGATCAACTTCAAACCGCAGAACGTATTTAATCTGTAAATAAAGAAAAGAAAAAAAAACAGTCTGACCTTTGAATGGATGCTTCAATTTGATTGTGGCCTGGGGTCAGTTGCCATTAATCAAATTTTTTCATTTTTTGTCTAGTTCAGGGGTTTTTGGAAGCCTAGGTGCTAAAAAAGATTGCTGAGGGTCTGTGAAAAATCTTCAGAGAAAGATTTTGTGCAATTGGATTGACACAACCTATATGCAGTCTATGAATTTCATGTACAAATATTGACTATATTCAAGCTGAACATGAAAGGACGGATAGGAAAAGGTGCATCCACACCTCAAGCTCTTTATTTCGCATGATTGCCATGTACAGTATAGGCCGTATATTTAAACTGAACAAGAAAGACTGGATGAAAAAGGATGCATCCACAAGCTCTTTATTTCGCATGTATCAAAACTGCAAACGTCTGACCAGTCGGCTCTTATCTATGCGGCCAGATACCATCACAAAACAGGCCTGTAATGGGCACATGCTCCATTTGATAATCCAAAAGCCTTGTCCGGAGATAGGATTTATTTATTTTATATTTTCCATGGCCCTGGCTGGGGGCTTATGGTCTGGAGAGAGCAAGTGAATTACCTATACAAAGGAAATGCATTTTGGTCCCTGTGCTCCTCAGACTGGGTTAACATTATGGCTTCCATTTTGCCCCTTGCCTTGTTTTTGATTGATACTTTTCAATTACAGTCTCTTCAACCTTCCCCCCTTCCAGCCAACATTCAAAATGCTTTTTCTCCCTCACGTCTGTGATAACTTCAAACATTTAGGGGGTTACAGGAGCACCAGTAACCCTGTTTAGCTGGTGCAGTAAATTGGTTCCATGTTCAACATAATAGCAGTGACAGGGTTTTGCTAGGGAAATCAGTCCAGCAAAGGGACATGCCAACGATAAGACATCCAGCTTTGAAATTCTATTTCTTGGTATCAGAATTAAATCTGGACGTTATATTTCTTTGCCAGCAAGGCACTCTGTAGTTGCCTCCCGTCGATGCTATTTGATCATTGGTTGACAACTAATACTAACCCAGCTCGTCCTGTCCCTTTCTTTGACTTTTTTTTTGGGAGGAAGGTTTGCTTTTTTGCAATGTTTAATCAAGAAAATCTTTATTTTAAAGTCATGAATTGTGTTTGTCTCTTTTAGTGGATGTGAAACAACTTTTGAAGAAGTCATCCTGTTGGAACCTCTTCACTATTGTTTTAACAGGTATTTATTAAAACATATTTTCCAGGAAAATATAATATAATATAATGTATTATATTATATTATATTATATTATTCTATATTATTCTATAGTATAATATAATATAATATAGGCTTAAAACATATTAATTTGAAAAAGGAACCCACAGTGCTTTTTAGTACACAGAGAATGTTTTTGTATTTATTTATTTTTAAATTATTTTTACAGTGTTCTTGTTGAACTTTGCATTGCATTGTATTATAAAGCTGCAAAACACAAATTTGTAAATATTTACATTATTATTGTTTTGTTTTGTTTTTACCGTGCATGGTCTATTTTTACTGCAGTGTTGATTCTAAGCTGTATTATAAATGTATCATGAAGTCCCTAAGAGTTTCTTGTAAAATGCACTGCCTTAAACATATATTTTTATTATTATTATTATTATTATCATTATTCAGCTTATTTTTACCTGTTAACAAAAACATGATGGTGACAGATGTGAAATCTCGAAACCCGAGTTGCCTCAGAGCAGCTTGCTAATTCTTTTAAGAAATAGCCTCCAAAAAGTTATGCTACATCTCGAAACTTACAGCCTAAAGTGTTCTAATCCTTAGCGGCACCAAAGCGTTCTGTGCCCTAATGCCATTAATTATCATTTCCAATTGGATAGTTTCAACTGTGTCATTCCCAGCTGTTTCATTAGGCCAACATTTTCTGGGAAAGATTCCCTCTCGCTCGCTCTCTGACTAGCGGTGCGTCCCTCACCAATTCACTCCTCCTAACAAATGCGCCCCATTCGCGTCAACTGCTCAACTTAGGGAAGTTGCGATCTGGGATTAATACGTGTTAAGTATGTGAAATGTATCTTTTGGAAGGTTGCATATGTCTCACCGTAATATGTGCTGATTTACAGTGCGAGTTGCTTAATACTTAACAGTAGAAATGGCGAGGAACTACTTCATATAGCATCTCAACATTGGTTACCCGCTGGGTTGGTGCTTACGCTCTGCTGTATATTCGAGGTTGCCCGTGTTCGTACTGTACGCAGGGACAAACTGACGGATGTATTTTGAGGGGATTAGGGATTCCAGGCATGTTCGGGGAGGTGGAGAGAGAGCTCCTCCTCAGTTCACCCTGACATTGTGAGTGTCAGCATCAGATCACTTTAATCAGGCAAGGGATATGCATGATAAAACGGATAAGGGACTTTAATCAAAAAAATTCGCTGGTCTGGAAACGTGACACACTCCGACAAGCACGCCTCATCCCTGCCGCACCCCCGTGTCACTGCCAGGCGTGGGCTCGTCATGAATATGCATGGCAGGAAGGCAAGGTACCACATTAAAATGTGCTATTGTTTGTTCAGCTGCACGGCCACCAGAAGAAATAACCAACAGCCGCATACAAGATAAGTTTGCTAAAATCCTATAAGTACGCACTCACAAACTTAAATAGACAAACACAAGGAGGTTCACGTGCTCTGCTATGCTTTGACCCGATGCGCTGGTATCATGGTGCTTCGATACATTCAGTAGTTTTGAATAATTAGCATATTCAAATAGTGTATGCAGATCGTAGAAGGGACTTTGGCGGATGTCCGAACTTGTTTCAAGCGTCCTAAATTCTGCCATGTACGATTATATTACAACAATGGAAATATTCTGTGTGTATGTACAAATGAATTTGTTGTATTGTTTATTTGTGCAGAAATCAATTTCTACAGAAAAACAACATCAACAAAAAGTTAGTGCTCGGCAACGATTAATCGCATCCAAAATGAAAATTAAAACATGTGTGTGTTCTGTGTATATTTATTATGTAAATATAAATACACTAACGTGCAAGCATAGATTTAAGAAAACTATATTTTATGTATTAAATATATTTTTAGATACATGTAAGTGTTTTCTATATATATATACACTGTGTTTTTTTATATATACATAATAAATATACACCGTACATAATTATGTTCACAAAAAAACTTTATTTTGGATGCAATTTATATTAAATATACATTTATTTATTTATTAAAAAGGCATATTTATATATTAGATATTATGATATATATATATATAATGTATATGTGTGTGTGTGTGTGTGTATGTATATGTGTATGTGTGTGTATTTTTTTCTAATTGTAAATATTATAAATGTTTTTAGTGCATTTGTTTTTAAATACAAATATTTTATAGTTGTATTATCGTATGAATTTGTTATTTTATTGTATGTTGCATATATAGCATGTAAATAGCTCGATATTAAGTTTGAAAGTTTTATGTTTTATTTACATTGTAGATGACAGTTTCTTGGTGACCTACATGTATAGAGAAGCTAGAAAGATAAACACAGTTGTCTTTGATGAAAATCAGTCTAAACAGCCGTAAGAGCAGATGTAAACTGACAGCTCAGTGGAATCCATGCACAAACTCACACATCAACGTCAAGCTAATGAAGTATGTTTAAGTGCCATTGATGTGCTAAAACAGTGACATGTGACTGCCTCTTGAGCAGTTGTAATTAATTAGCTTACACGAGTTGTACGATGCCAACCATATACGTATCGCAGATGGTCTTTAAAAAACCACGTCTATCTCTTTATAGCACCGAGGTAAAAAAAAAAGAGAGAGTAGTAGTAAACCTTCATTACAACTGATTTGTATTGTGCTCACATATCTTACTTCTTTAATGTGGAGCGGTAAAGAAACAATTGTCTCTTTGATTCTGGACTTTATGTTCGTATTTTGTTTTGATGTGTCTGTCAGGGTTGACTGCGATTCGCAACAGTGTCGGAGTGTTCGACTGTTTGATTGTTTACTTGAGGAAATGTTAGTTCATTTAAAGGCTTTTTTTTTCGCGGCCGAGGTTTGTGCGTTTGTTTACTTTGGCAGTCTTCTAAGTGATTGAATATGCAAAGCAATTTTTGGTGATTATTTTGTGCTAATTCGAAGGCCTCTGTCTTTTGTGCCTAGCCAGTTATTGGTTCACCCTCCTGAACAAATCCCTAGAATTCAGAGGATCATCATTTGGAGGGAAGGGAGCTTGTTAACCTAATGATTAAGTTTAACCAGGCCTTGAAGAATATATGGATGTGGTTCAGCTGAGCAGAACTGAGTAATGGGTTGTAAATGAGGGGTGTTGGCAAGGGAGGGTTCTTTGAATATGGAGGTGCTGCTCTGTGCAGGTCAAGGAGCTTCCAAAAATGACTCCCAAAATAACCTGAGCGAGAGGGAAAGGGATGAGAAAACCAGAGCGACGAGAAACTGATTGCGATCTCGGCAAGAGACGTGCGCTAGTTTCTCTCTATTTTCTGCATTTATCTCACTAAACGAAAAGTACTGTTCAGAAGAGTCATTTCATTAATTGAAGTTTGTTACAGTGAAATAATGTGTAATCTTAGCATTGGGATTTATGCCATCCCACTGTTATGTCACTATATTAGCTTACGCAAACAGCACTAACATGCATCGATTATTTAACACATTATTGTGTGATATCTTAATGTCCCTATCATATATGCACACTTATGATTTTATCATAATCAAATGAAGGGATGTATTTTTACACAAACTTGTATTGCATGCAGCAAGTATTTATAGTATTCAAAATGCTGTATGTACTGTATATAGCATCTAAGTCCTTGTAGGGACTAATACATGTATATTATATTTTATGAATTTATTTTTTTACAATTTGTTAGTTTGTCTTACCTTGAAGAAGACTATTGGATGACCGTATATACATATCCGAAAATTTGGAGTAAAAGTCAAAGATCTTTGTTTTGTTTGTTTGTTTCTTAAATTCAATTTCTCTGTAAATAATTCTGTAATTAATCTGCATATGTTTTTTCGTGTGTATTTAAGTGTTATAAATCTTTATAAATCACAACAGAAACATTACTTTTTGTATTTTTATTTTTTTGTTTTAATTTAATTTTTTTGTTTTGTTACAACGGAGATAGAATGGTACTGGAACGCCCACCTAATAGACTATGGACTAATGGACTATGAATAACTTAGCCATGTATTTCTCTCACAATATCAATAAAGCGCATACATTTCTTCCGTATATTGATCCTTTTAAGCCCATGTCAGTAGAATATGTTAACAGTGTATATGTTAATTAATCGCTGAATCAGGGTTCCTTTGGGAAACTTCTATTTCGGTTATACCTAATAAAATCGGGGCAGACATGACCTGATAAAATCTACTAAAATCAAAAAGCCCATCAAACATGTTTTCGATCTTAGGTTAAACAATCTATAATCACCACTTACTGCATCCGAAAGGATTTGCGGTTTATGTTTTGAGTCGCTGCAGGTATAAAGCCGGCTGCATGTGGGATGATCTCAGGTGATACCCCTCACCGCAACCTGTCAGCGAGACGCTTTACCCGCAATTAACCAAAATAAAAAGAGAAAACCGTGAACAAAGCAGAGACACGCTCTTAAACACTGGCGCCTGTGTTGAGCTCGGGTGAGCGTGTGGATACAGTCGAGTGCTGCTGTACATCGGGTTCGGAGGGCAAGCGCTCTGAGTGAAATTACAGCCGCTGGTCAGACCTGTTGCAGGGAGTTTGTTACAGAAATGGGTCCTACAGTGGAGGGGGAATATTGAACGTCGAAGAAAGGGATACAGCGGCAGAGGATGTTTGCTGTAATACCCAGGCCGGGTTCCTCCACTCTGAAGTGGACAGATCAGATGCAGACGAGATTAGATTTCCTTTAAAAGCCTTTCCCTCGCGCTAATGGCTTGAGGCCTCTCGCTCAGAGGCCAGAGTAAGGTCAGTGGCATGGAATTGAATGCCCCCAGGATAATCTCGCTTCTCACATCCCAAAGCTAGGAAAGTGACACGGGATTTAAATTGGCAGAAGTGTGCATACATATTGAGATCTCAGCGATGGCAGGTTAAACACGCGTGTTCGGGGGGGGAAGCTTTGGGTTTGTTTAGCATCTGCCTTTTGTCTTTAATATTTGGGGAAGTTTGTCAAAGAGTTGCTGTAGTTGAGCTGTTTGAATTGGCCTTTTAAAGTGCCGGCACTGATCAGCTTTCAAATACTCGAGCTTGAGTCTGTGTTTGAGGTTTTGCTTGAATCCAGGTTGGATGATGTGGAATAGTGTATGCTGAGTTTAATCTCAACTCGTGAATGATCCCCCAGTGGTTCTTAAGATATTTAAGCCACTTATATTATAATAAGTTCTAAATTACGCAGTTAATTTATGTAGTATATACTACAGGAAAGGTTTTGAAAAGGCTGTAAACAACACAATATATACTCTAAATAGTATGCATCAGTGTAGCTATTTAACTTATATGTTTTGCTAAATGCTGCTGTTTATCACTCTTCTGCATAGCTCTCAAAAAATAAGGGTATATGTATTTTAAGCATTATACTATTAAGCTATAAAATGTTTATGTATATTATAATACATCTACACTGTACACCCATTCAGATAAAATACATATAATATCATAAGATATTATAGGAACGCCACATTTTATTGTCCGTAATGATAACTGTTGTAACGGGGGAACAGTAATTTATTTAGTTACGCATGCCTGAAAAAAATTATGCAGTTAGTCCCATCACTGCTCTTGAGCTGCTGTCATACTATTGAAACAGTTTTTTTATTATCTTTGTAGTTTGTAATGTTTCAAAGTTTTAAAGCGATTTGCTCCTTAACTGTTGCCTCCTAATTGCTTCGTCTAAAAGTATCGTGTTTTTGACCTCAAGTAAATGAAGACTTCACATCAGATACCTTTCCCTCCCATTATGCCTATTATGAGAAGCTACGGTGTGCCCCCGGAGTTCAGTATATGCCAAGGTGTCATGCATACAAGCTGTTTGTGTTTGTACGTGCCAGTACCTTTCTGATCGCATTATGCATAATCAACCGTTTATAACAAATTGTCAATGTTTTTTTTTTTTTTTTTTTGCCGTCCACGACCTAGAGCAAACATTATGATATTTGCCCTCAAATGTGCTGACGAAAATCAAACGGGCAACAGTTGGTGGAAAGCAACCTCAAAGTGCCCTTGTGCATATGCTCGCTGAGGCCTCGGAGAACTGTAAGTTAATTTCTGATACGGAGCTTCTTCGGTGATTGAGTAGAACGGCTGGTCTGATTGACTATTGTTGAAGTTAAGAGACAAGGGGCATTGAGTATTTTATCATCTTTTTACAGACAACAGCACTCGCAAACCGAATGTTTGGGAAATTACAATTACTTTTAATCCTTCAAGTACAGCCAGGCAATTTTCTTTTTGAGGAATTATTCCTATTTCTTGCAGAATTCTCAGGTGTCCCCTCAACTTTTTAAAAGACAGATACCCACGGTTTATTGGCAGGAGTTATTCATTTAATAAGGGTTAGTTTCAGAAGCACTTGTATAAATCATTTAGTTGGAATTAAGTCCTTTTATCCACTCTCGAGATTAAAAAGCCATTAATGAATTATTTGAAAGAAAATATGAAAAACTTCAATGCAAACACGAATAACATAACCAAAGAGAAAAGTTAAAAGCCTTGTTAGAATTTTGACCAAATTTGACATTATCTTGACATGCAGACTTCAAATTTCTCTCATTTGTTTCCGTTTTCCTTTGGAGATACAGTTTTTTATTATTATTATTATTCTGTTATTGTCTTGTACTGTCAATGAATAGATTGGGTGACTGTCTGAGATGGTTAGAATCACATTCACACTTACAGCTCACAAAAACACATCATTTAAAAACACATGCCGGAACATCTAGAAAACATTTAAGCCCCATTTTAGATGTCATGGCTAATGATAAATCATTTGAAAATAGAAGAGTATGGAAAATACAATATGGCAGACCAGAGCTAGACGTACGCTTTTTTTAGCCAGTGAATATTTCTTAAGATAACTCTATTTTGTTTTTAGCTGTTGAACATTTTCACAGTTATTGCCCAAAAAAAAAAGATACAGCTCATTGAATTTCTGTGTATGGGTAGTTGGCGTAAATGTGTCCTATAGTGAGATGTAAAAACATAAAAACAAAACACAACAACAAATAAAAACTCTATCATTGAAAATAAACCTTTTTTTTTACATTTTTGCTATATCACACTATAGGTTGTCATAATGTCTAAATGAATAAATAAATGAATGAATAAATATAAATTCGCCAAAGAAAACTACAAAAAAATGACAAAACCACAGAGCAAAACTACCACAATTAAACTAAAATATAAAAGTAAAAAAAAAAAGGCAACAATGGATTCAAAATATTCATATAAACTATAATAGTATTTCTAATGATATTGATAAGTATCTAATGATAAGTTTTATAGACTTTTCAGAACATTTTAAATAGTAATCTATATTCAAACCCATAACATTTTTGTGTATGTGTGTAAAGTATAACCCACAAAAAAAATATTGTTTAGAATAATTTAAACGATACATTATATTTTTTATGCCGAGTTGCATACAATTATCAACATATGGAAAATGTGTCAACACGTCGTTGATGCAAAATACGCTGAGAATAAAACTTCAGCTCCTTAAATGTATTTGTTTCCTTTGAGTAATACTAATGAACGCAAGTCATAAAGAAAAACCTCTGGTATCTGAAGTACTTGCATGAGATGAGAATCTGCAGTGACTGATGTCCTGAACTGCACATGCCATTGCACATTCATTCTGCTGCCCACCAGGATCTCTTTCAGAGCCCCCGATTCCCCTGCAGTGGAGCTCATACCACTGGCGTGATATCTGTGGAACCAGAAGGCACCTGAAGTCTCTCCAGCCAGGCCCTGGATCAAAGTCAGCTGACCCGTTCCAAATGCACCCCTGAACCATGCATCAAAATAGCGCCGCAGCCAGTAGCTCAGTGGGCATGGGGCTCGGGCCGCGGGTTGGCCTGTGCCAATGCAGGCCTGGGTGAACACGTCAGATTGATTTATGTGACGTGTGGCCCACCCTGACCTCTGTTTGTGGGCAAGCCGGCTGAACCGTCTCCCATGGCTGGTGTCCACCTGTTCTCTGGTCTGAAATATCCCACTTCGCGCTGGGCAGGGGCGATGCCGGCAGCTCCAGGGTCACTGAGCACTATTCAGATTAGGAGTGTAAGTTCAGGTTAGAAAATGTGCATGAAGTATGTTTTTTCCTGATTCCATCAGGAGCATATTAGTAAAGAAGAAGGACCACGTGAAAGTGCTTTTCTAACCCACCGCTAGCAAATATTCTGAGGTGCGTCAAAGGGTCTCCCCAAAATAAAGTTAGCGATAAAAAAAATAGTGATATGTGTTGCATGTCAGGATGTTGATTCTTTTCTCTCACAGAGAGAATTTTCCCGGTCTCATGGCATAGACGAAAATACCAGCAAGTACATATCACTGCAGTTTTTAAAATGAACACTAGAGGCAGTAAAACTCTGACACCTTTTATTCCTTTTCACAACAATGTAGTTTCTAAAGTTTAATAAAGCATACTTTTCGCACAATTACTAAAAGAATATCACGTTATGACTTCAAAACACAGGTAATATGCTGGGAGATTTGAAAACTGATGCGTTTGAACATTAGAATCACACATATATAGCTTCAAATCTTGGTTTTCGTAGACACTAGGTTTCTTCGGTAATATTATAAAATAGTATATTTCAACACTTTTCTGAGTGAAAATATTGTAATTTATGAGCATCTTTTTAGTCTTCATTGTTTTTCAATTATTTTTAATAATCGTTTTTATCATTATTATGCATTTTATAAATATTTGTTTATATACTACTATTGCATTTATTAATGATTTGAATTAGTTTTTATTTTTGTTTTCAGTTCTATTTTATGTGTGTCTGTTATAGTAATTTTCTAAAAAGCTAAAATCTCGTTTTTATTTCATTCACTCATTTATATCTCCGTTTTATTACAGTTTTTAGTACTTCAGCGTATGCTTTTTTTTTCAGTTAGTTGCTAAACCGACATTTCTAAAGGTTTTTCATTCTGTGCATTTATACTTTATTTCATTTAAACTGTATTTCGGGTCATTATTATTTTATAATTATTTTAGCTTCAGCTAACAATAACCACACAAAAATCTGATCGGTTGATAGGAAAATTGATTCCGTCAATTTTAAAATAATAGATTTTCTAATAGAAAGATATTTTTTTTACAACACATTTCACAGCGTTATATGTGAATACAGGCAAGCAAGGAAAGACAAGTGTTGTTATGTAGCATTGGAAATTTGATTTCTCTTATTCAAAAGAATATCTTACAGAATGAAAAGCTACTATGCTGTCTATCTGTGCACAGAAAGCCTGAAAGCCTCTATTCATTCCGCTGCACAAGTCACCAAGTTCCATCCGGAGGAAAAAAAATAGCATTAAATAATTTGTAGTAATGTTCATACCGTGATTAACTCTTCACTTCAGCATTGTCTGACTGGCTTGGCGTGATTAGTATCGGTGTCATGTCCTTGTGAAAGTTTGCAGAGGATGAGAAAGTTGAGACAGTTATGAAACCTTGCTCAGGGCCGGCCTCCTCAGCGGGGGTTATAATTAGGTTGTCTTAGAGTTCCACCAGATTGTCCAAGTGGAAAAACGATGAAATTGAGAGAATCATTGGCCATCGATACCCAATTATAAGACTGGGACACCAGTACTTTTAAATTCTTTCACAGCACGACAATCCCAGCGATCTGATGTTTTGATCCTCAGGACACCGCTCGCACGTGTACAATCAACCGAGAGGAACACATTAACAGTCTACTAGATACGTCAAAGCAATAAAAGAAATGTAATGAACTTAATGCTTCCCGTAAAGCCACATTAAATCCACTGCAAAATTTCAAATGAAGGTCTCATGACTATGGGATGCTGTTTTTTTGTTTTGTCTTGTTTTTTCCCGATCATGTAAAGATTCGAATAGACTTTTGAATTGAGGCAAAGTCCGTCTTTGTATTTTTATATATATATATATATATATATATATATATATATATATATATATATATATATATATATATATATATATATATATATATATATTTGTATGTTTTTACACTAGTTTGGGCTACTTTTCAGACCAGCTGTGGACATCTGAAAATAGCAAATCAGCAATTTCTACATGATTTGATCTCATATTTCATGATTTAGTTTTTTGTTTAGCTTTTATTTTTGTACTATTGATTATTTTCTCATTTATTTTTTACTGTTTCCTTTTCCTCTTAAGAGTAACAACCACTGTTTACATATCGCATGTCCTCTATATAACTTCGCGATGCATATTGATGCATACTTAAAAATGCTTATGACAAATGATTTTTGTTGACTGACTGTACTTCTTCCTGGTTAAAATGACATGTTCATACTTGCCATCATTTTAATTCTTATCATAATTTGTGAGAACGTCCTATTTTAGGGTGCCATTACTCGTGTCGAAACTGGTTGTTAAATGCGTTAAGATATGATCGTGTCCTGTCGAGGACCGCTTCAAATTAGACGTTTCTTTTGAATCGGATATTTCTTGATGGCCTAAATTTTAATGAACGGCACCCCTCTCATGTTTAGGGTTTGATATGAAATGGTGCATTGGCGTCCTTGATCTCCTGCAGTCATCCTCGAGGTGTTCTCTAATATGGCTGAGAGTGACATGCCTCGACAGTTAGCATTTGCACATCAATAAGGCAATGCAGAGCTTTGACCCAATTACAGGGCTGGAGATGAGTGAGGCTGGAGCTCCGGTGGGCTCGGCTGGGGAGCCTCATGCTCAGCTTGGCAGGGTCACGGGGAGCCGGGTCACTCCGTCGGCTCTCGGCTCTCAGTCTCGGGGTCAGTCAGTGGTCAGGAGATGAGAGAAAGCGTTGCCTTTAGCCTTTGAGTGCTGTCATCTTTTTCTCTTATCTTCCTCCCTTCATCTGCCTTTTTCTCACAGACACATGCACACGTCTCATCTGCTGCTGAATATCGGGCCTCTTGCTTTTTTTACGCACACATACACACACCGTGGGCGCTTTCTGTGAAAAGGTAAACGAGGCAGTGCCTTTTCAAAAAATGGGGATGCTCATTTTATTTTATATTTTACAATGTATCTAATAATTATAATAATATATTGTTGTATAATATAACAAAAATAATAATATGATGACATGGTATAATGATATATTGTTTTAATAAATATTGAACATTGCAAAAGTATTTTTATTACTTTTTACATTTTTATAGTCACAAATATTTTTGTTTTAGAATTGTAAACATATTAAATACTTTATATCTAATTAATGTGAACCGTTTACTGTTTATTTTTATTATGTATATATAAATATACAATCATGGACGTATATATGTGCAAGAAAAAAATATTTTTGTATATTTAATATACATTATATTAATATACCTATGGTTTTACAAGATATATAATGTATGTGTGTATATAATAAATACAAGGTACACACACATTAACAGTGATTAATAATTTGATAGCACTATATATATATATATATATATATATATATATATATATATATATATATATATATATATACACACACACACATACAAACACATACTGTATATACAACTGGAAAAAGCTCAGGCTTTCATGATTTTGTCTCCTCATCCACCACATGGCACTGATACGCACACAACCACACACACATTACACTCGTCATGCCGAGAAGTGACCTGTCAGTCAGCCCATTCCCACAATCCTTCACCTCAGAGAGGAGTGGAGGAAGACTTCTCTCGGTTCCATGCCTTGTTAGATCTATCATCCCTTTAATTAATAGTGTTTTTACGGCAGCGTCTGAACTGTGTCATTTCCATTATTGGAAAACCCAACGCGATTAATGAATAATTTTCATTTTTGATCCATTATATCATGCCAGTTGATCTCTTTTCCGCGCGGCTGAATGATAGCGTCGTTTTCTGCCCCTCGATCAAATTTAATTTGGCCCTCTATTATATTACAGTGTTGCGACTGAAGTGTCAATTTTTGTCAGGCAATTAGAAGCTATAACCTGTGAAGCTAAGTTTGATAGGCATTGTAATTGGATTGTTTCAGCAATAGCTTGAAACGCTTATAGCTCTTTTTTCCTTTCGTTTCCACCCTTTTCACTCCTTCCTGGATTCTGATAGCAACTCGTCCTATATGTGTAACTTCAGAACAAACAAAAGATGGTGGTCTAAAGAAGGAAGCTAAGAGTGCTTGCCTGGCAGAAACTCCCTTCTCTGCCGCTTTCCCGATTTGCATGGATTTGCAGTACGTCTTTTTCTGCTTCTGTGGTAGATGTTTGTCTATTCATCTTGACCCTGCAAAAAAAGCATAGAGCTAAATTTAAAACTCTTGCTGGCAGAATTGTGGCCTTTGTAGGCCGTGACATGGATGCGGATATTTCTATATGAAAGAAAAAGTAAAAAGTTTCAAAAGTTTAAGCTGCTAACTGCAGTGAAGTTACTTAATATTCTTTATTTTTTAAATAAATGAATCTAATAATCCAATTATATGGGCTAATGTATCTTATATTCATAGGCATTATTATGCTTGGTTAAAGAAGTTAAAGAAAAATAAATACAACAATATTAGACAATTTCTTTTACGTAACTGAGTCGAAAAAACTACAATTAATTTTTGAGAATCATCAATTGTTGAAGCCAAATGATAGAAGAGGGTCATTTGTGACCCTGGACTACAAAACAGGTGAGGGTAAATTTGTTATAGAATAAATATGCTTTCCATTGGTGTATGGTTTTGTTGGCATAGGACAATAGGCCTATTTGGTTGAGGTGCAACTGTTAGAATACCTGGAATTTGCCAAAAAAACTAAATATGGACGCTTTTTTTATGTTTCCGGATTTCTCAGCAGCGGAAACCGTCGTAGTTGGGTTAACCTGAAGAGCAGTGAATGGGATAGTAGCGCAAATATATTTTTTGCATTCTCATTTGCTCAAATAGCAGAAGAAAAACTCTATGATAGTGTTTTCATCACTTTCGATAAAAGGAAAAAGACCGAGAAGCGGCAGTTAGAAGAGAGAACAATATTAAATATAGACGCTGCATTAGAAGCACCCTCACATTAGCACGGACTAGTTTTTTTGTAGTTGGATGCAAAGGTAATATAATATAAAGAATGGTGTTGTATAAGAAAAAATGTTTTTAAGGATTTATGATGCTGATGACTGTTAAACGTGTCATCACAGTCTGATGAAAAGGGTCTGCTGAGAAAATTGCCTTTAAATTTATCCAAATGAAGTCCTTCGCTACCAATCAAAAAAGAAAAATCGATAATTTTGAGCCATGCAGCGCATTGTTATCTATTGCAACAAATATACCTGTGCTACTTACGACTGTTTTGTGGTCCAGGGTCACATTTAGAACAAACAAACCGATTTGTCTACAATTAATCAGACTTACCCCCGTGTCGTTCCAAACCTTCATTCTTCCTCTGAACACAATTTAAGATATTTAGGATAAGAACTGGGAGGCTTGTGACTATTCCATTGACTGCCAAATAAATTAAACTGTCAGGATCTAGAAAAGTATGAAAGACGTCATCAGAATACTCCATCTGCCATCATTGGTTCAACCGCAACATTACGGAGCGATGAGAATACTTTTTTGTACGTAAATAAAACAAAATGAATAATGGCGTAGCACCATTTTGGAAAGCATCCGTTGGACCCACATAGCGCACGCTCTTCTGTGTTAGCATTCAAATCAAAGAATGAATAGACGCAAACAGTGCATCTGTGTGTCACGCAAAATGGTAGATTACTTAGGGTAGATGGTTCATGCTTTTCTAGACCTTGACAGTGTAATTTACTTGGGGTGGAGTATACCTTTAATTATTGTGTTAGCTCGGATATTAAAAACACAGCTGTATCCTTTGGTTGCGCTATATCACGACTCGTTTAAACGAGTTGGTTCGACACTGTTTAGAAAAGATATCCGAACTACCCCTACGGTTTTAAGCACGGTCAAAAAACAAGGGACTAGCTGTCTCGCCACTGAAAAATGTCCTCACTGCCTCTGATTATTAAAAATATACCGGACAGCTTGAACAGCATAAATTAAATAAGTATCAGCATTTTCTCTGTGGCTCTCTACAAACCATTTATTTTCACCGTGTTTAGTAGCCCTTGTTTATAAGGTGCACAATATTGTCACATATCAGAAGTCCATTATTAGTGAGTTGGAGCGCTAAACTGAGGTGTAGAGTCATGTTAGATGAGCTCAAGATATGCACAGTTTCTGTGATGAGAGCTGTTAAAAACCTTCGCGGGTGTCGAGTGTTCTGCCCTTTATGGCAAAAAGGAGGGCCTTTTTCAGTCAGAAAGTAAATTAGGCCTCTCATAAAGGCCTTTTTTTGTCTCCCTTTCTTTCTCAGCATGACAAGAACTGTGACACGGAGTGTATTGGCCAAATTAATGAGCACTTCCTAGTAGGGCTTCAGAAACACATTAAAACCCCCTTGAAATGAGCCGTGTTCAGATTTTAGCAATTTCGTTACATACTGTATGTGAGACTTGAGACTCCGTCAAGTGTGTTTTTGCAGACTTGGCTGTAACGGAGATACCCCCCTCGGTAGGAGCCTCCAAATCGTAATGACAAATGCTTTATGATTTGCCCTTTCAGCTGGAAATGCAGGTGTCTTTGTTAGAAATGCACGACGGTCAGAAAAGCTGCTCCTACATGTAATTACCAAAAGATTTTTGGCGTACACACCAAATGATTTTTTTTTTTTCCTCCCTGCTTTCCCCAGGAGTCCCAGTAAACACTTTCCCCCTTACTTCACAGTAGGAGAAGCAAAATTATACATTTGGTAGAATGAATCCGAGATGTGTTTTGTTTTCCTAAAAACTCCTAAGTTTAATTTAAGTGATGTCACTTTGCATAGTTTTGTTCTGTCAAGTTTGTTAGTCTGTTAGTTAATCTATAGCTTTTTTTCTTCTCCCCAGCAGCACTGCAGGTTTTACTGTAGTTGATATGTCTCTATAGACAGTCATTATTATTCATGCTTTGGCTCATAGAGACATTTGCCTATCAGACAGGCCTGGATTAACATGTGGCTTTTTAGCACCTGGAGCAGAGATGCTCTTCAAGGAGGAGCAGGCATTTGAAGGTGCTCAAAGAGCATCAGGAGAGGGGGTGGAAGTCGGTATGATTGTTTATGCTAGATCCCCCCCCTCTTCCCTGCTCTCGGAGCACCGGTCCCGTCGCTCCTGGCAACACCCCGGGTGACATGGGCACTGCCGATGCCTCCTGGGACACACTGTGTCACCTCTCAGCGAGGCATCAGGCTTTTGTTTCATGTTGAAGCAGGGTTCGGATAATAACGCATGCACGTTGAAAATGCAAAGAAGAGAATTAAAACTAAATGCGGAGAGATAGTTGCTCGCTTAAATGTAATAATAATAATACTTAAGAGGTTAAAGGTCATTATCAAATGTGTTCAAGAGCAAACTAAGAAATCATGTGAATTTTTGCCCGAAGATAAAGCCAGTTTTATTTTATTACGATCACGTTTCTTCACTTTCACCGGTAATATGCAAAAAAACAGAACAGAACATGCTTTCTTTTATCTCATGTGATTTTATGTAAGTGATGCTTTAATTGGAAGTGTTTATGTGCCTCACGCACACACACACACACACACACACACACTACATCAACCTAATATCAGTCGAACAGGAAATGCCTTGCTTTTCGTGTGCACCTTTTTTGTGCCAGTGGAGGGCAGAATTACATTTCTGAAATTCAATCCGGCAAAGTTGATTAAAATGCAATGAGAACAGCTCTCCTGCTAATGTTGTTGATATCGAGTATAGTTCCTCCACTTTTCCTAAAGGATACACAGCCGTAACAGGCAATAATTCCAGTCTCTCAGATTAAAATACACACCAAGGGCATGCTGATGAGACTGAAGACTCTAAACGTTCGCCGTGTCGTACGTACAGCTTTAAAACAGTGTATTTGTCTCTTTAAGTATGCATTTAACTGTATAAGTCGGTGATAACTCACTAAACGCAACTTTGTGGGTTAATTATACACGATAACGTGAGAGGGGAGACCTCGGCGCCGACATCTCTGACCCCAGAGCGTCTCTTTCTCGTGCCGCTCGATGATTTGTTTTTATTTCAGCATTTATCATATACTGACAGATAAACTCCAGACCCAGATCAGTTTGAATCAAAGCGAATTGGAGACTTCTACAGTGCCGTAAATGTCTTTAATGATCCCCAGACAGCGCAGCAGAGAGGCAGAGTCTGTTTGAGTGGCGTTAAAGGGAGAGATCTGGGCCTCCCCTTAGCGCCTAACCTACTGGCACTTAAGAAGCGTGTTGCATTATGCCGCACTGCATTTGCCACTTGGATCAACCAAATTATCTGACAGGAAAGAGGGAAGGTTCAAAATTGAAATTCCTGCTTGAAGCTTCATTCATTTAAACAAGGCAAATATTCAACTTGTGCCGGTGACATCACTGTAACGCTGGCCAGGTTGGGTGTTTATTGGGCGCCTTGAAAACAAATCGCGGCAGAGATCTGGTTGCATGATAATAAATAGAATATGCCAATCAAATTAGGGGTGTGTGTCAGTTTGGACTGTGTGGAGAGCCAGGTTCCAGTGGTGCAAACTGAGCGTATCAATAGCTCATTTTAAAGGTCGCTGGCCTCATTTGTGTATATTTGGTACTGTATGAGTTTTGAATTTTAATGAGAACAGCATTTTTTTTTCCTGGTAAACGTTATGAACGCTGGGAAAACATACTGTATGGTTTTGCTAAATTCATGAAGGTTAAGGTGACAGCTCTGGTAGTCTGGTAGAATGAAAATGTAATCAGTCCCAAAAACAAAACAAAAACATAATTAGTAATCTTATGTATGGGAGCTTATTCATTTACTTGATTTCATTTCATTTTCTTTTCTTTTTTTAATTTGTTTGTTTGTATGTTCAAATGTAAATGTAATGCAAATTGCATGATTTTAAAAAGATCACACAAATCATGACTGTAATGGTTGCAAAATTAAACAAGAGCTCATGTAATATTTAGTTTTAGCTCCCCAATTATCAACATTTTATGAATGTTAAACACCTTTTTAACTGATAATTTGTTGTCAAAACATTCAGTTATAAGGTATACTTTATATAACTAAAGCGAAATATGCAATTGCTAAATTAAAAAAGCAACTCCTAACTCCTTGATATTTTAAGAATGTTAAGCCCCTTTTGTTCCACTGACCATTTTGTGTAAAAGATAATAAATAATTTTTAAGGTTCTGGCCCTATTCTGTGCCATATTTGTTCGAAGTGCTATCACTGTATGCGTTTTGTAATTGGTCTTCATGTTTCAACTTCAAAAAAAAAAGAAAAAACCCTGAACCCTGAACGTCATTATCAAAGAGTGAGCCATTATAGCCTTTATTTAATATGTTAAATCTCTGCTATTATAAATCTTAAATTAATAAAAAGTGAAATAGTAGCATATTGACGCTTGAGAAAATATTCAATTAGCCCCTCTGTATTATATATTCTCGCATACGATTGCGCTGAGGCTTGTTAAATTGAGATTAATTTAAAATTCACACTTACAGTGTGATCACAGATCAGAGTCTTGTTTTAATTTTCTTACTCTTGGTTACTTCACTAGAGACTTAACAGAGGAGCTCGTATTTTTTCAGCATTCTAAATAGACTCATGCCGACCGACTGAACAGCATTTCCAAGCCCTTAAAACAAGAAGAAAAAAATCTGTTCAGTCGGCACAGACCTCCATCATATCATCATTTCAGACTGCACAAAAGTTTACAGTTCACGCTAGGGTGATGCATTTGATAGACTCGATTTTTCTGCGGCCATATGAGTTTTAGTATTCCGGTATTATTATTTGGTATGGACATTTTGTCTCTCCTATCTTTTTTCTTTCCCCTGTTTATCCTTGTTCATACATGATCGCTGCTCTTTTGCTTACACAAAAATATTTCAGAGACAGTGCAATCAGTCTTACTTTGCCACACATTTCTGAATGGAGCTGCATTGATGCCGTTGGTAAATTTGATCTTTGTATTGCTCCTTCGCAGAAGCAACCAAACATGGCACACTTTTATGACATCAGCAGAAGTATGTTAATCTTTCTTTGTGAATTATAACAAGTCGTTTCTTCATTCTGCAAAAGAAGGTGTCTGGCGCGTCAGAGTGATGCATGGTTTACTCATGTAAATGTGATCTTACTCGCAGTGGCACGATGACTGATCTCCGGCGCATTCCAGAAAAACAACGGAAGCTCGTTAGAAATGCGTTAAGCACACAGATGTAGCCTTTTGCCAAAGGAGACAGGGAGGGCCTGAGCAGAGCGAGAAAACAGAATTAAAAAAAAGATGAGTGCAAGGGTTCTGACCAAGAGTAGGAATTTCCATGAGTGCAGCGCCATTTTATCCCTGAAATATAAAAATGTTGTCACCGTATTCCCAATACCATTTACCGATGATGCATGTTGACTTTTTTGTGTGTTGAAAGCTGTAGAAGTTTAGAAAAGTGCACGATGGAAAAAGAAAACGACAAAAAGCAGCATAAAAGTAGTGTGCATGCCTTGTCTAGTTCTGTGAAGTCATAACTAAAACCTAAATGTAAGACATTATTCACAGTTTTAGAGCCACCGTATTACAGCAGAAATATATATATATGTTTAAATATATTTAATATGTTTTAAATTGGTATTTCTTTCTAGCTACTATGTATAGGTTTCTATGTATGTACTGGTAATTCTGAACAAATTGAGATTGGGATTTAATGCATGTGAAATAAAAGTACTTCATTAACATATACAACGTAGATTGCATTAACTCAGCATCATGTCATTTTTGACCATTTTGACCAATATATATATATATATATATTTATATATACAACATCCAATAAAATTACCACTTTATCATAGTTAATTAGCATATCTCTAAGGCCATATCAACATGATCAAAACTGCTGAAAAACAAGTACACAATCTTGACTTTGACACGAGTCTCAGTCATGATTATATTACATTGCTTTATATATATTGCCCCCACAATCAAAGCTACAGAGTTTTAATCATAATATAATATAATATAATCTTAAAATGTATTATAAGGAGATACAGAGTGACAACTGATATTCATATGCAATTTATGTAAGCAGTCTGTTATAAAGACTGGTTTATATTACAAGCTATCAAAATGTAATTTTACTTCTATAAATATCAGCAACCACAATAAACTGCTTATTTTTTACTCAGCTTGGGCCTTTGAATTAAACTGAGGTGTATTTTTCCCTCTTGAGCTGCAGATTCTCCTTTATCGTACTATACAGAAACCTTTATATCTCAGCTCATTTTTATTCATTTATTGTTAATATTTTGTCTAAAGGTTCAATAAACTGTTCGCTTTCAAAAAAAGAAATCTTAGTTTTATATGTTAGGCTATATAGGGTTAAGCAAAGAACTAATATACAAGTAGTGTCTCTAGGAGTCGCCATTCAAATCTGCACTGTTTCCATACTCAAAGTTTCAGCGATGACTTTTACCTTTTCTCCAGGCTTTAAAGTTCACACAGAAGCCAGTGATAATTGGCGGGGTTATAGCTGGAGCAGGAAACTCTCAGATGCACAAAGCAAAGTTTTCCACTCCACTCCAAGCAGCCGCATATTCTTGGGGGAAGTGCACTTTCCTAAGCGACACCTTGCGCTATCATAAATGGCTTTGGCACTTTAGAGCGCTTGATATACAGTGGCAATCTGCAGTCTATGGCGTGTTTTAGTGGAGATGGGAAAGGGATGGAAGTGGGGGTGAGGCTGGTCCCGAGAGAGGCACCACTTCCCCTTGTTTATGGGGCATCCTAATTGGGACACTGTTGTCAGACAGTCTGATGTGACTTCTAAGGCTCCGTTTCCCTGAGAAGTGTGCGTTTGTGTGTTTGCTTATGTGCACACATGGTGTTCAAACTCTGCTGCCTGCCCTGTGGCTTCCTCTGCTGTTTCCTGCCTGAGCGGCCCAGACTGCCTGGGCTGGCTCGCCCTCCTCCTCCCTCATGAACGCATCTCCGACGCTGCACGAACGTGGAGGTGCGCCCACCTGTGCTCAGCCCGGCACAAACCCGCAGGTTCGGAGCGCTGGATGGCAGGAACTTCCCGCTGCCACCCCCCTCTTCTCACTCCGCTGCTTCCAGCTGAGGAAGAGTGGGTGAGAACACCGCCAAACTTTACCTGCTACACCACATTCGTATTTATAGCTTGTTTTTTTGGTTTTTTTTGCACTACCGACTGACAGCGATTTTTATCTTGTTCTCGTGCCTGGCTGTGACACAGATACTGTACACACAACATCCCTGCAACATGCAGAGGAAAAAGTATATAAACATTCATAAATAGGTCATCCGTGTGTGTGTGTGTGTGTGTGTGTTTTTTTTTAATAAGGTTTGGAGCAAAGTGGGATATTTGAAATTTCTTGAATTTTAAAAGATTGATTTGTATTTAAAACCCTAATGCAAAAGGTATTGTTATTTTCTATTGGAATCATGTGCTATAATTTTTATATATTTTTGTAATATATATATTGTTTTTAGTTGGAAGTAGGGCTGTTAATTGAATGTTAATTTCATTTAATAATAAAACATTTCTGTAACACCTGCCATATACAAAATGCAGCTCAAAGGCGAAAACAAAAAGAAAGGCATATTTAATATTTAAATAAGTGTGATTAATTATTTCAAAAAAGTGATAAAACAATTAACACGTTTATTCATGCCCCCTGACCTGTACATAAATTCCTTATTTAAATGTATTTTTCGATCACTGAAACAATTTGAGCTTAATGTGCCACCTTCATGTTTTTTTTGTTTTTTTTTGCAAGTTCTGGCAACTACAGCGAACACATCAAAACACACTTACCGAGAACAGACACAGACTTGAGCAAAGTCGTTCAAACAGGATGTGTTTTTACATTCAGTAACAGCTAGATGGCACTCAACAGAATGGAACAGAATGCAGAGGTCTTTACATTTTTTAACGTGAAAAACCAAGATGTGTTAAAAACGTGGCGCTAACGGTGAAAAAAAAGCCAAGCCAAAAAAGCAATACAACAACAAAAGTTATAAACCCCTTAAAAAAAAAAAAAAAAAATAGATGTCAGTCTATGAAAACAAAATCAATAATAATTTCTAAAGACTTTTTTTTTTTCTTAAGTCAATGATTTATTTGTCTCCCACATAAATTGATCTTTAAATGATCTTTTTTGAGGGAGGTTTGCCTCCAAATATTGATACGTGCAATTAATTGTGATTAATTAGATGAACTAATTGTCTTATCATGTAATTAATTCCATTAAAAGTTTTAATCAACTGACAGCCCTAGTTATGAGAGAACATGTTTAGTTTTGAAGATAACTTTGAGAACTAGGCGCAAATCGGAAAGACAAAACAAAAACAAAAACAAAGGCAGAAATAAACCACGTTTGGCAGTTGGAAATCAAACAGCTGTGAGAATAGACTGCGTGTGAGAGAAAAATAGGGGTCCACTCTGGGGGTGAAAATGCACCAGTTAACATCCTGTAAACAGGGCCAACAAAGGCGAGATTTGAATAATAGTGCAGAACAGTACATGGAGGTTACCAATTATTTTTGCATAAGCAGTTTGAGATATCTCTCTCTCCCTCCCTCACTCCCTCTGTGTTTAGCATTAAACATCTCTTTCTCCACTCTCTGCTCCTCAAACAGAAATCTTTGAGCACAGGGTAAAGCTTTGTTTTCTGCGATTTGATGGCATTGCAATCCCAGTTGCTTTAAATAATTCATCACGTGTGGATTTGCTTTAAAATAAATTAGATTGTTTTCTTTGAGAACTGACTCTAAAATACTTCTCATCTAAATAAAGCGCTATGATAATTCTGACTTTGAAAGTTTTCTTTTTGGCAAAAAAAAAAATGGTTTGAACGTAGTAAATATCGGTATTAAGTCACCATTGTATTTTTTAAATAACATAATCGCTTTGTTGATGTATAAATGATAGAAAAGAAATTACACGTTTACCATTTCATTTACCATCTCGGTTTATTTCACACGTTTTGAGAAAGTGAAAAACAGTTTTAGCAATTTCATAATAAAGAAAAAATCACTTTATTGACTTAAAACTAACATTTTATTCGCTCAGTTTCTGTATATTTAGGTTAAAGACATTTCTTCGGTTTATAAAAATAGCACATTTAAGGCACTTCATCTATTGTAATATCTAGAGCGCATATATATATATATATATATATATATATATATATATATATATATACATAGGTGTGTATGTATGCATTTTACACTTATTCAACTCATTACAGTATTTAACAAAGAGTTTAAAAAGAAAGAAAGTGCATTGTGTTCAACAACTGGTTTAGAGAAATCATTAAATTGGTTTTCACAATTGTTTCTCGGCTATTGCCATGAAAATCTGGTGACTGGCTGAAATCTTGCTAGGTCAGGTCAGTTTAAGTAAAACTTGTATTTTGTAGAATACTTAAGAGGAAGTGCTGTCTGATTCTGAGAACCGTGTTCGTGTGTCTATCCGCCGTATCGCTGTACTGTACACATCATGTCGAAACTCGTCTCAAGTTGTACACCTCCAGTCTCTGGAGTCACAGTTCACTACAGAAACTCTCCACTTCATTTTGGTGACTCTATTAAGCTGAATTTTGCAAGGCGTTTATCCTTTATTCATAGTGGTCTCAGAAATCACAAGGGTTTCACACTCATGCATAGTTAACTGTTAATGCAAAATGCTTGTATCAAGCAGCAGCGATCATTGTCTCACGAAAACCCCAAAGAATCATGCGATCAAACCCCAGGCTACTGCGTGTCAGAAAGCCTCTATTTAAGCACCTTAACCCAAATAAATCAGCAGTTTACTTCGCGCTCACAGGTCTGACGAGGTAAAATGAAGTCTCACTTCTAAAGAAAAAAAAAACACACCAGGAATGCTATTTTCCCTCTCCTCGGTTCATATAATGACCAACAGCTGTTACACCTGCCATAGTGAAAAAATGTAATTAATATACATCATAAACATTGATTTGGTTTATTCAAGCATAATTTTAATGAACATCTCAAAGGGAAAGAAAGAAAGAAAGAAAGAAAGAAAGAAAGAAAGAAAGAAAGAAAGAAATATTGTAAACTGAAATTATTACTGAAAGTGTTTCATCATTGTATTTTAATTGTTGCTTTTTGGCTGGTGTTTTATTATAAAACAAAGATTTACAAAATAAAAGTTCAGGAAATGTACAATTTATTTATAGGCAAGCTCGATTCCTAATACAAGTTTGAAAAGGAAAACTATTTCTTGAATTTTGACACTGATCCTAGATCATTCGCCGAACACCCATGGCAAATAAAAAATAAATTAGGCCTACTTATTTTCTAAACAATATGCTCACTGCAACATGTTTCCAAGTTAAGGCTACAGAGAAGTGAACTAAAGTGTGAAGAGCATTATTTTGAAAGAGTAATAAGAGAGAAGTGTTTTGTGCTCGCTTTATTTTTATCTTGCTCGGGAGCCGCGAGAGGAAATGACAGATTGAAGGATTCGGTGGGCGTCTGGTTTTCGCTCGAGTGTCCTGTGTGTAGTTAACACATGCCCACCGTCGCTCCTCACAGAACACCAAATGCCAAACGATTCACTGCTCAAAATGTCCAATAACAACCTGCGAGAAATGTGTCCAAATACGCTCATTTTTTATTTCCTAATTACGCACTAATTTTGTTCTCATTTCGCTTGCTTCAACTTTCTGCAAGAGCGTTACAAAATACGCTCTGCTTTCAATGAAATGCACTTATATGCACTTACGTGTGTAATGTGCGCATTGTACTTGTTAGTTTCACTTTTCGTAAATGTCTGGGTCACGTCAACGAGTACCAGTAAACAAACAAACACCAGCCTGTCCCAAAAAAAAAAAAAAAAAAATAATAATAATATATATATATATATATATCCATGGAGGCATGATGGGGAAAATCCTCCAGTAACAATGGACAATTAAAATCTTATTCCTGGGTTGAGAAATTAAATTTAATGAATGTAGAGCTCTGCAACAACAGATGGTCTTCTTATACAAAATACAAAGATAGATTCCTTGTTTGAAGACCGCCTGATCAAATGCCAGTGGTTATCAATTAGGAGCAGAGTGATGGTTAGTGAGCGGGAACATAAAACACTGTGTCTCCCCCTTCACGCACACACACACACACACACACACACACCCTCTCTACCTTTACAAACAAACACACACGTTCACAAACACAGCCGTCAAATGGTATAGTTTACACTGCTATCTTGCATGTGAGAGTAATCGTAAAATTATCCCGCTTGCGATTTGCAAGGTTTTATTATACATCTTTCCTTATGTGTGAGACACCGATCTCACACAGAAATTAAACACATTGTTGTTCCTGCATGTCTTACACATGAAAATTAAAACAGACACCCTCAATTTATATACATATATGTTTTTGTATATAGGTAAATATGATTTCCTAAATTCTCATTTAGTTTCCCAAACCCATCAGATGCGGTGAACAAAAAAATTAGATAGCTTATTAATTTTATCCATTATATCAGAGGTAAATTGTTTACGGAGTAAGTAAATAACTAAATAAATTAAAGGGAAAAAAATCGAGTGATTGAGTATGTAAATGAATAAATGAGAGAATGAATACAGAAGGAAATGACCACAGTCATATTCATATTTGCAATATGAATCTCAGGCTCCATAAATAGTAATGGAGTGTGGTAATATATACTGCAGCCCAACTGGAGAGAGCAATTAAGAGGCTGCTCAGATTTAGTAGAAATGAAGCTACTCGCAGAAGCCAAGGAGGTAATTGTGAGACAGCCTTGATTGTTTTGTAAGAAGATGCTTTCCCTTTAACTTTTTAAACACTCCGGCATCTACAGAGACTCTGTTTTAATGGAAATAAGTGAGTGTGGAAAAAAAAAAAAAGGTCTAAGTTTTTCTCATTTATTTACTTCCCTAAATGCATTCTTAATCATATAAAAATTAAGGAAATAAGAATAATTAAAAAATGGAAAATTTTAGCACTTTCGGGAACGGCGAGGTCCTCGCGTCATTCTGCTTCAAAGAAAAAAAGATAAATGATGATGCCATTAAAAAGTGAACTAATTAAGGAAGGCTTCTTTTAAGAACTCATTAACTGCAACCTCATTTACATAATGATGCATATTAATTAAGTTTTAATGAATCTGAATTTCCACCAAGCCGCTTTTCTTTGGCTGTGGAACAAATTGAACAAATTATTTAAAAGTGTTCTTGAGTCTACTTTTCACACCAAAGGGGAGAGAATGCAATCATTTGTAGAAAATCATATTTTTTTAGGCAGGCCCATCTGTTATTTTTCTCTCTCTCTCTCTCTTTTTTTATGTAATCATTTACCCTTTTTTCTAAACCTGGGAGATTCGTTGCATTTCCACACAAATCACGAGGTTTGTGATCAAGGGTAAAAACACCGTAAAATAAATCTAATGAATTTTAGATTTGTTTAAAAAAAAAAAAAAAAAAAAAAAAAAAAAAAGATAAGATAGAAAGAAAGAGATATGCGTATGTCCACACAGTCAACAAGTAATGCAAGAGAGTGGCTTTTATTTTTCTCTTACGCAGAAGGCTATTTAAACTTTACAAGACCTTTATAAAATAAACTTGTGCATGAAATACATTTAAAAATATAGAACGCAAAATCTATAATGAAACATCATAATAGGTTACCTTAAAGACTTCAACGGGACTTGCTATCTGTTGCTGCCGAGGTGAAACTGGAACAAGAGAATGCATGTTTAACAGCACCAGCTGCCGCAATTTCAGGTGTTATTGTGGCGTGTGAGTGACTTAACACATGTGCTGCACAAACATCAGTATCATCTCCTTCCTTTCTGCATGCAAAGCTCTCTCTCTCTCTCTTTAACACTTAACGCTGCAATGCTACTAGCATAAATCTGGGAATAAGCACAGCCCGTGGGACTGACAGTGCACAAAGTTTGGCGTTTTAGCCTTTTTTTTTTATTTCAGGGGAGGGAGTGGAGGTGAGAAAGGAAGAAAGAGAGAGAGAGAAAGAAAGAAGCTGATGAAAGCCATTGCAGGATGCTTAATGCAAAACTCACTTGCGCCAAATGGAGCGGCGGTGCCTTTCTCTCTCCCCTCCGTCTCCCAGATGCTGAGCTCCGGATGTGTCTCTGAGGTTAACCTGACACAAGCGACAGCTCCCCTCCCCGTCTGCCCGCCTCGCGCAGCCCCCTCTCGCTCCTTCATCCGTTTCTGGCGCTTTAAAGGAATCACCTTTCTGTGGCGGTAGGATGCCGGGGGTTCTTCTGACAGTGAGCACCTTCCTCAGGGGAGGTCAGGAGTCAGGGATTCAGATGAGGCAAGCTGGCGATGCAGTGTAACTGAAAATGGAAAGCAGATGTTAGTTAATTAGGGAAAATGTGACTGACAAGACTTGAGCGGCAAGGTACACGAGCTAGCCGGCACCGAGCAGCTGTTGTTGCCGACTTCATTGTCAGTCTCGTACACAAGTCACAACATCCCCACGGCGAAACGCGGCCGCATACGCAGACAATTATCAAAATAGAATTAGGCTTGATTTAATCATACCCATCTCTCCTTTGAGTTTTCGGCCATCGTCGGCCAGCCGCGCGTTTTTCTCGCCTCCCTGTTTTCTTCCAGTTCATTTTCTGCATTTGTCTCGTCGCTGCGATGCACCCAGGGCTGTGACTCCGTCGAGACTTTCGCTGAGAGGGTGGAGAGACAATAGACGGAGGGGGGGGGGGGATTGCAGACAAAATAAAACGTTCTTAATGAGCCCCACGCAGTAATCTTTCACTTCTCTCTTCTGGAGTAGGAGGATGTAGCGGCGGCGCTGAGATTTTTGGTGAGGCGTTTCAGCGAAGTGAGAACGAAGAGGTGCAGAGCTCATCGCCTCGATTGTCAGGGATTCTTGGATGGAAAAACAGATTAATATGCATTAAATGTGCCACTGAGGTAATCACGTTCACGAACTGACAGTTCAGACTTCCTCTACCTCTGACCTTCTGAGTTTATGTACACGTGCAGTGGCCATGAGAGGTAGAGTTCACACAAAAATGACAACCATCGTTGCTTTTCGTCTGTAGAACACAAATGGATAGATGCACTTAAGGTCAGATCTAATGTTGCTGTGGACCCCATTGCCTTTCACTGTCTGGACAAAAGCAGTTGGCTTATTCTTCTAAACAAACAAAAAAAAGAATACAATTTATGAGTAGATGATGACAGAATTAAAGTATTTCCAATTTCTTTAAGACACATCTCAAAGCATAGATTCCAAATGGCGATACACGGCTCCTTAGAAGTGAAATTCTTAGCAGAACCTGATTTTGTGGAGTTGAATAAAATCAGGACATGTGAAAGTCACCATAGTTGGGTAAACATTTCTAGTGGTGAATGGAAACTACAAAAATGTTCGGAATTCCAGCTAAAAAATTAAATCAATAAATAAATACTGTACGTTTACCTTGGTCATTAGAAACTCTCATACAGCATATATACATATATGTATTTATGTCATTGACCTGTGTGAATTTGACTGACTTCATACATTTCATACTTCATACATAAAGTAACTGTGTCTTTCATACATTGTGACTAAAGTTTTATTGTGCAGGGGCACTGTACATTGTATAACAATTACATTTTTGTAGACATACAACTTGTCGACTAGGAAACGGTTGATTATGCTCCTCCTGGGTAAACACTTATGCAAGTTTGAAGAGGATGTATAGGTTTAGACATCCATGAAAAATTCATAGAATTGGTGTGTTTGGATATGGTTACACTATTGTGTTAAGGAGTGTATAATTTACAGCCTTGATCATCACTGTTTTGATATTCAGCTATTGATTTCTTTTTATTTTCTTTGTGCAATCTTGGTTCATACATTCTGTTGCAACCACAAATCGATATACGCATAGAAGGATTTTCCCACCTTTTCTTTGAAGTATTTTTAATGGTTAAAGCATTTCTAAACAGTTTCTTTAATTTCAAAGAAGCATCTTTGCTTGTCTATCCATCTGTAATTTACTTACTCTCATGTTATTCTGAACCTGTATGACATTCTTTCTTTAGAGGAACGCAAAATATTTTAAGTCAGTATAGTCCAAATGACATTGGACTCGAGTCACATTTATTGTATACACACAGACATTTTTCAATATTTCTTCTTTTGTGTTTCACAGAAGAAAGTAAATCATGCATGTTTGGAACAAATGACTGAATGTTCAGTTTTGCGTGAACTATGCCTTTAATGCTCCATAAACACAATTCTTTCCATCTCTAATTATGACAGCACTGTTAGCTCAAGAACGCAGCAAAGAGCCAAACGTTTCCTTCCCTGTGCCTTAGTCTGGGCACGTTACGTGAATCTCTGGTCAGCAATATTAGCCTGTGAAATTGATGAATTGCTAGACATTAGCCCCATTCAAACAACAGATGTTAATTCACTTCAGATGTGAATTATCTGATCATTTGTGTCAGGATGCATAATATGAATGACACAGATTATCTGAAATTCAGCTCTTCCCTTGGTAGACAGAACGTCCTTTGTCTCCTCAGGTAGAGGGCTCTGGAGTTAAGGAGGCAAACTCCAGAATGTTCCATTAGCCAGCCGTGTCTCTAAACATCTCATTAGGACCTCGACATGGCCGCCTTGGGCTCTGCTGTGGAGAGCGATTGCTTTGCTCTTTGATGAGAAAATATTAGTTATTCTGGCTCTGGATCCATACACATATGTCCTGTTGTTTGCTGTCATTAACCAAGGACACCGAAACAATCATGATGGCCTCGGATCTTAAGGTTGCATACAAATGTCTCAATTGTATCTAGGCTACTGTATTTCTAAATACGAGTGGGATCCAAAAGTCTGAGAACACAAATTCAAAACCTTAAGCAACAAAATATTATGATATACTGTAGATTAAGAAATGTCTTGGTCACCATCCAATAGCATTTGTGACACACAGTCAGAGGCTCTTGCTTCCAGTGAGGCTGAAGGTGCTCTTTGAATCATCTGAAGAACATTATCGTAAGATATTACACAAGTTTGTTATTAAAGCAGAGGGGTCATAACATTCACACAGCAGCAGAACGGTTGTAATTCCTGTATCTGAGAAGTGTATGTGCTTGTATTAACACACACGCACACACACACACTACTTACCTTATTTATCAGATAGCCACATTTGATAATTGCATTTTAAAAGAACAGAGTGAACGGAAAGCGTAGGCTAATGCGTTGCATACACGTTTCGTGTGCTTTGTGTTTTAATATGTGGTTCAGGTAACTCACAGGCGAAGAAAGAATATGCTGAAGAGCCATTTGGAGCTGCTCCCGCCAGTTTTGTGGACTGCGCATCAACATTTCGCTATCCACTAAGGTATTTAAGCTATTGTCGCTATTTTTTGAACACGCAACACTTGTGGACTCTTGTTGTTTCAACTGTGACGTTGAGACATAATTTAGCTACTGGCGATATTTATGGCTTCCAAGAGAAAAAACAGGACTAAAGTCTTGTAAAGAACACATTTGCTGCTTTTCTTTAGTTTTTTCTATGTATATGTGTTAGCTAACATTGTTTTAGAGATAAGCCTTCTTAAAACAGCACATCTTTAGACCTTCATTTTAGTGTTTTTAAATGTTTTTAAATATTTTGAATCATATATTTTGTTTTTGTATTTTGGGGTATTTTAGTGTACTGTTTTGTTTTTATCATTTCTATCATTTTTTTACATCTCTACTTATAGTTAATATTTATTTCAGAATTCATACTCACAAGAGTGCATGCCGCGATGCATTTGAATGTTCAAAAGTTTTTATTTTACTGCCTTCTCGGGCCTTGAACTGCCTTGAACTATCTATGCAGCGTCAGAAAGCTCTCAGATTTGATCAAAATATCTTAATTTGTGTTTCAAAGATGAACATTGTAAGAGCGAGTAATTAATGACAGACTTTTCATTTTTGGGTGAGCTATCCTGTTAACTTAAATTAAAATGTGAAATCTGAAAGAATTATAAAAATGGTCTACCTTTAATTTAAATATGAAGCTTATTTTGTTTTTAACTGAATTCGAAAAACAAAAGTAATTTTCGCTAGTGGCCTCAGACTTTTGGACCCCCACTGCAGTCAGTTTCTTTGCCCCAGATTCAATATAAGATAGAAAGAATGCTGTGTTCCATGAACTAAGAGCACCATGCTGGTAAGAATGTGTTGCTAATCACCTCCGTCTTTGTTATTTCTGCGGTTGAATCCTTTTCAGCTCAGCTGATTTGATCAAGGCATTGCCGTTTCCAGACTTTGAGCAGTTTCTCTTTCCCTCCCTCTAGAGAAAAAGCATTTACTGAGAATCCAAAAGAAAAATATGGTGTTAGAACCTCCCCTTCCTTCAACACAATCTCGTGGGAGCCGAGGAAAGGTATCAAAACAAAGAAAATCAAAAATTTCAGACTAGATAATAACTTGGATTACAAAGAAGTGCGCAGCCCAAAGAACTAGTAATTGGGTCAAGAGTACTTCATGTGCAAAGAATGAAAATAATAAGATGAGATAAAAAAAAAAACCCATAAGATTAGAAATATGAAACCTTGAGCTTGTTAACTTTGCAGGAGGATGGGTTAGCGAAAACATGCCAATCTTCACCAGTTTTTTATTTATTTATTTATTTATTTTTTGTAGCTCATTTCCACAATGCAATAAGTCTAATTGCACAATATGTTCATTAATGCAATGCGTTGGTTCTGAGCTTTATGGTCTCTTGTGTAAACTAGTAGCATCAGGCCACTGTCCGTCCTGGTTACTTCGATCGCCTCTTCAGTTTATGGACCATGTGTCTTTTAACTCCCACAGACCCCTGAGCATCCATGCACTGTGGCTGGACCATAATGCCGTCCTGTCCACTACAGCCACGGCCGGCCCCAGGGGCCATCTAAGCCTCTTTGGCAGGCCTGGATCCCAGAATCCTCTAAATAGAAATAATTGTGTTCGACAATCGCTGTGTGCTTTGCTAATGCCTGTGACAGAACTTTCTTGTCGTTCTGACGCCCACGTGCTTGGCTAGCGATACATGCAAAATATGCTAAGCTATGTAATCTCGGTCCTGATTAATAAGTGCCACGAGTGCTTTGGAGTGCTCACGCTGGACGCTAATGGCTCCATTCAGCGGCTGTGTGACCACGCTGGAAACCGTGGGACCTAATGTCTTGACATTATTCCACTTGACCACTCTCGAGTAGGATGATGATGACCTTAATTGTGATAATTTAGCCTGGCTGCTTATATAAATCTGTCCTGAATGTAGCTGATCGTTCATGTAATACAATCTGTTATCTTTGCTCATTAAAAAGCATGAAAAAGCACACTGAAAAAAAATACGGTGTAGAAACAATTTTCACTCAGAAATGCTAGTAATTTTCACAATTATTTAAAGCAAGCAACACTGAATGAATGTGAAATACTGAAATATGAAGACTGGAGTAGTATTTTCTTGTAAAACATGTTCACAACTGTTTTATTTACAACTTGTGTGGGTTAGAATAAGCTTTCATTTGTGAACAATTATTTTTTTTTAAACAAATTGTGCATTCACGTAATTACCAATATGAAATTACATGAAATTGCAGATAGTGTAATATATAATGTAACTTGTATTCAACAAACATGAAACGTGAAAATGAAATGTTCGTTGTTTGACCAACATGTCTTGTGATTAGTTAAGTGAAGTGGCAAGACCATGGTAAATATGGACAGAAATATTCTACAATAACAACAACTAAATGTGATGATAAGGCATGGGTGGATCGTTCTGTCCCATTTTTACAGGTTCCAGTAATTTTTGAAGTTGCCTCCTTAAGTTGTTTCATTCTTTCACCCCTTTTTTTCGTTCCGCGGCGCTAAATTTGCAGGCAGCTCAGTGCACCTATGGCAGACGCTAAATACGAGCTAACAAAAGACCCAAACAAACACATTCAAAAGCAACTCTCCTCAATTTTCCAAACGACTTGTCCATTTTATGACAATACTTTTTTCCCCCCCATTTTTGTGCCAAGCCGGTCTTTCTTTTTCTCCCCCCTTCTAGTGAAGGCAATCACCTCTCTCATATACATCTGTACAAATTGATTTCCTCTTTACAAGAGAAGATAAAGAGCACAGCAACAGAAATACCTGTAAGTGAGGTATAATTACTGAGAGAGACACCCCCTACTGAGTCCATTCAGCAAAGTCCCAACAACATGCATTTAAAACCTCAATAGCGCTCGACAGCCTCGTACGAATAAGCCAGAGATTTGATTAAAATTATAGCTCTTTTGCTCCTACTTCATCTATTAAGATAAGCATCTTGTTCAGGGCATTTTTATATATACATATGAAGAGGGCTGGTACAATTTAACAGTTTTCTCCTGCTGCTCTATACAAAAGGATAACTGGGGACCCCACTTCACTCTCACCTGTACAAAGCGGTTGGTGTCAGAGTGGCAAATGGCCATGTTCAATAATATTCAGGAGCTCTACCTTTGAGAGAGTCTCTAAAAGAATGTTTCTCCATTGTCTGCTTTTGAACGTGTAATGCGTCGGCAGCGGCCTCAACATCTGTCTAAGGTCTTATATTATGCGAATGTTTGCTGTAGTCGGAAATAACACGCCGTGTTTTCTCTAATTAATAGTTTTTAAATATTGTAAGACTATCGGATCTCTTTTGTTTAGCCAGTTCAATCCAGCAACGTATAGACGTGTGACACACAGTTATACACACAAACTGGAATAATTCACCCAAAACCCTTTTGTTGGACCACACCTGTATAAAATGCAGAAGTTTAAATTGATTACCTTTGCCGGTTGCCATTTTCTATTGCGGTTACAATGAACTGAGGCTGATGCTTTCATGCTTATCAAAAACACGGACCTTACGAGAAATAAAGTAAAAGACATATTGTTATTGTTACCCCTCCTCCAATGTAATTGCATGGATAAAAAGTTGTTCAAAATGCATCCTTGCACATTTTGTGAAAGAAAGAAAGAAAGCCGCCTGAGTTTGGAACAACATCAGCATGAGTAAATGATGACAGAATTTTCATTTTGGGTGAACTATTTTTTTTCATAGAATGACAAAACAATCCGAATATTGTGAGATGATGACTTCATTATGTGTCTCATTTCAGGCAATGATTTTCTAATTTGTTTGTTTTGTTTTAGGTCACTTTTGGCAGCTGTAGTGCCAACCTTCTTTGCAGCAAAAGGAACAAACAGCCCAAAATAAGTTGTAAGTAAGGAAAGGAAAAGATGCGACAGTTTCTTGAGAGGATAAAGCGGGAGGCAAGAAGTTTTATGCACTTTTACCTCATATTTTGCAGGTGACAGATATGTCAGGACCTAAAAACCCTGCGGTACAGCATTTTTCTTCCACTTAAAAAAAGGAGTTTCTTAAACCAGAGAGCTCACAGACAACCCGAAGGACTTGTATTCTTAACAAAGCATTTCTATGTTTTAAATATCTTCAAGTAGATTCACCTCGTCCCTCCGAGCTTTCGCGCTTTTCTTTTGTATTAAAATTTTTGGAGGAAAACGCATGAAGCAAAACAAGAGCAGAGGGCTGTTTTCCTTTTTTAGTGGTGAGCTGATACTAAGGTATTGTGAGTTCGGCGCTGTCTAATGATCCACTGACGGTGCTGTTGTGTCCCATGAGGCCAGGTTTGAGTGACTTGTCTGATGTGGTGAGCTTTTAATGGTACATAAAACTGAAGTCACGTAATAAATGAGAGGGAGAGCGAGAAACAGGGGAAGGGGGTTTAAGAAAGAATGTCCTCTTAGTTATGACAGTCATGCTCTTCTTGCGCTGGCATGTACAATTATATGCTATTTAATACTTAAATGCTTACTACACAAATAAGATTTAAATAATTGGCATGATTCTTCTGGCCATTTGCATATAAATGCATCTAAGTACTTCCAAGTATCTGGCACTGCCTCATAGGATCAAACAATAAAAGAGGCCGTGATAGAAATGGCTAATAATCACTTTGCAGTATGATTCCCTTGAACCATATTCTCTGTTTTTTTATGGTTTATTTATAGATATTTGTGCGTGTGTGTGTGTGTGTGTGTGTGTGCGCCTTGTAAACTGTATAGCAGTGATCGGGCTTTAGATATCGGATGCATTGATTATTTCAAGGGGCATTTAGCAAGGTCAATATAGCATAGTTATATTGCTTCACTTTAGAACTAAATGTAACTGTACTGAGTGTTCTATTGTCACTTTTTTATTTCACTGGCACTACATATGTATAATTCTAAAAGCATACCATTATTTATGTATAAATATAGATAGATTAATAGCAGCCAAAGTAGGAGGGGGCGGCAAAATAAATCACAGAAAACTGCTTGGAAAAAGTTGAAACTAGCAAGAACAGCATGAAGCTAGCTTTTTAATTTACATTTATATATATATATATATATATATATATATATATATATATATATATATATATATATATATGTGTGTGTGTGTGTGTGTGTGTGTGTGTGTGTGTGTGCATGTGTATTATGTATCTGTACATACAAAAGTCAGTACATTAATATTAAGTTTCATTATTTAAGTTCAAATGAGTAAAAAAATTATTTAATTTAATACATTATTTTGTTAATGTATTGTATTGTTAATTAATATACTATTTTGCATAATGTTGTTGCATGTGAAATGTACGCTATCAGTCAAAAGTTTTAAACAATATATATATATATATATCTTATTATTATAATAATTTTTTTTTTTTATCTTTAAGTCTCTTCTACTCACTAGCAAAAATAATTATAATTATTTAACTACATTTTAAAATGTACTTAATTATTCCTGTGATTTCAAAGCAAACTTTTGCAACATTAATTTTGATACTCTAATATTCCACTCTAAAAACATGAAAACTACATTTATGAAAATGTAGTTTTAATCACAGGAATAAATGACATTTTACAATATATTAAAATAAAAAGCAATTATGTTAAATAGTAAAGAAATGTCACAATATTACAGTTTTTGCTGATTGGTGAGCAGAGCAGAATTTGTAAAAAAAAGTAACATTTAAAATTTCAAATACATTTGACTAGTAGAGTGCACTGTGATAGTTGTGTTTATCATATTTATAGATAAAATTGTATGCAATATATTGGATCTATTTTATATAATTGTTTGAATATGACATTTTGGTCAGGGGCACAGATGTCCAGCATTGGTTAGTCTTCGTCTCGAATGTCTATTTCCTTTCTGGTGATTACAGTGGCCAAATCAGCACTTGCAATCACTACTTACTATGTAAGAGGTCTGATTTGGTAATTTATGGTCATCTTTCGGGATTTGGGGGCAGCAGCAGTCAGTTCCACAGATAAAATAAGACTTAAGAGGTTGTCCATGTCTACGGCAAAACTTGCTGGTGGGAAGCGCAGTCTGAAATGGAAATGGAACAGTGTGAAAATCAAATTGTGTGGAATAAAATCTAATGGCTGTGTTTAACATGTCACAACATTAGCAAAATATATGGTTGTACTTTGTCACAGTATCTCAGTTACTCTTGAGGGTGTTCAGTTCCTTAAAACAGACCCTTAGAATAGATTGGCAGTATCTTTGTAACACTGTATTTTTCTTTAAAACCGACAGTTATCCAAACACACGGAACATAACTTTTATTTCCTCCTCTTGGATTTCTTTACACACCTAAGAAAAAAGCAATAACAGTCGTGATGGAGCAGTCAGACTCATAACATGGGACGGCATCCGTTGCACTTCTTTTCTCCTAGTTTCTACCTGCCTCTCCAATGCACTCTTTGTATTCAGCATATGTTAGTCTAGCAGATTGCTTGGCTGTTCTCTTGTGGAATAATCAGTGCCAGAGCAAATGCATCTGCTTCATGATAACCATTCTCAACGTGAGCAAATGTCTCGGAGGTTACCCAACACATCCAACTTGAAATGTAGCTGATTCACTGAGGCCTGGCTCTCAACATCACAGAGTTGTGACACAAATGTTGAGAGTTTGTTCTTTGTGATCCACAGGCCAGCTTCTGTTGTGTGGCAGTACGAGGCAGAGACAGAACAACTATCCTGGCTGCGGTAGCTTCAATCAGGGCCAATTAGACAAGTTTGCGCAAACAAGTTCAGTCCAGAGAACAATGTAAATGTTAAAATCATCCCACACACAAATGATATATACATATATGAAGTAAAAACATATTTTGGAAACTGGAACAATTGTTGAAGTTAACAGATAAATATGTTTCTGTATGTATAACACATTTTTGCATATGTCATAAAGTCATTATAAAAGATAGATATGTATTAAATGATGAAATACAAAAATTTATTGTTACAATATTCTCTAGAAATATTGTTTTAGTATACATAAATAATATTATATTTATATTTAATAAAGTTACAGATTTAAATATAAATCAAATTTTGGGATATGAAAGAAAGACAATGTAAAAATAATAATAATAATAATTTGTTAATAAATCAAAAAATAGATTTATATAAATAGATTTATATGTCATTTCTTAATAAACCTATAAATATATATACAGTGTATATATATATGTGACATTATCATAAAAATTGGACACCTGCTGTGTTCAGCATCTGGCAAAAAAACTTAAAAATAAAACAAATTGCAAAAGTACAAAAGTAGTTTCGTTTTAAAGACCCGCCATGCATGTTGTTTTAATGAAATGGTATGCATAGGCCTTAACAGAATGTGCAAATTATTTAAAAATGTTTACAATGATGCAGAAAAACAGAAGTGAGAGATTAGCTTTACGTAAGAAGCTATATGGTTTGGGGCAGAAAAATACTATATAATCCCTTTAGGCTCATGTTACTAAGAAAAAACACAGCAAGAGGATTTAAGCAGATATTTAGATGACTAAGCTTCAATGGAAATGTCAGAGGCAAGGTACCGTATAGCTCAGCACTTTCAGAGAACACACATGGCGTTCTTCAAGAGAACTGAATGAAATGGCATCACAAACATATGCTTTTATTTTGCATTTTATGGTTTCAAATTGCATTCGCAGAGCCGGCACCCCCCATATCTCATTTCTTGAGCGCATGCAGGCGAGAGTGAGGCATTGTGACAGTGACCATGTGCAGTCAGTAGGAAAGGGCCCTTTTGTCTGCCCCGCTCTCTGTCACGGAGGGTCACGCAGGCTTACCCTCGGAATAAAGCCCTGGCCATTGTTATAATTTGCATTGATGCATAGAGAAGGAGATAGGCTGCTAACAGGGGTTACTCGGAGCAGGGGTGTCTTTGCATGGAAATGGATGCTCAGGATGGACAGTATGCGTATTTCTCATCCCAGCCCCCCTTCCACCGCCGGTGTAGGCCTCTTCAAGGTCACTGCCAAGGACAGTGGAGCCAATTAGTATGCAGATCAGGACCTGATATGGTTTAAGGGTATTGCTCTGATGCAATCACATTAGTTAGGCCAGTAAAGAATCCTCAGCTTGACCTCAATCATTGCAGCCACGGGAGAAGGTGAAGAAAGAATAGAGGAGGGTCCGCAATGTCCTGATTCTTCTTCTGTTCTCGTACCCGCCACAGTATCCATAAAACACAAATGCATTTTATTTTTACTTTCACCGTTCTGTGAATGAATGTATTAATATTAATATTAATATATTAATGATTGCTTATTAATATCAATTGATTTTTTTTTGATGATTGATGGTTTTATTTTATTGGATTTATTTTTATTTTTATTTGTTTTCAGTTCATGCCATGCCTGTGAATTAAACCCACAACCTTGGTCATTTTTGTTATTGTGTACAACTTTCAGAAGCAGCGATGAAAAATTTGCTGTCTAAAATTTGGTGTTTCATTTTTGAACTTAACTTTCTCAATTCAGTGAATGGATTTTTTTATAATTATAAGACAATTCATTCATTCAAACTTTTTTATTCTATTCACTTCATCTATGGGATTCGAACATCTATGGGATTCAAACCCACAACCTGTTTTTTTTTTTTTTTTTGCATATCTACCATTTCATCTTAAAAATAATGACAGTTTTTAAATGTTGCTTTCACTATTCAGTTGGTTAATTTATTAAGATTTAGATTTGTTTAGCTTAGAAAATGCCTAGGCTTCTATATTGCTGTCTAATTCAATTCAACACACACACACACACACAAATCTGGTTCATTTCGTTTTTATGTAATTTTTAAAAGATCCTAAAACGTATTGTTTTTTCCAGATTTATATATATTTTTTTCAATCTCAGATATTCAGTGTGGTCTTACGACATTTGGACCCCTGTATCTCTGACCGTTAAACGCATAACCCTTGCACTAAATATGACCACAAATGGTTTGTAAATGCTTATTTCATAGCGTGCCCTGTGTGGGGCCGCTGTTGTGCTGCGTAAACATGATTTTGGACTGAGCACGCTGTTCCCCTGGTGGTCTGGTGCCTGGTCCGAGCCGGTCTGCTGTGGCCTTAGAGGCTAGAATGCAATTTACTAGCCCTTTTTTTCTTTAAATCTGTGTCCGGGTTGTAAATTTCTTCCAATTCTCGCTCTTTCGCTCTTTCTATCTTTCTCCCCTTGTCGGAATTAATGAGATCAGGTTTGATCAGGGCAGCCGAGTGTTCAGAGAGAAATCTCACAAGCGCCTTGTGTCCTGTAATAGAATTTGCATCTAATGCATACATAAATCAAACATCTTTCTGGACATTTTCATATGCATAATGTCATTTCATCCTGTTTCTTTCTGAGTGGGGTGCTAAAGGAGAGGAGGGGGTATATGTAGGTGGCTGAGGGGATTGTAGTCAAGTAGAGAGGTGATTTTTTTTTCCCTCCTTTTTAACTTCCTTTTAAAGGTTTTCTTTTTTGCTGACTGTGTATTCATAGTGAGTTACAGAGATTACAGATCTTTTGGGGTTTTCTTGTCAAGAACTTTTATCGTGAAGGGGGTTGTTGTATGTTTGGGTTGAGTGTCTGCATGTGCACTAATATGTATAAAACATGAGATATGTGTATTTTTATGCGTGCGTGCAAGAGCGGGAGAATAAACATGCTTTGTGTATGCATGTGCACATCCACGTGTGGGTGTGAACTTTTTTTTTTTTTTTTTTCATGAATGCATGTGTGTGTGTGTGTGTGTGTGTATTTGTGCTGATGGCATGTTGATAGAGAGACCAAGGGATGGGGTGGGCCGATGCTACGATATTTCTTTCTTCCACTACCTTAGTCTTTGGGGCTTTGTTATGCAAATGCAAGAAAGAGTAGGAGATTCAAAGTGCCAAGATTTTTTTTTTTTTTTTTCGCTCTTTTTTCAAGAACAAAGTGATGAGGTATCGTGATTGTCCTCAATGTTTGGTACTTCCTTGCTAACAAGGCTTTGCTTTGTAGAAATCACATTTGCAACCATCATAATTTGCATGTCTTAGATGGTACTTATACTACACATTACCATTCTGCAGATTTACTGTATGTACGCAGAAGAAATATCGGCTATGTGTGCAATATTAATTTATAGCGGGCATTACGACTGTCTACAGTAACGTTTGGTTGGTTTACACTGGAGACCTTCATATCTGACAGTGGTCTTGAGTGTTTAACATGAGCGTTATTGGCTGCCAGATGACTGACTTAACCTTGCGAGGCTCTGATTTTTAAATACATTTGCATTTTCTCACAGATTTATGAAACAGTTTTCACTTGATATTACATTCATTCCGCTCATGAGCGAGATTGTCCATAACTCACCAGAAGATGAATCTGTTTTCCCACCAGAAGTAATTAAATATCATATTTTCACTCAGAAAGTTAAAATAAATCACTTTTTATGTGAGCAGAATCCTTGGAGATCTCGCACACGTGTTTCGGTGATGAAATAAGCTCAAATGTGGATGTGGCTCCCTACCAGAAAGAATTAAGCTCTGGCAAGGAGCCAAGCTGCAGGAAAGAATCAAATCTCACAAAAGAAGCCATTCGACTGTTTATATCCCGCATAACGTCCGAGTAAGAATGTTGGTAATTTGCTTGTTTTGAAACAAGCTCTGTCCCTTAGCATAGGCTCTCCGAAGGCCTCCATGCCCCACTTTTATACGCTCATTACGATCTACATTAATATCTTCAAATATTAATTGGACCCATGAAGCCATATGAGTCGGCACCCTTACATGTCGGCTCATCAAGCTCTTGGGCTGAGGACATGAGGTCTGACATGCCGGCCACAGAAAACTTCCCGTGCTAAAACAATGCCATTAACGCCAATCAAGATGACACTTATGAGCCTTATTAAATGATATGTGATGTTCAGCATCCTTTGCGACTGCTCTGCCCATTAATGTAAACCGCTTCTGACCTCTTGGGTTTCTTAGCACCGTAATGTAATGTGATTATGAGTCCAGTCTCATAAATAATAAAGAGGGCTAGCAGCATCATTTATGTATTTACATGATGATAATGTGTTGCTTCTTGCTTTGATAGAAATTAAAAAGTGATGTGTTTCTATGTCTCTTTTTTTTTTGCAAGCCATGAATCGGGCATCTATTTTTACTACTGTTTATATATATATATATATATATATATATATATATATATATATATATATATATATATATATATATATATATATATATAAGTGTAATTTGCAGTGCAGCCATCAGGTTTAAGTGGTCTTTTATTCTCTACAAGTTGAGATTTAGCACTTTTGATTCAATAAAGTCACTCGAAAGTAAGATCGAAGATGTTTTATTGTATTTCTTCATGCCCAAAATATGTAAAAAAGTGGTTGAGTGGAGTTGCATAAAGACATTGAGTATAATCCAGGCAACTACACATTGCCCAAAACCCTGTTGAAATGTCCTAAATGTTTTGCACAATTTTAGAAGTGCTCATGTAAGCCCTGTTGAGCTTCACGATTTCACTAAGTTTCCACTCATTTGGGTGGCTCCGCTTGCGCTTTTCCTTCCATTTAACCAGTTCGGCTTTTCCAGAGCAATCGTTTAGCTCATAGTTTCTGAATAAACAAATGGATGAGTGAGTACAGTATCTGTTTGTATTGTGTATCAGAACGACGCTGCACGTTGATCATTATCTTCTATTCTCATCACAAAATCATCAGCCACCGCAAACAGACTCTTTAAGTTCTCTCTCAGCTGCAGTACTTTAGGTTTTTTATCTTCCTCTGCCTGTTCATTTGATTCATTAGCATACAGATAGTGCTCTCCAAAGATATGTCACGCTAGAGGTGTCCTCATTGCAAAGCAGCAAGTCTTATAAAGGTACTCCATATCTGTGACTGTGAGTTGTTTCTATTTTTTCCTCCAGGGATGCTTTGTTCTCTCGTGTGGGAGCGACAGTCACTAATCCTTCATTAAATGGCATTGTCAGCATTTAAACTGGAACCGCGTTTAATGGCTGCTGACCAGCAACACAGTTAAACTGTAATTAATTTCTTTGTGCTTGAATTAGGGATGTTTTTCAAAGCAAAAGCCATTCAACTTCATTTAGCTCATTTAGGTCATTTTCTCATGTCTAAATGTGAGGTTTTCTGCATCGTGCGCAGCATTTTGTGAATGAAAGGCAAAATCCTGAGATTATCCATTGTTTTATTTTTCAAATTTAGTCATTACAGAGAACAATTACAGAGGAAATGTCATTTTTTTAATTATGTTGTTTCCATTACATTACTTAAATGCAGTACTTTAGCCTTGTTTTTATGTATTTACTTCCTCTATCTATCTATCTGTCTGTCTGTCCGGCCATCCATCACCAATCTGTCTGGTTTTATAACATTTCTCCTATTTTTTGAGTATTTAATGTTGCTAAAAGACTGAAACATGTCTGTGTTTTAAAACGGTACATCATGCCTCATATAATATAGTGTAAAATATATAATGACCATTTCTAATGTAAATTGTGACATGCAAAGAAATGCTCCGATAGGTGTGAATTCTTTAGTTTAAGATTCTAGTAAAACAGTACAATGCAAAATACATTCTGATATTGTGAAAAAAAAAACCTTTTTGACACGTTCCTCTTCACTCAAAATAAGATAAAACACTTAAACTGCTGGTCCCTGATGACAAAGCAGACACAGGAATATGCAGATAGATTTATCGAACTAGCCATACGTGGCCGTCTTCTTGGTCATGTAATGAAGGAAATATACACGGCGAGTGGTCAGAGAGCTCCTGCGGCTTAATGACAGTGGATATCTCTCAGACAGGCCCTGAAATATTTGCTCGGGAGACTCTCCGAGGGTTTCAATCTCCCACAAATCCATTTATATGTTTGCAGCTGATTTATGGCCTTATTTTAACTGTCTCCTACATGCAAATGCAGGAGGCCGCTTAGAAATATACATAATGTGATTCTCAGGGTCATCCCTCCTGCCTGTCAGAACGCATTCCAGCCAGGGAGAGTGGAGGGACTGGGGGAATTGCTCTTTCCTGAGAGGAGTCAGGAAGTGGCCGGGCGCTGCTACCTTCCTGCCCTCGCCTGTCATTAAGAGAAAAAGGCTAATGTCAATGTATATTAAAGATGCCACATATAAAACATAAACTTAGGAAAAACTGGCTTATCTTACACCTGTCTTTTTGTTGTGAATATATGAACGGAGTAAGTGTAAAGAAAAGAAAAAAATCACCATATGGCTTTGCCATGCCACGATGGCGAGTAAATGACAGGACTTTCTCTTTTTTGGAGAGGTGAACTGATGGAGAAACTGATGCAATGTTTGCGAGCGGTTTTGCCTTTGCTACGCGAAACTACAGATGGAGAACTTGCCATGTGAGGGGCTTGTTTACATTCAGACAAAGCTACAGATGGCTGCATTTGCATGATGTGTAGAAACATCATGAAGAGATTCTGATATCAGATCTGAACATGACAAGCCAGCAGAAGCCAAATGGGATCCTGATCGATTTCCAGTTTTCCCCCTTCCTTCAGTAAAGTTTTTACTAACCTTTATTCTGATCATTCAGGAACAGAAAAAAAAAGCGATGCATAATGCTATTCTAACCTTAATGAGGCATATACGTCCATCGGTTTGTTATAGAGAAATGCACTGCTTGCCTCTGCAGGTCATTAAATAACAAATGAAAGAAATTAAGTGTAGAGAATGCACTGAATCCAAATGTGGCCATATTTTCAGGTCATAGTGGTGTAGCTTCATTAAAGACATCTGTCATGGAATGTGCCATTACCGTTTCACCCCCCCATGCTACATATAATTCAACTTTTAAGCCTTAGAGCATGGGTTTTACTTTTACGGAATTAAATGCGTCCTGATACTACAATACTTAAAAAAAAAAAAAAATATATATATATATATATATATATATATATATATATATATATATATATATATATATATATATATATATATATTTTTTTTTTTTTTTTTTTTTTTTTTTTTAACATAATAAATATACACAGTACACACTAATTTTTATGTATATACAAATACAAAAACATGTACAGTATATATTAAAAAGAAAACATTGTTTATATATTAAATGTATTTATATATCATATAAAATATAATATTATTATATGAATGTATTTCATGTAAATACTCTCTATATATGAACTGTACGTGTGTAATTACACATACATAATAAATAAGCAGCGCACATACACACACACACATATAAGTAAACTAAAAAATGCATGTGTATGAATGTATGTTTTTGTAAACTGCTGTGATATCCACAGTAGCCTTCAAGTCTTTATTTAGCAGAGAAATTCATTTGGCTGTCCATCACATACACCAAAACAAAATCGCCTCAACATATCTAATTGGAGAATCTTTTAAGTGAATCTCTTTTTTCACTCCATTTCTGTTCCTAGGAGAAATTAAGTATTCCATTCGCTGCATAAATTTTCAGGTCTTACTCATGCGACACTCTGGGGTGTTGAATTTTTTATGACAAAAACGGTCTAATAATTGTTGAACAGATGTATTGTTGAAGAGTGGGCTCCAACAGACCTCATAAAACAGATTTAACATGTTAACCCTGGCTAGCCCTTAAATGACATGCAAAAAGGAGAAAGAATGAACACTGAAATGATGCTGTGTTAGCATAGCGAGATGGAGAGAGAGAGAGAGAAAAAGGCATGATCTAGTTTAATGAAATACTCCTTAATTCCTTAATGGTTTGTTAATTGTTTTGATAGTTAAATTTAGAAGAAAAAGTACATTTATAATTATATTCAGTTATAATTGCGCTTTCAAAAAAAGGTTATTTCTGAAACATTAAAAACATTTAGAAATACATACCCTTCTTCTAGATTTGTTTTGTCAGTTGTGAAAATTCTAGCCTGTGCTTCATGTTAAAACACTTTCGTTACAGAATTTCCTATTATTTGAGTGTTTTCACCATACAGTTTTTTTATGGTAAGTCAAACCTATGTGTCAGAAACAAGTTATGGGTCTTTTTCGCTCACTGGGACTAGAATTAGGTGGTGTGCCAGTGGCAACATTTGAGTTCCTTCATCTAATTTAGGTCTTTTTTCGCTCCCTGACTTGCTGCATAATTTAAGACTGACCCATGCCTGCGCCGATGGCACTGAAGTTTTGACCCATGGTTTTCTTTAATCAGATTCAAAAATACATGAGTTACATGTCAACTGAACTTCCCTCATGTTTACATAATGGGCATCAGCTCTAAATTATCCCACTTCCGAACTTGACACGCATCAGGAGGCTCTGGGAGGCTTTGAGGGTCTGGATAAACATTATCAAAGGTCAGGAATTTAAGTCAACTTATTCCCTACGATGTTAGTCCACTTTCCATCAACCCCACAACCCCCCAACCTCTTTAGCATAAGACCTAATTGGCCCTGTCAGTTTTATGATGAAAAAGACTGGAAAATTAGTTAAATTGTAATGTAGTTGTTGACTTTACGATACGCGGCAGCACCCCAAAGTGTTTAGACTTCGAAGTTATACCTGAACGTGTATGTTGAAAGTTACGCGAGGTTAAATATATGCTTTGTTGTGGTTTTCGAGGTCAGTGCAAGATATGTTGATATGCAAGTAGGTGGCGACAAGTACATATAAGTCAATAAATTCTGTTATGAATGAGTGAATCGTTCAATTGATAATTGAAAATAAGTTGAAATAAGAGAGTACTGGCATTTTTAAATATTCTGTCATTTTGTTTATTAAAAAATGCTTATTCTTTTAGGAACGACCTATGTTTGGAGACAGACAATGGCTTTGTTGGGAAAAAGGTTACTTGATATTGATTTCCTGCTTATTGAACTGCTATATAAATGCAATTTCACTCATTGTACGTCTTTTACATTGTAGTGTCTCACTGCGCTTTCAGCGCCGTTGAGCATGAACGGCATGTTAAAGTCAGGGAGTTCAGTGTTTAATGACGCGCCTTTAGAAAGTCTGCATTGTTTTCAATGCAGTGTCTTGCGATTTTATAAAGAAAAACGTGATCTGTCCGAATGTCAGTTTTTCAACTGTGTGGCTCCATTGAGGTCCAAGTGCGTATTAGACACATTCCGTGACTGTAACACAACCTGTGCGTTACTTACTTCTACACTCAACTGAATAGCTACAGCACCATTTATTTTCTCAACCGCAAGCTTCCCTTTGTTACTGGATAAAGCCATTTAACAAATCCCCATTAATTCTGTGTATGGCAGTAAGATATAATTTAGGTAGCCGTTAATTACGTACAGTATGCCCTGAATAATTTACTGGTCAAAGACAAATTTAATTAAGTCACCGTTCGTTGACAACGTAGGTGTGTGAACATTGTAATGCTCATATCTTATGCAACACAGAGAGTATTTAAGGACAAGACTAAGGACAGACATTCTTTGTATCTCTGCTCTTTAGGACTTGAGGGATGTTAGTTCACCTAAGTGCTTTATGTTCTCTCTACTTCTCTGTATTGAAATACCTAGAATACCTCACGACTTCAGTTATCGCTTACCCTTTACAAACTAGTTTTCTTTCTGTATTGCTGGTAAAAAAGATGACTTCTTAAACATCTCTTTTTTTAAAGGGTCTCTTTCCCTCTTCGTCTCGCTTTCTCAAACAGAAAAGAAAATAACTGGCTCTGTAAGAGGTAGATGAGTACCAGTCTATCACTTTCTTATTGACTTTGAGGTATTTCCTTAGCTCATATTGATTAAGGCTTGGTTCAGGGTACTGGGAGCTAATTCAAGGTCGTCGCTTCGAGCCAAACACCCATGCGCTTTCCCTGAGTTTTCATTTGTAAGGGAAAGGCTCTGTAAGAGTTTGTTTTTTAACTCTAAATTGGTGCTATGCTCTTCAAGAAAAAAAAATACTAGTAATTTTCTTATAGGACATTATGTTTATAGACATCAATCAAAAACAAAATAATGAAATGTGTAATTCAAAATATGAGTTTAGTTTTTTATGTGTGGTCATATATATATATATATATATATATATATATATATATATATATATATATATATATATATATATATATATATATATACCAAAGCAGACTGAATGTGCTAATTTTATAGTGTATAGATTTTATATGAAAATTCCTGCCATTTATAGAATCATTAATGAAGCAGTTATTTTTCTTTATTATATTTCTTTAGTATTATGTAGTGTAAGATGTTTCTTGCTAATTGATATGGATTTATTACGAATTTAACAAAAGAGAAAAATGCAGCTAATAATAGTTTGAACTTTCCCGTTCTCATCTAGCAGATTTAACAAAAGTTAAAGCCATAAAATGCGTGATCTGGTGCATGTGCGATTTCTTTAATTTCTCTGGTTAATTCACACAGCCATTCTCTATACTCCTTGCGTATGAAGAGTACCCCCTAGGAGGAAAAACAATAGACTGCCTGAGTGGCACCAATTGCCTGGGGGCAGGACTTGCTCCATTAGGATCCCCAAAAGGTATCTAGTGAAACAAAGCCCGAGTCTACAGTTGATTGGCAAACAAAGTAGGCACAGGCACTTAGGAATTCAATTGCATTTTACCCATCACCATTTCTGTTCAGCCTAAATTGTGCGCCTGGACTAACAGCTTCTATTAGCTCTAGTGGTGCCTATTCAGGTGCTAATTGAGATGAAACCAGGGTTTGTCAAGGCAATTATAACAAATAGCTGGAAATGGCTGGAGATGGCCTTTGAGCGAGCTAAAACTGTGGAAGGGTATTAATCTTTTATAGCCATGACATGAGTAATAAGGGGTAAATTTATCACTGTATCACATCTGCAGAGATGATATGATATCATTATGATTTTTTTCATCTTCACAAGACACAGAGGGAAAACTTTATGTTCAAGGGCCTCAGAATTACTTACGAACATCGGCCAGTGCTTAAAATGACCCTTGGAGTCTGAGACTTGAATAATTGTATCGGACAAATGCTTATCAGCTCGCAACAAGAATTCTTGGAGTAATACACTACCTGTCAGAAGTTTTTTTATGCTGTTGAAAGAAGCCTCTTGCGCTCAACTGTGGCTACATAAATTTGACTGTGAAATATTATCACATTAAAATAGTTCTTTTTTATATAAAAGGTCATTAATTTTGCGTTGGCGAAGTTGACTTGTATATTTTTTATAATTTTTTTAGCAATCCAAATGCAGTCCTGTGAGCTTAAGAGACATGTTTTAAAACAAAAGAATGGTAAGGAACTTTAAATCATTATTATTATTCTTGTTAATATGATCACTTGCTGAGAAAAATAGGCCAATCAGAAGTGCAGATTAAATCAAGTCGTACGTGTGTGTGTTTGCCGTAGAGGGAGTGAGAATAGCGACGATACCGGAGAGAAACCGAGCAAAACCTCTCACAATACATTAAGCCATGGCTCAACTTAGCAACAATCCGTTTCTTCTCAATCTCTGATGCAAGTCTTTACCCAAACTGTATAAATAACACTCCCACCTGGACCTTATTCACCACCCAGTGGCATTTATTAGGAAGTCTTCCGTCTCATTTGCATCAGAATTACCTCTTCAGGTACTGGTGTTAAACTCTCAAGCCAGTGATTCCATGGATCACTTAAGCCGAAAGCTTATCAGTGTTATTATAATTTATAAAGGATTTAGGAAATCATATTTTGGAGAATGTTGATCCATAGACCATTCCCGAGGTGTTATTTTCTCACTCCCGTGTTTACCCACTTGGTAGACCGGCATTGTGGAATTTTGCACTTATCTTTCAGGAAATCCGCTTTCGCCTCGGAGAGAACACTCAGATATTTCCATAAATTACACAGACAAAGTGAGAAATGAAGGTGCTTCACCTGAGGCGACTAAAGAAAGTTTTCTAGAGGTTGCTGAGCACACGTCAGTAAAATCGGCTGTCGACTGTGGAAACAAGTCTGATTGTGTCTTTAAGAGCGAGCTGATGTGTTGCTTCTAAATCACTGTTAAGATGTGTGAATGCTTGGTTAGCAAAACTGCAAAGGAGGGAATGCAAAGACGTATGCTTTGATTGCTCTGAATATAACTGAAATAATTGTTTAGTGCACCTCTGGGTTGAAAGAACAAAGCTTGCACTAACTTCCAACTCCTAAAACAGCAGTTTTTAACCTCAAAGCTGAACCAAGAACTTTTTCAGTGATAAAATACTTACCCCTTGGTTGATACTGTATGTAGAAGCAACTAAAAGTAGCTCATTTGTAGAATGATGTTGTGGTTGTTCTGTAGGTTTTGACCAGATTGACCCAGCAACACAGGTTTAACCAATAGAGTTTGGGGACAGGACTATCCATTCTACAGGCCGATGGCAGACAGTTTGGAAAACGTGTTTAAAAAGGTTTTTTGGTTATACTTTATTTTAAGGTATCTATGTTGCAGTGTAAAATATAAATTAATTCTGTGTCCTGCAGGGTTTTATAAAGATGGGGTCTTTTTTAACAGTTGATACCACAGTATCAGAAATAGACACTTGAGGTAACAACTAGAGTTTATACATTTTTCCAGTAAAGAAAACAAGAAATGTTATTATTATCATTATTATTTTACTTAGGTTTTATTTTAGTGCAAATTGTATACTAATATTACAACTATTAGTGTTTATTTTTTTAATAGGTTTTAAGTTTAAGTATTTCAGCAATTTCTATTTCCGTTTTAGAGATTTTTTACTTTTTTTTTTGGTGTCTAATATTTCATTTTTAATTTTAATTACTGAAAATGAGTGTTAATAGTTTTAGTTAGCATGAATGAATTTATTACGACTTCACATAAGTGTGCTATTATAGCAGAAAGTATGTTTATCGTGCAGAGGGTAAATGAGATGCAACCCGAAGTGAACCTCAAAGCGGCTATGCACTTTAAAACGTATCTTAAGAATGTACTCTGGTGGATTGCCATCGCATGATGTACGTGATTCCCGTTTATAAAGGACATGCAAACTGCAGGTTACGCTTCAAGAATGGCGTGTTCAATTCACATCACGTCACGATTGTGTACATCCTAACATTACGACAGACCGCACATATGAAAAGGAACAAGCGTAATTTCTTTCAAGCAGCATATGCGCCACACATTAACTCTCGGCGAGGAGTGCATCTCCCGTTTCTCCATCCTAATTTACAGTCTCAATGGACTCTACCTTTCAGAAGGTAGAGTGCCTCTCTACAGTCCACTGTAATGCATATTCCCTTTGTTATAGCGTTAGTGTCAATTCTGACTCAACATGGATTGCCAATTTGTCTTTTTTTTTGGCATGGGCAATTTAAATGCACTGGCTTTTATGCAAAACATACTAAAATCAAGCATTTTCCACTAAATTGGACATTTTTATGGTTATAATTTTGCCATTCTGATGGCAAGAAATGCTGCCCCAAAGGGATTGTGCCTCTTATCTTTTGTAGCTTTCCGTGATGTCTGGATGACAAGTTTCTTTAATATGCATGGAGAATGGCAATTTTGGGAGACTTTTGTCCTCAGATCTTGATGTGGCAGATGCCAGAGGAATTACCCCCCCAACACCCCTCCCAATTCTTGGTCCTAATAAAAATGTCAGTGCTCTGGAAACCTGTACTCTATCTAATCATGGTTATAATGAAGTGTGGCTGAAATAAATATCAGGAAAATCTATATAAAAATTCTGAACACAGAAATGAGCTTCGGTATCATGCCGGTGTAATAGGATTATGAATGAATAATTGTGGAAATGTATAAATAAATATATAGTCGTTTCATTGGATGAAAACAACCTTCAAATTTCCCATTCAGTTTCTCAGAATAATTCATGTAATGGCTTCTTTTTGTTATATGCAAATGCATCAATAGGTAAAGAGCATGTCTGATTATAGTGTAGTATGTGAGTCACCATAAAGACAAAAAGACATATTCAGAAAAGCCGCTTTAGAAACTTCTTAGATGGAGAAACATTGTCATATGTTCTTTGGCATGATTCTACAAAGATAGGCTATTGTTGCAATGCAAAATACAAGGAAAAGGCAGTGTTAGGATGTTTAAGGAATGGTTCACCCACAGTTTTATTTTCTCACCTTCATGCTGTTCCAAACCCATGACTACTTTCTTCAAACTAACACAAAAGGAAATAAGCTGAAAATGAAATTTGTTATTGTTATGAAATAAGTTTGCTCTTCTTCATGCAATTTCAATGAACAGAGACTTCCGAGCTTAAAGAAGGAGACAAACGCACCATAAAAGTGATTCATACAACTTTTTTGATATATCCCTATTATTTGGGAGCCATACAAGGCCAAAATTCGACTTGCTATTCACTGAAAATCCCACCATAGTTCTGCTAGGTGCAATCATGAGAAATAGTAAAAAATTTGGAAAAGTAAAAATTGGTAACATAATTGCGGTCATATGACTTGGAATGTAGTGTGTGAGTCATATGGATTGCATCTTTTTTTTAAGCTCGAAAACCTCATTGTTGCTGCGTGACAAAAAAAAAAAAAGCAACTGGCGCAGTTTTCTCCTTTTGTGTTCTCAGAAGAAATAAGTCACGTAGGTTTGAAATGATACGGACGAGTAAATGATGGTCGTACTGTACCTATTCCTTTATGTCATTAAGAAGCAGTTTATACAAATAATTTCCTTATAATCTCCTCTTTCCTGCAACATTGTGCCACAGAAGTTAATTTCTCCAAGGTCAGCTATCATGTGCTGAAATAAAGCCTTTACATTTCCATTCAGCCTGCTATGCATTCAAGCTTCAAGGTTTGGTCCACTGTCAGTATTATGAGAGATGATAAGAGAAGCTCTGTGCGTCAATCAAAGCGGGCCAGCGAGGGGTGCAAACTCATTTGCATAGCCCTCTGTTAACTTTATTGGGATGGGCGGGGCAGATGTTTGAGAAGCCCTGCCTCTCTAATACCACTCCAGACATCGCGCTCAATCTCTGTCCCTCATCCCAGCTCTCTCGCGAGCACAATTAAAAATGTATAAGGCTGCAGCGAGGATGGATTAGATGCTGGTCTCCCACGGCTGCTGATCTGGAGCGTGAAGCTGTCACAGAGGGGGTTAGAGGGAAAGGTGTGGGCAGGAACCTCATGACGACAGAACTTCTATAGTCCCAGTGCTCCAGACCTTCTCACTTGGCACCCCCTCCCACCCACAGAACCCACTCGTCCTGCTTCCAAACGGATTACCCGCTTTTGCTTTTATTTACCGATTCTCCCCCAGGTGTCATCCCTCACCTGTCCGATACAGTGAGTAGCCTTTCATCCACCGCCCCCCCTTCCCAGAGACTGCCGCCTGTACCACCCCTGCCAACAGCATGCTCGCAGCTAATCAATCTCACCCACTTTTTCCTTTTTTAGACCCACCCTCACCAAAGACGCGGATGCGTCCCTCAAGATAAAGTATCATTCTATCATGTTGGGTTACTTTAGGTTGAATATGTATCAGGACTCCGCCTTGCCGAGTGGGTTTCCCTTCTTTTTTTTTCCCGAAAAGGAGGGAGGAGGATAAAAACAACCGTACTCCATCACAGGAAGTGAACTGATGATGTGTATCTGTATAAGTCTGTATGGAGTCGTGTGCGAGTGCGAAAAAGAGGAGTGTGTTAAAAGTAAGAACCTCTTTTGAGTGCATATGCAGTCTTAAATTATTTATTATATTTACTTTGCTTTTTAAGATGTGGCGTGTTGATGGATTCTAAAATAAACAGCAGAATTGGGCTAAAAATGGTGAAAAACTATTTTAATAATGTTCTTTTTCCTTTTTAATGGACTGCAAACATAATTTTCCTTATTACAGACAGCACTTGTGGGTCCTTCTGAGAAAAAGCAACAACAAAAAAAAATGTTATTTATTGTCTTCGAGCTGTTACTCTCCACTCTAGTCTCTCGCATTCACAGATTTTCACAGTGTTAAGCTGATCAATGCATTTTCACCCCCCGTGAGTGCTGGGTTTCCCAGCTGTCAGGTTATGTTATCCCTGATGGGCCAGATATCCTGTGCTCAGAGCACCTGCCTCTTATTCTGGTCACCCAAAGGCCTATTATAATGTCTTTACTGTCAGGTTGCAGGTATGATGGGAGTACGTGTGACAGAATGCGTCGATGAGCTTGCTTATCACACATTGCTTTTGACTAAAAGCAGAGAGAAGAGGCAAAGGAAGTCATGTGGTTTTATACAGTATAGTGCGCTACAAAAAAAGAAAGAGATTTCCTGTTGCAGCAACTGTGTACATGACACAAAATTGAAGCCATTTATGAAATAAAAGAATAGCCTTCATTAATATATATATTATTATTATATATTAATATATAGCTATTGCCTATACATGTACACACACACACACACACACACACACACACACACACACACACACACACATATATATATATATATATATATATATATATATATATATATATATATATATATATATATATATATATATATAGTTTTTGTGTTGTTGCAAAAACTAAAATGAAAATATGAGAGAAAGACAGACAGTGGTTTGCTAAACATCCAAGTTTATGAAGAAAAATACGCACTGCCAGTCATTACGGTCAATCAAACGTGGCTTTCTCTTTCTGTCTTACAGGAGGAGGACAGGGGCCAGTCGTCCGGATTCACGGGGCAGCGCAACCTGCCCCAGCCCAGCCTCAGCTCATTAGCCAGCCCTGCTAAGACGGAGGTGTCTTCGCTTCCAAAGCCTCCGCTTTGACATTCACGCAGTGCTTCCAGTCGATCAGGTCCCAGCTCTGATAAATTTGCATCTCTTTGAATGTGACGCTGGAAAAAAAAGGCAGCGAAAAGAGGGAGGGGAGAAAAAGGGCCCAGCCACTAGATTAAATTTTGCCGTCTAGAAAATGAGAAAAAAGGGCCTCTATCTCCTGGAGTCTACTGGGAAGATCTTTATTCTGATTCTTGTTAGAATTGTTTATCACAGTGACAGAGCAGGCCTGAGCAGAGATAAAGGCAGTGCTCCATCACGCGCCCTGACAGTCGTAGGACATGCAGTGGAATGAAAGAAGCCAGGGAAATATTATTAATAGATGCTGACTTGATTTGCCTCGATTGCACGTCAAGAAGAGGGGGCCATGGCTTGATTGCAGCCTATGAAGTTCTGTCCAAAAGGGAAGCTATTTTTCATTAAGTGATAGAAGTCTTTTCCTTTTTTTTTTGGCTCCCTTTTGCTTTCCAAGGAGCTGATAACTTATGCAGTTTATTCTAACTGTGCTGATTTGTGTCAGTGAGAAAGAGAGAGGGAGAGAGAGAGAGAGAGAGAGAGAGAGAGAGAGAGAGAGAATGGGGCTTATCTTGTCTTTTATAAAATAAACCGCCTTTCCTGGTATAATGTTAGTTTTGGTGCAAGCGAGGAGCTTGCTTGCACATTTGACCTGTTCTTGTGATCTACACGCATGCAGCTGCAGTGTGGTTGGGGCAACGCTGTGCAAAAGAGAAAAAAAAAGTACAGTATGCTCAATATTCGCAGGATTAAATGCAATTACAACAATATCAGATATGCATACTCCAATAAAACCAGTTGTGCAAATCCGATTGAATTCGTCACATGTGCAATAATAATTCACAGTGGGTATAATAAGATTTAAAAAGATGAGATCAATATCATTACAGTTTGCACTGTTTTGTAAAGACATACATGAGCTTCAACTGTGAGCACTTTTGGCCCTGTGTTTTCTTTAAAATTACATTTTAAAAGTCACTATTTATTATACCTTCAATATTTTTCTATTATTATAGGTTATGTTATATATTTTCGGTACAAAATAGCATACTGCATATTTTGACTTGTAAAAGAGCTTGCAATTTATGCATCCAAAACGCTACACAGTTAAAAAAAATCACATTTTTTGCAAATAATCATTCATTAGATTGAAAATTATAACTTTGAATTTGATTGTTTTTATATAATGATAAAATATTACTGTACTTAGATTTTTTTTATTTCTTAAATTGCATAGAATGTGTTTTTATTATTATAATTATTATTATTAAAATGATTAATGATACTTGACTTTTTTATTTCCAAGATTTTAAAAATATCATATTTTTGTGACAGATTTTTAAAGATTGAAAGTCAGGGTCTGGAGTAAGGGTAGAAGTGCAGTGTTATTGATAATGCATTTGAAAAGTGTAACTATAAAGGCATGGTAAAAAACAAAGTTTGAAATGACTTAATATACATAATGAAAAGAAAAAAAAAGTTAAAACTTAAGTTTTAATAAGAATCAACCCCTGGGACATAATGTGTGTGTAGCTGAAGAAACTCATATATTCTGTGTATTAAATGTGAGGCAGGCACTTGTGGGGTTGTCACTAGTGATCTCTTTAATGAGAATGAAAATGTGTTTGACTAGCACTGTGAACGCAGGGGTGGAAGGAGAGACAATGGGGGCTTATAATTCATGGGGTTTAGTTGGACGCCGTGGGTTTGTGAGGTGCTGCTTTTGCTGTGGCGGGCTGGAAAACACACATACACACACACCTGTCGTGTGAACAGAGGAGGTGGTGTTTTTTAAGGGTAGACAGATGGAAGTCTAACACAGGGTAAATGAAACCCAGCATTGAGCATTTATTTAATAAGGACAAACCGCATTTTGAAGTTTTTATTTTTTTTTTCTTCATATTCCTGCCTTTTTGATTTGTGATCGCACTGTAAATTATTTTATGTTTTTATGATTTAAATGTTGCTGTGAATGTGTATTACATTCATTAATATTTACATTATATATTACAATATAATAATATTTCGTTATATTTAACAATATTACATTTTTAAACAGGCAAGGCCTCGATATTTCAGTCTAGATTTAACCTGTAACGAATGATCCTTATGCTTACTGTGTGTAAGCTGTACATTACTGTAAGCTGGTTGTTATATATTAAAGTGACATACACATATAATAAAGTGATTTTAAAGAATTTTTAATTTGCCGGCGAAACATTATTTGTTGCCAGCAAGTTGTTGTTGATTTAACTCAAACTTTTTCATTACATTTTTTCATTACAGATGGTACAGAAGCACTTCATTATGGAGGTCTTATTTTTGCTTAGTTATGTTGCGACTTTTTAAGTGCCAAGAAAGAAGTTCATTTGTAAATGTTAGCCTCTCACACACTTTCAGTGCTGCGCACATTTACAGTGCTGTTCTGTTAGGGCTATTCACTGCGTTTTCAAGCTAAACATGCATAAGTGCGACACAATTGATTTTATGTTTATATTCTACCTCTCTACCTCGTATCACCAAGCGAAGATGTTATATTGTATTTGTCAAAGGTTTTCCTGAAAGGAATCCTTGCCCTTACAAGTTGAGTTTAATGCAGTGCATGATGAAATGCACATGTAATGTTAACCTGGGTTAACAGCTTCAAATGAGCTATTAAATTGCTCATACAGAGACAAATTTTGAGTGCTATTCAAGTGGGTCTTTACAAGTGACTTTTCGTCTCTAATATGTTCTCAAGATATGTGAGAATACTACTAATTATAGCCTTTAGTAGCGTAGCATAGCGACTCTCAGCAGTGCCTCACTGGCTCTCACTTAAGCAGATCTGTACATTAAGTGGAACAATGGCCGTATAGTTATCAAATGTCTGATTTTATTTCTCTCAGATTGGTCCATTTTTTACCGTACAAGTGCCGTATCAGCATATTTCGTATTGTAGCGATATTTCCAGTTGTCCGCCCCATGTCAACGGCTCTTTAATGGAATAGTTCACCAAAAAATTAAAATGAAAATTTACTCACACTCAGCCCATTTAAGATTTCAATTGGAACGGCTGTGGAGAATTTTAGCATTCTCACCGATAGACGCTTTGCGGTGAATGGGCGCCGCGACAATGAGAGTTCCAGCGGCAAAATAATCCACATGTAATGTCAGTAACTTTTAACTTCAGTCCTCTATTCATAATATTGCTTTCTTCGGTGAAAAATCCATCTCAAATCAGGAAAGAAAATTGCTAAGATCAAGCGATCATTTTCAAGCGTAAAACAGTTGTAAACATGTTAGCTTACGTTGCTTGTGGATTATTTGAAAGTTTTTGGATTTTTATTCTGACAGCACACAATCACTGCGGTGAAGAGAAAGTGATTTTAATGAAGAAACAAAGTCATTTAAATCTCCGATTGCCTGATGATGAGTAAATGTTCAGCAGATTTGTATTTTAGGGTAAACTGTTCCATAACGGAATAAATGTTTTTGAACGCGGATCCACATTTTTCTTTTATTTTCAGCACATATCAGCAGTATACTTTTATTTTCTTTTTTCCCCCCTCAATGCTGTTCTTCATCTAAATGGGTTTCAGGTTGTGTATAGCTCTTATCAATCGTTTTAGCGGTCTTTTTTTGTAATACTGTAATACAGTACAATTGTAATACTGCATTTTAATCCTTTTGTTGTCATTTTAATGGTTACAATTTCATACCACAGAAACCTAAGTGTTGCAGCACGGAATGAAAATGAATATATTTTATATTGTGACAACAATGTTTTTTTTTTGTCACAGTGTGTCGAAGAAAAGATCACCAATGTAAGTGAAACTTTTGAGGCAATTACCTTGACAAGTAAGTGATTTTATGACAATGTATGATCAATGTAGTTCTTTCACTACAAAAGGATACTGTGTTCTTTCTGATTCCAAGCTTTCAGGAACAAATCGAAATGAATGAGAGCTGCTTGAATGGAAATTGTACTTTCATTTTACTTTCTGAATAGAGAAGAGAACTTTTGGAAAGTAATTAGCAAGCGATTTTCATTGGGAAAACTGATATGTTTGTATATATGGTGGGGTTTAAAAGTTCACACTTTAAATCTAGGATTTTAATTAATTTTTTTACTTTTTTTTATGTAAGCTTGAATTTTGTGAGAGCAAATGCGAAATATCAAATACGAAGAAATATATTAATTTAAAAACACACGTTTTTAAAAACACTGAGACAAAAAAACTAACAAAAAACATTGCTGTCACAATATAAAATATATTCATTTTTATTCCGTGCTGCAACACCTAGGTTTCTGTGGTATGAAATTGTAACCATTAAAATGACAACAAAAGGATTAAAATGCAGTATTACAATGGTACTGTATTCATTTGAAAACATATCACTGCAAATTAATTTCACCAGCACAAAAAAGTATTTATATCATACATCCTGGTATATACCTGAAATATGATCTGAAATATCTCCTTGATGATTTGTATATGGTGTTCTCGAGTCTTGCACGGTATATTGTAAATTGTAAATCAATTTCTATGTAATTCATTTACTGTTGTCAAGAAACACGTTCTGACCTTCCATACTAATGGATATTTAAACATGAAAAAGACACAGGGGATGAGAGCGAGTGAAAACGAGACTAAGAGAGAGTGAGAGAGACTATAAGAATGTATATGAGCTGTGCGTGCTTGATGAATCACAGCAGGGAAGATTTTATCCACGTTATACACTGCCATTTTATCAATGTAGCAATCAGCAGGCTAATAGTCATATAATGTAACAACGCTGCAAATAGTCCATGATTTAAAAACCCATTCCTGACAATCTTGGATAACCATGTTTTGCATTACTACGCAGGTTGAGAGCTGATCGCACTCTGCCAGACCGTTATCTGCTCATAACTTGTTTTCGCGGAAAAGAAAGGTAGAATATCGGTGTGTCTTCATTCAGATGAATAGGAAAGAACCGACAGTCCCACTGAAATGAATGAGAAAGGATGCCTGTTTTGCATAGCATGTAAAAAGCAAGCTTTCAAAGCCATAAAATGTGAATTTAAAAGCATACAAGTACCAAATATTTTCTTATATTGTTATAAACAATGTTTATATTGTTTTTTTATACAAAGTGTATAAAATTTGTGTAAGGCAAGTCCAACTTTGTGCTGGCCTCGGATAAAAATTCCCTCTCTGGAAAATGTATGGTATTAGAAATTAAGTAATGAAATGTAGAGCGATACAATGCTGAAAGAATTCAAAGCTGAAACAATGTAGCAGTCTCTAATCATGTAAATGACACCCAACATCTCCACTGTTAATAACAGTGTGTTAAAGGTCAGCGTCACGTGCAAACAGTATGAAGAAAGAAAGAACTCTATTTTTTCCAGCCACAAATGTCATCTCTCTGATCTCTAGTGCATTTGAGTTTGCCCTCGTATGTACAACTGTGTGTTCATGGGGGCTCTTTTTAACAAAAAAACACGCAGAACCGTTAAGACTTTCGTGTTTGATATTTTAGTATCTTATTCACTATCTCTGCTAGTTAATATTAATACACTGAGGTTTGGGGTCGAACTAAAACAAAAAATTGTGAAAGCATGTTTCTGACACAGGATTAAAAAAATATGGATAACATAATTGTAACAAATCTTACAGTTCTTTTTTTTCTTGCAATTTTGCTTTTAAATCTCACAGTATAGATTTTTTTCTCATAATTCAAAATTGTCAGAATTGAAAGAATTGACAAAAATTGGAACTGTGAAATATAATCTTGCAATTGCAAGAAAAAAAGGTAATTACTTTAATAATGAACAGGGTTAATAGACAAAAAGTCAGAATTATGAGCAATTACCTTTTTAATTTTTTATATCAGAGATGGGCTTTTATATTACAGTAATCAAATGTGACAGTAATATACTGTCAGTATATGAAATATAGAAGATTTCTATTTCAAATAAAAAAATGTTTTCAACTTTGATAATAAGAAATGCAACGTGATGCTGAAGGCTGGAGTAATTGCTGAAAATTCACCTTTGCCATTACAGTTCATTTAAATTATTACATTCAAATAGAAAACATTTTTCTTAAATTGTCTTAATAGTTCAAAATGTAACTGTTTTTACTGAACCTAACAAACGCATTAAGCATTTTACAGACCTCAAATTTTTGAATATATATATATATATAGTGCTGGTAAACTTCATACGGGACAAGCGCTTGCTTTTAAATGCCTCTCCTGTTTTGACGGATTGATTAATTGCTTAAAAATACATTGTTTTATACTTTGATGCCGAGGATCTTGATTGAGGCCGGTGAAATAGCCCTGAATGACAGTCTTAAGACTCCTCAGTCTCCGTCTGTCAATGTTGGTAATGTTAAAACAACTGTGGCATCCAGTTCTGCCATGTCCCCCTCCTTTTTCTTTGTGTGTTTGAAGTGCTATAAACAAAGGGGAGTCCACATCACTTGTATAATAGCCCACAGTGTTACAAAGGGCCCAATACGTTATCTTGACAGCGGAGGGAGAATCTTTTTGTCTGAGTAGTGTACTGTTGTCAAGCACACACTGGCTCAAAGTACCCGCTCCGCTCTGCGGGAAAGCTGCTTCCTCCTCTGCTGTATTACATGCCTGCTGCCATGCGCGGGACATTTAGATCAGGTGAAATAGCCATCTCTACCTGAGTCCTTTAGTGTGATTTGCCCCATACCTTTAGAAACAATCTCTCGCTAATACCGTACACTCTGTATGACATGTGACTGCGGTGTATCTTTGGCTGAATTCCACGTCCGTGAGGAAAAAAAAACCATGCTATTAGAGCTGCTCTGTCCTATTTATTTATTTATTTATTTATCTTGCTGTCTTCGTGATGATGGTCATATTCGCACAGATTGTGATCCTGGTGGACTTGTCCCAATATAGACAGGTGATGAAGTGATTACAGGACAGATCGAGAGGTCAAAATATGATTGAAATCGCTAGCATTTTAAATCCAATAGCCACATGAGCTATTGCTTTTATAAATGGATAAGACAAGTGATTTGATGGCATTATGGTTGTATGAGACATTACCAGGCGCCAATGACCAGTAAGAGGATTTTTAACATTGCATGAACCTGTGACCATCTCTAGAGATGAGAGAGTCACAGGTAGTAACAGTCATGTCCGTGGCCTCAAAAATGTAGTAACTTTCAGGAAAGAAATAAAAAAAGTTAAATTATATATATATATATATATATATATTTATATATATATATATATATATACATATTATTATTACATTATTATTTATTTGTTAAATATTATTTATAAATCATATTTCTCCATATTTCTCTTATTTAGTGCTGTTCCTGGCCTATCCACTAGGAGAGCCCTACTCCTCAGATGAAATCTTTACTATACAAACACCTTCACAGGACATTCATATGAAAAAAAAAATCATAATTCAGAACTAACCAGAGAAGAGTGTAAGTCCGTTTTCTGCAGTTCTCAAAATTCATGTTCAAATGTTGTCATTGTCCTTTTGCCAGAGTTAAAGCAAAGCTTAAATTACAAACAATTTTTCAGTTCTAATAAAAGTGAAAACATAAAATATCTGTTTTGTATATGCATTTTTTTAAAAAGTACTTTTTATTATTTTTTAAAGAAAATTTCCTCAATCTTCTACTGGAAGAATAAAACAAACAAACAAACAAACTATAAATGTAGTCTAGTTAAATCTGCAATTTTAAAATTCAGAGAAACCTAATGTATGTCTTTTGCATACAGGCAACAAGATTATGTAAACTGCTTTTTAAGTCCTGCTGTGTTATTCTGCCTTTCGTCACTTCTCTTTTCTCACCCCTCCTGTCTCCTGCTCACTCAAGAATTTCCCCAGCATGCACGTTTGCACACTTAAATAAATATATAAATGTATAGAGTAAGCCGAGACAATCCCATGTTGGTCTAAACATGAGAATTCATCCATTCAAGCATTAAATGCTGGTACAAAAAAAAGCAGGCAGAAGAGATGCAGCCCTCTCTGCTCTCCAAGATGCAAACTGACAAAAGAGGGCAGTATGATGACATTGACAAAGTGGACAAACTTTTAATCTTTGATTCCTTGCCAGTCGCTGTAGTGGCTCTCTCTTTTTGTGTTTGTGGGTGTGTATGTGTGTGTCTGTATAAGCAGGGTGTTTTGTTTAAACATAGAATGTCGATGAAAAGAACTGAAATGAAAAGTGGACACTTCAAAAGATGAGAGGCAAAATCAAGGACTTACTTTATGTCTTTATTCATAGAGTATAGCCAAGATCAAATGTTTATTGAACACGGAGATAACAGCACACCTTCCAAATTTAGCCGCTGTCAGCATCACCTTTCATTTTGGGGGTTTTTTTGCAGACAAATGCGAAACGTCAGAAATAAAATATATACACATGTAGTTAAACAAAAGGGGTTTTATGGGTTTAAAATGCTTTGCAGTTAATCAAATCCAATCATTATTTAGGACATTATTAATCATTATATTAATTAATATTAATTATTATTACATTTATAGGAATTATATGAACATTGTAATTATTTATTTGACGTGTAGCGTTTTAAAGATAATTTTATTTAATAATAATTCAATTTAAAACATTTCTTTTTGAATAATCTATCTGAGCTGTCATTATTCTAGTCTTCAGTCTCATGTGATCCTTCATAAATCATTCTAATATGCTGATGTATTGCTCAAGAAATACGTCTTATTATTGTCATTGTTGAAAACAATGGCAATTTTGTTTTCTTGACTCAAAAGAAAAGCATTTATTTGATATAAAATTATTTATTGATTTTTAAATGTCTCTGCTGTTCATTTAGATGAACTAACATGAACTTAAATTCATCATTTATGAATACAGTGATATATTTATTAATGTCTGAATAGTAGTGCATGCATTGTTGTTTTGTAAAGACATTTATATGTAGACGCAAATTATATTTACATTTAAGCACAACACATAACACAACCAGTTAAAAATGGTCAACCTGGTCCAACCAGACTTTAATGGAACACTTGTTTACTCAACTGCATTCATCAAAAAAAAAAAGATTTAGGAATTTTTGCTTGGAGGACAAAATGAACAAAATTATCTTGATTTGCAGCCATTTTAAACTAGCTGTTTAACCACTTCTAGAGAAAACAAGCATGCGTGTAATTAAACTTGACTTTAAGTTTGTCAAGTTATTGAGATCTTCTCTGTGTGACAACTGTACATGGTTTGGAACAGCTTATATGATATGTTTAGGAATATTCTCTCTGCTCTCTCTCTCTCTCTCTTTTACGAGCAAGTAACTGGTGTTATATGGCAATGATATTGTGACTGGAGGTTGTTGCCAGAGCTTAACGCCAGCTCTCTCTCATGGTGCCAAACATTCTTCAGATTTCATTAGGTGAAAGCGCATTCGCAAATGGCGTATTATGTCACGTAGGATGTGATTCCTGCTCTGATTAAGTTATGATCCATCAGGAATCCACGCGATCGAATGCCAAATCTCAGTGATGCAGCATTTTCTGATCAAAATAAAATATGTTCAGGCCATCAGGGGGTTCTCCTTGTCCTGGAATCGCCATACTCACACGCACCTATAGATTTCTCTTTTGTTCAGTCCCGTTATTTCTGTACCTGCGAGTGCTGACACTCTGTAGTTTGACCTGACAGAAAGACGTATGAAAGACCGTCTGACATTCACATCCACACCTCAGTTGAGTTATGTCTGGTGCGAATATTATAATAAATCCACTTACTCAGTTTATTTTCTGCTGATGCTTCAGGACTCTTGGAAATTGTTTGCAGATACTTGGTTGTGCAATGAGAAGCAAAGTTTGCAAAACAGAACGGTTGCAAAGACCGTGACATTTTGCGCTTCGGGTCAACGATGCTCATGTTTATTTAAATCTGAAAATGTTATGTTTTGACTACCCAATCTTATGATTAAAATGTTACTTTTAAAATGTTAGTAAAGGAAATTTTTGAAAATACATTTAAAAACTTTATATTTTCCCTCTTTTTAAAAGAATTTTCTTTTTATGGACACATTTGTGTATCGTTGAACCATTTATCTGTTCGCTATATTTGTTAATTATTTAGTTAATTAATGATTCATGACAGCTGCTTGCTGAGTTGATTTTTGAGGTTGATTATCGTCACACGCAAGACAGGATGTAAAATAGATATGAATTTCACTTGCAGTACATTTATGCAATATGAATTTCACCAGATATCCTTTGTCTGAAAGGGTTTTTAGTGCAAATGTTCGTGGGACCTGGGAGGAGGCCTGAGGTAATACATCACATTGCTCTTAAAGTAGCCATCAACCAGTGGGCGAGGGCCAAATTAAGCAATGTTCTTTGTCCGTGAACAGGGACTCACTTTCAATCCGACCCTAAAAAGCTTCGTAAAGTGAATCAGCTTAATTGATTTCTGTAGTCCCGCTTCTTCCGAGGCCCGAAAGAGAAAATGTGAAGTTTGTGTTGATGCAAAGCCCAAATGATTTTTGCTCCATTTTCTGCGGCTGATTTTTTTTTTTTTTTTTTTTTTTTTCAGAAGCGTCTCATAGTAAAGGGGATTTCATAAATCATAATCCGACTTAAGTTAAGAGTATTCTTTCACTAATTCACAAAATATATGAACACTCTATATCTTCAATTAAGAGGATTGAAAGATAAGTGTGGAAATGGGAATTGACTGGAAATTGGATGTTTTGGGGCTAATCTGCAGTTTGCGAGCAGGTTGAGGACTACGAAACAGATTACTAGAGCACGTATCTTAGATATCGCATACCTGTGGTGCCGTCTTTGTACGTGCGGATACTCGCGAGCTTCGGCGTCTATTTCGCGAAGATATAGGACATGGAATGTGCTGATGTGATTCAAATTATTCCCACAAATTAACATACACATGCAAATGAGGATTTAATTAATTGCAAAATGCATTTTGATTAAATACTCGAAACGTCATGATTCTAATCTTTACAAAACTTTTAATTAATTTTGCTAGTTAAACCTCATCAACACTTCCAATGGAGCTTAATTAGAATCTAGCCTCCCCCTTATAATTTAAAGCAGGAAAATCAAAAATTAACCATTGTTATCACATATGTAATGCTACCAGTAAGAAAGATGGAGTCGTTGATAAATTAGCAGGGTCCTGATTTTCGCTTGCCAGTGAAATAATAGTGCTAATTGGCAGATACTCCAATATTGATTAAATGAGGCACACAACACTCATTTCATTAAGTCGTTCTGATACCATAATTCAGATCACTCTCTTTGTGTATCTCATCGCCTCAGGATTAACAATTCAATAAGACCCAAGACTGGAAACTAATGGACAAAATAAACATCCAAATTAAGCTCCGATGATCACTTCAAAAGGACCCTTCCCGCTTGCTGTTTTCCTACACGGAGAGTTCACGAAAAGTTGGAAATAATTGCACGGCGCCAGTTTCCCACAGTACAGTCCACGTTTTTTTTTTTTTTCTTTCTTGGGTGCGTCAACTTGTGCTGGAAGAGAGGGTGAATATTAAAACGTGTGCACCTGAGTTGTGGCTGCTGTCAGGGTATCTCGCCTTTCATCACGGTGGGAGCAGGTAACTCTTAAGATTTTTAAGATTGCCTTTTCAAAGCCTGCAAACTTTCCTCCTCTCCAGTGGAAGTCCACTAAAGAGTCTAAGGAGGCTTACAGGGGATAATTCCTTCCGAGGTGCTAGAGGTGAGATAACCAATTACACATGATCACTTTTGACTTCTCTAATCTCCAGCCTGTATCGCTGGATTTCACTCATATGAACCCGCAAACCTCGTCCCTCTCAAATCAGACATCTCAGCCTTTGTTATTCTAATATTCCAGCTTGACTTCAGCACTTCAGTCAAACAGTTAAGTACCATCCCGACGGGCACGGGTTTCTCTGGCTCCAAGAGAAATTTGACCTGTGGCTCTGAATTACAGCATTCTTAGCTCCAACTCTTGTCCATAATACAAAATGAGCAGCTCACGCAACTGGTTAAAATGAGCCGGTGGAAATTAATATGGAATTCTGTATCTGCTCAGTCTTTTATTTTGCAATGATATCGAAAGCATTATCGTTTTACCATTCAGTGATATTTGATTTCCTGTTTTGCTTTTCTTCAAAATACCAATGTCTTCTTTCAGCGCTTGTTTCCTTTTCACATTCTCTCCAATTCTGACTCACCTCTACAGTCCTTATCTATATACGGCATGCAAGAGTGCAATCTCTGTGCTTGCATGAATGGTGAACAGTCCAAATCTGAGAGTACAATTTCATGTAAAAGTGGCTATTCCCAGTTATTCTCCTATGTTTTTTCTACGTGTACATTCAACTTTTTTTTTCTCTCAATGCCATTTAGACACCAGAAAGGCTAGATTTATAGAAAAAACACTGAAGTTTAGAAAACTTTAGAAAGCTGCCGATCATCAAAAGTGATGATAAATGGGAAAATAAAGCGTTAAAAATATAACATGAACATTATGCTTATTTTTGGTAGCTCTTCTCAAACTAATTACATGTAGGTGGATTTTCACCAATTTATACGCATCACTAATGTACAGAACGTTTAATTGTATCACTGTTTTAACAGACCTTGTGGCAAAAAGACTAACAACCTCTCAGTTACATCTTGCAATTAGGGGTTTTTAAAAGAAACTTGGCCTACTGAAGGTGATACTTTCCTCATCACAAACACCCATGAACTTCATGGGGTATTTGATCTGCAGGGGAAAATTTGATGTAACGTAGAAAGCTTCTGTAAACTCTTCCTGTTAATACTTGCTCACAGGAAGTGGCTAGAATGTTGTGACAAAATAGCACAAATTTTGCCAAAAAAAAAAAAAAAAGAAGAAAAAAGTCTGAAATGAAACACTGTGGGTGGCGTTACTACATTGGTGTATGGGCTGACTGGTGACGTCTGAAGGAGTAAGAGGCCGCCTTTTGAAGTGGTTACGAATGGTACATATTTTTCACCATTCGTGTTGTTGATACTCTTAGCACTGTGGGATTTCACAGAGTCACAGAGTCAGTTGCAAAGTTATCAAGATAACATAGACATAGGTAGATTGTTGTCTAAATATATTCTAGTATGGATGGTTTAGATTAATAAGAAGTGGCTATTTAAAATCACTTCCCAAAAGTAAATGAGTAGCCTGTGTTAGTGGATGAACCATCAATGGAGAACCTATGGAGAAATATACATTTTTGGGGTTTTAAATAATGTAGTTACACAATTTACCAGCAGTGGCTAAATGCCAAACAAACCAGTCTACCAGTATTTCTCCATTATCTCCTAGTTGTGCTGTAACCACAGAAAGCTGAAACCAAAAAACCTTGATTGCAATTTAAAATTAATTTGCATAATTTAATTTAATTTAATTTAATTTAATTTAATTTAATTTTGTAGTATTTTGGAAAACTCACTGATTTCTACTGTGAAATAATGACACTTTGACAGAATCTGAAGTGGCCGAAAATGGATTCTACCTAAATATATCTATGACGTTAATTCCAGGTTGATGTCACATGGCATTTTCATCTCCTGTTCCCATTTACATTGAGTCATGCGCCAGTCCAACCACTGCCATTGAGATTGCTTTCTCCCGCTATCACAGACCTATGTGGGTTTGCGATTGTGGCGAGGTTACTGGTGTGAAAGGAAAAATCACGGGACGGAAAACAAAAACAAAAATACATCTTGTGCAATGTTTTTTTGGCATCCCGGTGACAGCTGTCAAGAATCAACACCCTAAATTCATTGTCATAGTACAAAGATTGCAACACTGCTGAATTAGCGCCATGCACATCTCAGGCAACAGAACGTTAGCCAGAATTCGAATGAACGAATGGAGACTCAGACAGCCAGGGAAAGAGACAGTTCGAGAGAGAGACCGATTTTACCACATTTTCACACAAGCACACGGAACACCCACAACCTTCTGCTCACACTATTTTTAATCGAGCTTCCAACGGCAGTTATGGAAGTATTGTAACACTCCATCGCAATAACTTTTCTTTTTGGGATCGGCAGCAATCAGCGTTCCTCTCCTCTTCTGTCGTTGGTTCCTTACTTTATTTTCCCTTCATATGCAAACTGCTAAGACCACAAAAGTTATGAGCGAGTATAAGACTAAATAGGACACAGAGACTTGAGAAATGTCTGTGGTTTGTGGCTTGGAGGAGGTGTGTGAGGTTAGAGATGGAGTGTGTGTGTGTGTGTGTGTGGATATAGTGGAATTGGTGTACCGGTTTGAAGAGGGAGTTGTGCTTTTAATCAGACACAGATAATGGCTGCCATACACCCCTGTCGATCTCATTCCACCGACCCCTTTTTTCTCACACGGCACTCGAAAACTTTGTTGGCCAAGCAGCAGCTGCTCATTTTCTCAATATTTAACACATTTTTATAATGGATATATACGCATGGAACTAATCCCCCGACAAGCCTTTGATTGGCTGGCTCTGTAATGCTTACAGCCAAAGTTTGTTTTAAGTGGAATAAAAGAAATTCAATCTGTGCAGCCGCCACGGCCCCTAAAATACGTATATATATATATTCAAAGTCTGCAGCGACTATATATATACCAAAGTCTGCAGCGACTCGCACCACCAGGGGTGTGTGTGCACTGTAAGACCGGATAGAAATTGAACTGTGCAATAAAGACGTCCCATTATGTAATACCAGTTAGCGGCGTGCTCCCAAATTGATTATGCTCTCCGGCTGTTAATTAAGTTATTATATTCCACTTAATTTGCTGATACTAAATTAGACTTTGACTCTTTGAAGCACATATAGGGTTCGGCAGGGTATGTGACTGAACTTAATGCGTAAGCGCTACTGGGAGGGGGGGTAAAGGAGCAATCAGCCGTATGCTGGATGTCTGGAAGTCTCCGAGCGATGCCTATAAATGTTGACTTCATTAATGATATCTCACAAACTGCTGCAGAGAGTCATATACGTTTACAAAAGGAGAAAAGCGATTAGGAATACTTTCATCGAGATAAAAGAAGGATTATCGCAATTTGCTCTCCAAGCTCTGTGCCTATGTGTATTCAAAGACCTTTCGTGAGGAACAGTGGCATACAACTGTTCTTAAAAGGGATAGTTTGTTTGAATTCCAAAATAAAAACTCCAACAGTGTAATTTTGGTATGGATGAGATAATATAGGTTTTTTTTTGTTTGTTTTTCTTTTCCTCATCATTTCATTTAGGTTTTATTCACATATTAGTTTTTTTAGTACATCATGTTAAACTGTGAAAATGATAAATGTTTATTTTGAACTATAGCTTAATTTAAATTGTTATTTTCTTTATTTTATTGTATTGTATTTTAATTTATGGAAGTAACATTCATTTATTTGTTTGTCTGCTTAATTATGATTGGTTGGTTGGTTGCCGGTAAGTTTTAGGTTTAGGTATAGTTAATAACCCTGTTTCACTATGACTATATTTTTTCTGTGAAACATAATTGTGTCCCTGGACCCCAAAATCGATCTTAAGTTGCATTACTATATCATCAGAATATTCCGAATATACAAAGATCACATTTCAAGAATAAATTTTATAAATGTTCTACCATAAATATATCAAAACTTTGAATTTTTGATTATTAAAAAATTGCTAAGGACTTCATGTGGACAAATTTAAAAGTGATTTGTTTTCAATATTTAGATTTTTTGCACCAGTAGATGGCAAATTTTAAACAGTTGTATCTCAGCCAAATGTTATGGAAGGCTTATTTCCTCAGCTCTTTTGTCAGTTTTTTTTTTTATGTCTTTTTGGTTTGTTTTTATCATTTATCATTTTGGGTGAACTATACTTTAACTAAGAATTACTTTTAAGTTGATTATGTGACCTAGTGGTTAGTTCACGTGGGCAAATCGAGTTTAAACCTGGCTTGCAACAGTTGAGTTCAGAGCTAAAGTTTGAACCAGATGAATCGACTGCTGTCAGTTTCAAGGTTGGTAGGGGCACATTTAAATTGATTTGCTATCTGTACGCATAAATTACTGAAGACTGAGATGCAAGCCATCAGGAGGTGCAGGCATGCTGGTAAACTGAGATCTATTGTAGTCAAAGCCAGACTTAGAAAGGTCATAATGAAGAAAACGAGAGGTAACAGAACAGAATGAGGCATGCCTTTAATAATGAGTGTTTCCGGAGCTTAACGTTTGATTTCTTTGACCTCAAAGTGCCAGTAGGCTAAAAATTCAGTTAATAGTACCAATTTGCCCATGTTTAGTTGTGAAATGATCGCAAAGCTTTGCACAACAATCTGCCAGATAATATTGCTGTGCCAGAACTAGAGATGCATCCAAAATCGAACTTTAAGGAAATGAGCGTGAAATGAAACAGTATGTAGTGGCTTTTTTTTTTTTCCTGATGTTAACAAGAGGGGAAACAGATGCAGTTTGAGGCCTTAGACTTTGATATTTCGGCTTTTTGTTTCTCAGACTGCTAAATAAAACATCCTTTTCCCTGCTCAGTGATAAGTTTGGAGCAAAAAAAATTCATAGCTTTGGACACGCTAATTTAGAACACATCATTTGCAATCAAAGCAACAAAGTGGTTTTGCCACAGAATCAGTGCTTTAGAAACCACAGCAAACAAACACAGCAGAACAGTCTCAATTCTGTAAGCCACTAAAACTGGATATGAACCCTATCCTCTAAATAAATCTTGGTCCATAAGTAAAGATATCTAATGTTAGCAGGGTTGTTTTAGTAATGTACTTTAATATTTCTGTCTGTCATTCATCTAGAATAAAATAATAGACTATATATATGTGTGTGTGTGTATGTGTGTGTGTGTGTGTGTTCTAAATTTCTAATTTTCTAAAATTCTAATTTTCTAAACTTGGTTACATAAACTACATAAAGGCTACATAAAGGCTTGGTTTTGCAGACAGGTATTAGACTAAGGAAGGGTCACGTGAGGATTCAATTCAATTCAATTCAAGTTTATTTGTATAGTGCTTTTTACAATGGCTATTGTTCCAAAGCAGCTTCACAAAAGCAAATTATTATATAACAAAAGCAAATCATTCCACAGACAAAAGCAAGTCACTACACAGCAGGATGCGTTACAAAATAGCATAGGATAGGTCAATTAGAACATTTAATTAATTTTATAAACATTTTAAGAATTTAACAAGGTTGGACGATCTGACAGGATTAATAATTACTAATGCTGATGCAATAACACATGATTCTATATTAATCGTCAGTTTTTTGTTTTACACACATGCACACAGACATTATTTCATAAACGTCATAGTCGTGAGATGCAATAAAACTTTAGATGCTCCCATAACAAGAAAAGAACCTTTGAACCTTTTGATAACCTTTTTGATAAGAAGTGTGCAAACTCAAGCATTTTTGACGATTGTTTCCATCCAGTCCACTCATTTTATAGTGTTGTACCACAGCTGTTGACGTATTTACAATCATATTTCTAATTTGAGGCTGTATTATGTTGATTCTGGCACCCGACATCTCAAGAAGTGTGATATTTTAAGCTCCTTATGCAGCTAAATCTGCATTACTTTGAAAGAGCAGGCCAATCAGTAGAGAGGCTCATAAATAGTAATTAGACAGGCTAAAATCAACCTGTTTTCGACAGAGCTCCTGAAATAGGAGCTGCAAAAACATATTGAGATGGTTTTGTTATTTATACCACAAAAGTATATTCTTAAGGACATTAACACCTAAAATAAAACTCCAAAAAGGTGTACAATATGGGACCTTTAAAATCAATCAGTGAAAGTTTCTGAAAGTCTAGGACTAGGCTCAAGCCTTGTATGTGAAACATGGAGAAACTGTCCACAAACTGTTAGAATACACAGTATTCTAGTAGTGAATTTTCAGATTAAATTCAAAGTAGTCATTGTCATTTCTTAGCCTACTTTTCAAAGTAGAACAGTTCAACATCTAAATTTTACTGCTGATATCCAAAAATCATCTTTTTCTGTTTTTACCATAGACTTAGAGCAGCCTAAGTCTAGGCTTAGTTGTCGGGGCAGTTGTACTTAATTCCTGGCACTATAAGCATGCCTGACTCGCCAAGATAGGCCTGGCAACCCAGTAAAAGAGCCCAATGCATCTTTTTACAATTTACAAGAATGTGTCAGCAATAGCCTCTTGGCGGCCATGGCTGGAAATTCAAAATGACAAACTAATGAAAGCATTGTGATCTGTATGGCAGCGAGATCCGTCCCTGAATGTGTCTATTTAAAGCAGCTGTTCTCTGCTCTGATATGGTAAGAACAGAATGCATCTCAAGTGACATCATACGGTTGGTGTTGATTAATTAGAAAGTTTAAATTGCCTTCTAAGTAAATAGAACTGGCCAAGAAAGACGGTTAATGATCTTTGCATTATAGCCAAAGAGACCATTTGGCTCCAATTAGGTCAGTGAGAGCAGAGAAAGAAATATTATCAGACTGATCTCTCTCTCGCTCTCTTTCTCTCTCTCTCATCCTTGTGTCTCCTGAACTGGCTGCCAAGGAGCATCTTTGACTCACAGCATGAAATTAAATTTCTATGGTGGCCCAGAGCATCATACAATGAAAGGGACTTTGTGTGAATTTTCCTCTCTTGTTCTTGTGCTCTGTCAAAAATTAATATATCAAGACAAATGAAAGTGTGTCTGAAACCCACTGGAAACCCTAAACAGTGTTTTTTAAGGTGAAATGTTCACATTAATACTGACACATGCACCACCCCAAGAAAGGGCAAATTGAAATATGTCATGCAATTTAATTTTATTTAATTTTATTTTGTTTTGTTAATGTAGATGGACACATGCACCACTTAAAGAATATTTAAAATCCATTTTATGCAATAAAATTGTATTTTATTTTTAGAAAATATAAATTTATAAAAAAATATTTTGAAAATTAAATTTGAATAGACTGTGTACTAAGTTTTTTTTTATTTTACTAAGTGTGTAATTACAACAATTTCCAGCAGGGGCTAACCGATCCATGCCAAGCAGCTAAACCTTGACCTTTTCCTCTACTTTTAAAGGAAAAGTGACACCGCAAAAAAACAACTACATCAGAGTATAAATATGAGTTTATTGTTGGGATGTGAAATATCTGAATGAACTCAACAGCTGTGGATATGTCTACCAGAGCAACAGAACATTAGTAGTTAATCATACATGATACACAAGCATTAACAAACACAGTGGCTTTGAAGCAAGTTTCTCCTACTCTCTGAACGCAGTATTACAGCAGTATTGAACAACACCATGGTGTCATGAACCCCATTGTTTCTAGGACACACTCCTCTGTTCGGCTTGGAGGGTCAATCGATCGTTTTGATTCATGTTGTTTTCACTCTGTGATCAAAAAGGCCTCTGACATTACTAAAGGTCGCTAAGAAAGGTTTGAACTAGGACTGATCTGGATTTCAGACAAAAAAATGATGACTTTTGACCAGTTTTCACATCTTTGTTGTGCTTCTAACTTACGATATGAAGCCATCAGAAATAGAAAAAAAAATTTCATTTTCTCACTTTTGTCTCTTTTCGACAAAAAAATAAAAAAACACTGTGAGAGGACTATTTGATGACTTTTGATTATTTTCAACATTCCTTTCTTGTGTCTGACTCGGCTTTTATGATTTGTAAAATGTATTGTCTTTATTGTTAAAGATCTCTGTAGGTTTAACTGAGCCAGACTTCAGCAAACAGAGAATGATGTATATACTTGGATGCTTGACGACATATGTGAGCAAGTAGCTTCGTCGTAGTCCATCAAGAGTGCTGGGATCGAAGGGAAGTCTAAACGATCCTGCTCCCTCTGTGTCATTAGGGCAGAGAGGAGAACCCCATGAAAGAACTACCAAAATCTCCTTGAAGGAGGAGGAAAAGAAAGGCTGAGTATTGATCTGTCTGTCCACGGATATGATACTTAAGCCCAGTACTCAGAGTCAGAGAGCCCAGAGATCCATATCTCAAAGACTTTAATCCATGCTCCTCTCTAGCTAGATTGGCCTTCACCCTAACCTCTTGACAACTGCACGAACAGATCAGGTATGGAAATTCAGCAGTTCTCACATTAGCTGTTCTCTTGCTTTCTCTTACTATTTTGCTACTCTGACTACTGTGTTGTCATATTCATTAAGCCACATGCATTCCTTGAAAGACAATGTGAAATCAAAGCTGACCCCATTTACTAATAAATGTTCCTGGTGCACAATTCATCTGTGCGTAATTGAAAAGGAAAAAAAAGATGTTTTCGTAATGTCTAATCAAAAAGTAATACGTTTCTATATCTTTGGATTGACTCAATCTATGTGTGAAGGGAACATTTATATTAACCAATAATATTATAACCTAACATTTTCCTCCATCTGTAATCTAAAGACCATTCAAATCTTTATGCGTGAACTTGCCTATCCGGCATTATTTCTCTTTGAATATTCAGTTTCAATTAAAAAAAAAGTTAAATTACAGATGTTGAAAGCAGGAAATAGAAAATTAAAATCCCTTTCATGCTTTTGTGAGTATATACAGTAAATGCTATTATTTAATTTATTTATTTTATTTATTTCAAAGGACACTGACACATGCAGCAACCTCAGAAAAGGAAAATTCCAATTAATTTAATGCTTTTATTTTATATTATTTCAAAGGACACTGACACATGAACCAACCTAAGAAAGGGGAAATTCCAATTAATTTCAAGCTTTTAAGAAAGTATCTAACATTTCTTTCTTTCTTTCTTAATTTTAGCTATTTTACTTTTTTTTAATATTTCAGCCATTTCAGTTTTAGTTTATTTATTCTTTTTGAAATTTTGAAAGCTTTCTCCGAATATCAATATTTCAGCTTAGTTTCAACAACAACAACAAAAAATCTTAAAACTAATTTTTAATAGTTTAAGACAATAATATTCTATTTCAATGTAAAAATATATGTACTCCATACTAATGACTGATTAATGATTTTGTTCATTATAAATTTCAGGTTTCTTTCTAACAAGTGATTATCTAAATAATAATTAAATTATTCATAATGCTGCATTTCTTTAAATAATCATGTTATTGATTACCATGGCTGTTTTTTCTATGTCTGCTGTTGCTAACTTGGACTTGACTGACCACAGTAAGAGAGGAGGTCAAAGGTCAGACCAATTGTCTGGATGATGAATTGAGTGTAGAAGAAAGAAATTTCCGGCTGGTTTGACTGACATCTCTGTGCTTCAAAAAGGTAAAAAAATAGTTTTCTTCCGAATTAAATCACATGTACAGGCAGAAATGCGACCAATGTATAGCGCCATGTCCTCTCTATTTTGCTGATGTCAAATCACGACAAGGTTCTCCATCGTGTAATGCAGTTCATGTTCTCTCTTGTGATCTTAATCTGCAATAATTTCAGCCACTATCACCTCTGTGACTGTTTCCCAGGCTAAAAGCCCAGCAGCCAACGTCCTCCTTGAAATGGCTTGAGAGGTGACCCCGCTGACCCCGGCTCTGATCTGAATCTGAGATGGGTCTGCCACGGCTCCTGCTTAAAATTGCGGTGCATATGCTGGGCTGTGTAATGGCCTGGGGGCCCTCCCCAGCTACAGGAGAACAAATGAACAATTCATCATCGGCAGCTGTCCGCCAGGCCCAGGTGACTGCGCACAGGCCCCCCCCTTTGACAAAAAACATGGGGGGCAGCTTTTAATCGGACAAACACTAATTGGATGGCCTGGAAAGATTAGAGGAGCCCCCTGGAGCTACTGTTCTCATCAATAGAGGCATCTTCACGCCTGCCTCGAACACAGACCAGAGCAAACTCCGCTCTCCAGACCTCTCAGAAGAGGAGACACCCAATCAAACCACAAATATGACGCCACAGAGGCCATGCGCCACATGTGAAATTCTATCAAAATAACTTCAATATGTTTTTTATATTGCTGCCTTCCATAAGGTGAATGAACTTGTCCCAGATAGTCCTGTCCAGTGGAAAGTTCTGGTTTTTATTTTGTTTACTCCGTTTAAAAAAACAACTGTGAATATGTATATGTATGTATGTTCATTCATGTATACACTAACAGCCTAATATGTATTAAATAACAAATATTATCTCGTAAGTCATAAATAAACATTATAGGAATATGTTATTATTATTATTTTTATTATTATAATTTTTTTCTAAAATGTACTTTCTTTGTCATTTTTTTGTGAGATTTACTAGCATTAGAATTCCAAGCAGTAATTTTTTTAATTATTTTTACAATTAAATTATACATTATTTTTTGATTTTCTTGATATTTTGCACACATTTAGTTAACTTGACTATTTATATCGATCAATATAGATGTCATTAAAACAATCATTTCGATAACATTTGAATGACAAATTAATTATGCGTATCTGGTGCATATTTATAAATTATGTAAATCAATGTATTATGTACACACACACACACACACACACACACAATGGTGGCCAAAAGTGTTAGAACACTTGGCATATTTAAGAGGTTTCAGGTTTTTTGTTGAACTGTCCACTACAATACAATAACACTAACTATTGCCGGAACTACCTGCGATGAAAGGAATCTGCTGTTAAATTGAAAATGATAAACTTGCCCCCACAAAGTCCAGACCTCAACCCCATTAAGCAAATTTGGGATGAGTATAGGGTTGTTGCTTTTGTATTATATTATACTAACATTGGAGATTTCAAGCATGTATGAAATACTACCATCCCTGCTTCTCATTTCAGAAATCTGGTCACTTTCAGAGCTGTGCCTCTCGTTCTCTGAGCGGACGAGCGTAATTCTTTGTTCTCGCTGCTTTGTGCTGGACTTGAGCCAAGAGCTTAATTTAACGATATGAGTTTCTACATGTGTAATGTGGAGGGTGCTGCACAGATGCTTGGAGTCTCACAATATCCACCCCACACTGAGCAGCCACTCACACATAATGTTTTTGTCTGAACGTAAAGCTTCCAACGGTGAGTTAAATGGAATATTTATGTCTTGGGATCGTGAAAGAAAGTCCAAATTAGACAGGAGCTTGAGGAGTCATTTGATCTCTTCTATGATTAGTGACAATGATATCAATTGCACCCTTCAGCCCTCCTACCTGCGACCTTAATAGGTGAAATCTGCTGTTTTGACTGTCATCTCACCAGTCATCTCACCTCTACCCCTCCTCTTTTTCCACATACACATTCACAGAGGCCCTGGCGATTTTCACCTCCACCTCAGCTCATGCTATAAAGCCTAGCACGAATTCTTCTTTCTTGTGCATGAAACACAGCTGCCAGACCTTTATTCAGAATAGCTGAGTTTAATTTAATGTGAAGGACAGACATTCATTCAAACAAGTCTGATAAGTGTGTATGGGTGACACTATGAAGCAGTGAAAATATATCTTTCTGCAAACGTGCCGTTTGCAAAACTCTGCACTGAAAAAAAATAAGTTTTTTTAAGATAAGTGGTTGCAGTTAATTTATTTTTAACTACTTTTCAATGAACTAACTTTATTTTTTGTTTATTATTATATAAATGTAGTTACAATAAATTGTTCCAAACCACTTACCTTAATAAAATAAAAATAATATATATAAAAAAAAAAAAAAAAAAAAATATATATATATATATATATATATATATATATATATATATATATATATATATATATATATATATATATATATATATATATGGAAAATACCATTTTGTGAAAATACATTATGATTATTTTATTTTTTTTTTTACGTTTTCCAGATAGTGGGTCTTATTCATGAAAAGGCAGAATGTTTGTGTAAATTAGTTAGAAAGTTTTCCTGATATCAGATCAATGAAAGTGTTTCGATATGAGAATAAACTATAATTACTTTTAACTACACGCAGATAGAAGAAATAGAGAATATTGTGTATTCTCTTAACTGATGTTTAACTAGTTAACCAATGACTTACATATGGAAATACATTTCATTGCTTAAAAAATTATTGCAAACAGCCGTGTAGTCAGATTTTCTTTTTTTTTTTTTCTTATTACAGATGACTATTATTTGCAGCACCGGTAGTATTTGTCAGCAAGCTTAACATAATTAAATGATATTTCTTAGGCATATGGCCAATTAGTGTATTTTGCATTTATTTAAATTGGAATTGGAACAAAACCTGGAAAGGGGAACCAGAAGATCCCACAGCATTGCTGTACCTATAATTCACATACAGTTGCTGGAATTCATGGGTGGAGATTATGTTAATCATGAATGATAGTGCATGTGCCCTATTTACAAATGATTGGAATGCATTAACATACCCGTTTAACTATCAAAACTCATGTTTACAAAGTGAGTTTTTGGGAAGGTATATTTTATATAAATTACTCCGAATTTACTGCATTCACAGATCTAGTAGATTCAATATACAGTGCTGTTCAAAAGTTTGGGATCAGTAAGATTTTTAATGTGTTGAAAGATTTCTCTTACACTATCGGAGGCTGTATATATTTGATCAAATATACAGCAACTAATTTTGTTAAATATTACAAAAAATGCTTATGTTTTAATATACTTTAAAATATAATTAATTTAGAAATCGTTCCAATATGCTGATTTACAACCATAGTTGTGCTGCTTAATATTTTTGGGCTCTGTGATACTTTTTCAGGATTCTGTGATTCACCAAGGATATGGTTAAATACATAAAAAGTGATACGTAATAACTTCATGCTGCTGTTTTTACATTCTTACTCATTAAAGAAAAAAAGCAGCGCGCGCTTTCCCTTTAAGAACACTCCTCAAATGCAGTTACGTCACTGATGTTTGTTGTTATTGTATTTTCCTACGCCGTGTTTGAATTGACCTTTCGATAAAATTCTTTAATACTTCCCCATTGTGTTTTTTTTTTTTTTTTTGGTAACATGGTTTCTTTGATAGGTGTGATCTCGTACAGACAGCCAGGCTTGTGGCCTCATCATTAGTCCGTGAGTGAGTCCATTTGAGTGCACTTAGCACATTGAGCTGGCCCACTGTTACAGCCCCTCTCATAATTTGCTAACACCTTTGGCTGCAAAGGCGGCTAACTTGTCACTCACCATTTGACTCTCACACCTTAGGAGTTGTTTCCATATCAGAGGTGAGACGATCCTTCCTACTCGCAGGTGAAGTTTTAATATGTAATTGTCAGATTCAAACACGACTGTGCCTGATTAAGCAAAAATGCAGACGGAGACTAAAAGATATTAAATTCTGTTCATTTTTAAAGGAAAGACTCCTTTCCCTTAATTCAGTTTCATTTATTGGCATGGTTGTTGTATGTAAAAATAAATAAACTAATAATTGTAAATAACTGTGTGCGTTTTATATACGCATACACAAAACATTATATCTTATAATAAAACAACATGCTAATTACAATAACATATTAGTGTCAAAGGCAATCAATTAATGAATGAAATATTAATAAATAAATAAAAGTGCATAATGAATATGTTGAAGGCAGCACAACTGTATTCTTCAGACGATCAAAAAATAAGGAATGTTTTTTTATATTTTACACTTACATATCTGTTACATATATTTCTCACTTCTTGAGTGCACATTTAATTAAATGAAATATAAAAGATTAGAACAAAATCAACTTTTTAAATATTAATAGACGTACCACTTTCTTCTTTAGAAGGGTGAATGAACTATTTTCTCTGTCTCCTTTCCCTCCCTCTTGTTTACGTCTCATCGATAAATGGCCACCACAGATGTGGCTTTTTTTTTTTCATCTTTCATGCTCAAAAGAACATGAGGCCCATTTGACTACAACCCCCCTGCCCCGAGCTGCTTCAGGCTATACATGAGACAGTCTGGCCAAGCTGAACACACCAGAGCAAAATAATACCCAAAAGCCTCTACTCTAGGGATTACTCCAGTCTCTCTCTCTCGTTGGCTCCTCTAAGGCCTTTCTGCCTTCCAGCTGCAGGGGCCTCCTGTGATCCTGGGCCACTGTCCTGCACCCACAGGGGAAATGAGGGATGCCGGGCCGCGTGTGGCTTTGCTGGAGAGAGTCTAGGGGGTTTAAAGTGTGTGTGTGACCGCAGTACGGCTGTATGTTGTGCTCAGTCAAACGGTTAAACGCAGTTTTTTGTCAACCCACAGCTGCTGCTGTCTGCGTGCCACCTTTCCTCTGTCTGAATTTGTGTTGTTGTGGTTGTTTATGGCCAAGTCCTGTCAGGCGGCCATAGAGCTACGGTCAACAATCACCTCCTGGGCTCCCATAGGGCCTCTTTGCACGTTTTGTTTCCTTTAGCCCACTAGTGACCTTGCGTTTGTGCTCAAAACCCTTATTTCCTGATCGCAGTAAATAATGCAGTTGGTGTTGGAGCTATACAATGATTTATTGATTATTGTGGAACTGTATCTGATAAAGATCACCTAAACTGCATGTATGATTTGTGACCAGGGCCTAAAACTAACACTCACTAAGTGCCAAATGTGGGTAAAACTCAGTGTTGGCGAGTGTATGAAACACTGTTGCCTGCCAGTTGGCCCATAACTTTTTAAAATTAATTCTAATAATGCCTGATAACACACAACGTGGTTTAGTGTAATGATCAAATTGCAAAGACTATGCTATTTCCTGAAAAACTTTAGTAATATAATTCCACTATTATTCTGCAGAATAATAATAATAATAATAATAATGATTATTATTATTATTATTATTATTATTATTATAAATGTAAACATCCTTAAAATAAATTATATATATATATATATATATATATATATATATATATATATATATATATATATATATATATATATATATACAATATTTTCACAAGGATATATAGTCAAAATAGAAATTTAAAGCTAAAGCACATAAATTATTAGTAACAGTATTCGTACTAATTTTCTAATTTCATGCAATATTATTAAATCAAATTCTAAAAAATTTAATAAATTGCTTTTAAATATCACCATTTTAATAATAATTAAGTAATAATAATAATGATAAATATTATATGTATTATTATTATTTTTTTTTTGTTTTTTTTGTTTTTAAAACAAAATAATGTGCACAAAGTTTTACAGGGCTGTAAAAATATTTCTCACTGCAAATATCCTCAAGTCACTATCTATTGGCAGAAGTGGCAAATGTTAGCTTTAGACCATGTTTTATTGATTTCAAACAAGTGTTGTTTAAGCACTTGTTTTTACAAGATTGTCGTCTTCAGTTGTAACCTTGGCCGAGCCACTGGAGACCATTTTTAGGGCTTGATATTCTTAAACGTATGGATGGCTGTCCATGCATACGACATATAATTCTTTCAGAAAGCCATTCTTCCTGAAGGTCGGCGAGGCAGTGTAGATGCATTCTTTCCCTCTGGGGCTCGGAGGACAGAGAACGGCGTTTGTTCATAGACACAGCTGTTGATTGTTATTGGATGTTGGCTTGCACCAAGGTCTCTGAGAAGCAGAGAGCCAGAACCGGAGAGCATTCGCCTTATTCACTATTGTTGTGCTTAATGGACAGAAAATTACAGACAGGAGCTGCCATGTTCTGCCTTTGTCTCTTGCGCACAAAGGGATGAGAAGACAATTTGAGTCTTGAACCAAAGAGACGAGAAATCAGAATTCCTCTCGAAGGATAAGTCACTCAAACACGCCACTAGAAATCTTGACCACATTGGTGACTCTATTCATACTTCAGCTGTTTTCTATTGTTTGGTCCAAATTTTGAGTTTGATTCTCCCACCTTCCTCTATATCCGCATGGTATGTTTTGACACTGTACTATTGTCTTGTGTGTCATTAACATGAGCTGATAGCTAGAGCTAGACGTTTTATCTGAACCTTAGTATATGGTATTCACTAATACCTGAGAATTTATTGGTGAATTCCTTTATATATATATTTTTAATTTATTTTTTAGTTTTTAATTACAAAGCATTTGAAGCACTTTTTAGTGCTATACTGCTAGACAAATAAAGTAGTAGTAATAATAATAATTTTATTGTTGTTATTCTATTTATTTATTTCTGTTTATACTATTTTATTCTACTATTTTAATCAGTTTTTATTTAAAATATATATATATATATATATATATATATTATAATGTTATAGACATGTTATAGCTCTTGCATATCATTGCTATTTTGTTGATTCTGATTGCTTCCATTTGTCTCACTTGTAAGTCATTTTGGATATAGGCATCTGCTAAACTACTAAATGTCATTGTAAAGGTAAATATATTTCAGTATAACATCAGTATAAATTTCCGAAGTCTCCTTAAATGTGAACATTCTTAGAGACCAAAACAGAAAAATAGGGTTTGTTTTTGGTTGCCATTCTGTGAATTATGACCTGTTTTGACAGTGCTTTCACACTAAAAACAGTAGCTTAAACAATACAGTTTTGCTCATAGTAAGTGACTACAACTGCGCCAGTGTCACTTTTCCCCAACGTCTTGCCCCGTTTACCCCTTCAACCCTCAAACACCAGCCCTTCCACTTCCCCAGAGATGGATTGTTGTTTACAATGTATGAGTGAAATAATATTTCTGAGCTTTACTGCGGTCTCCCTCTGGAAGGCACCATTACAACAGTAACAGTGGATTAATTAGAGCTTGTCCCCACAGAGACATTTGAGGCTCCAGTCCTGGTCAAAGGGGAAGCATTAGCTAGTCAGCACGAAGGTAGTTGTGGTAAAGCGCATCCCAGGTAATTAATAGGCCTGAGGTGAGGGTAAGTGTGTTATTTATTGGGGTTGGCCTTGAGACATTTTATAGCTTCAGCGAAGGAGGTTTCATTTAATGTTCCTCAGTGTAGTGAGGTTTCAGAGCAAATATATCTAATGCATGGTGTACAGCACTCAAGCTGCCAGTAGAGGGGGTGAAGAAAAGTGCATCCATCCTACATACCTGGGAATTAAATCCTTATTATCTGGATGCTAACCTTTGCTCACAGAGTTATGATTACATCCTCCGAGAACCTGATGTAAATACTCTGCATGTGTAATGTATCGAATTATTCATTGTAGTGACTCTGTGATTGGACACTATTTTGAAACTTCAGCGACTACATGAAGCTCTGTGCATGATGTAACTGAGTTGGTATATACATATATACAACTCTTATATATACATTCTTTTTTTTTATCAAAAGTATAGTAAAATATTTGAAAATAATGAAATAATAACATTTTAGAACGTGACAGTTTTGTTTTAATGTAGTTAAATAGATTAATATTAATTAATAGAAAATTAATAGAAAATCCAAAAGAACAGCATTTCAAATCTCTTGTATCAAATGTCTTTACTGTCACTTATAATCAATTTAATCTTGATACTCATAATGTATGTCTATTGCATTTTTTTATGTGTCATAATGTGTCATAATGCATAATTTTTTATGTGTTTTTAAATGATAAAACGTATATTAATGAATTTTATATATATATATATATATATATATATATATATATATATATATATATATATATATATATATATATATATATATATATAAAGAAAAAAGTTGTGCTCATGTTTGCACTTTATGGACACAAATGATTAATAAATACCATGCATTTTTACTATAATAAGTAATTTATGACAGAGTCAATCCCTAGGTAAATACCTTGTGCATCTTTCTCCAGGTATTACAGACTTTCTCCTCAGCAGCACCCAGTTACTTCTTCCCTAGAAGGACGCACCCACTCGTCTCTTCAGCAGCAGGAACTAGAAGAAAGGAAACAAAGAAAGAACAAAACAGACATGCAACACTTGTTTGCAGCATATAAGGGTTTGTACTCTGCCAAAACACTGTATACGCCCTCAGCTTAACGGACAGCGCTTTATTTCCACCTCTACTAGTAGTCTCATGCATATAAGAGTGCCTGCTGAGTTCAGGGGAAGGCTCACATGACACTGCCTACCCACTATACACCCACAGACAGCCAGACATTCCAGCTACAATGCGAGCGTTTGGATCTGAAGCCATTTTGAAGTCGCCATGCCCGTAATCTATAAAGGGATACGAGAATACGGTCGGGAGGAGGGAGGATTCTGGGATGAAGCGAAGCGTTTCCATATGGACAAGAAGGAGGAATACCTGGAAAAAAGCCACTAATCTTTGGCTGTGAAGTTGAGGAGTTTTTAACGCTAATAAACGCGCCATTGGCAAAGTGCTCGCCATAAGGAGGGCCGGCTACATCAGGCCTGTCTTTCCTCAAGAGGGACGTAGTGTTGTCACATGTGGTCTTAGCTCCTTGGAACTCACTCAAAGACTCACTATTAGGGTAAGAAACTCACTTCCAAACCCTCTGAGACACACAAAAAAAACCTCAAACTCTTGGGGAAGACTGAAGAAAGTAAGGCTTCAAAGGCACGACGGCTCCTTTTACAGGTTGAAAAAGTGAGATAAGAACAGTCAACCGTCCAATTCTGTAATTGTGCATAAAGGTAAAGGGGCCGTGCATTGTCTCGCCTTCGACATTTGGCACCGTGTCTGATGGGCCCGAAGTGTTTTAGAGGCAGGTTTGTGCTCCCGTCTCGCATAAACAGAGCACTAGATCCGGTCGCATCGCCAGTCCCGCGAGTTTGAGAAATGTCAACATCAGACCCACGGGTTGCTTCGCTCTCCACATTCGCTGGCCTTCCGTCTTTCCCCCTGCATATGGCCACAGGATCAGACAGCTCGCGTCGACACGTCTCGACTCGGAGAGCCTCAAAATGCCATCTTGTAGAGACATTATCCGACAGTACAGGGCAAAATGAGAAACGGGGAGGCAGAGGTAGACCTGCGTTGATCTGGGATATGTCAGCAGCGCGGCACTGGAGATCCACCTCCTACCCTTTTCCGTCACCGGATTGGGCGCAGCGGATGCTCCCGGGTATCTGCGGCGCATTAAGAGCACAGGGGAAAGAAACTCGGAAATGCTGCCGTGGAGACGAGGATAAAAGTGTAATAATGTGCATGACGATAGGTCCTTTTCACACCGCTCAAACCGTATTACTAGACCTGTCCTCAAAGGCGAGAAGGAAAAGGACAGTTAGAGAAAGAGTAAATGACAGGGACCAAAAATAGTGGCAAAAGGAGAAACGGTAGGAAGGACAGAACCCGAAGGGGGGTCGACCGCGGGCGAGATAGAAGCGGAGCGAGAGCGAGCCGGAGTTGAAAAAAAAAACTGTATAAGGTTTGTCAGAGGAACAAAGGAGATAGGATATCCCTAATCCCTGCAATATTAATGTCTAAAATGTCATTAATAAGCTCAGGATTCTGAGCCTGAGACCACACTAGGATGAAGGTACCTGCCAGGGCTTGTCTGACAGGGCCTTGGCTAATGAATGAATATAAAGCTACTCCAATCAATCACACGGGATTTATCTTCGCCCCGAGTATAGGTGAGGTCTGGTATGGGGTGACCACGACTGTCAAGCACGCTGAAGCAGCAGCCAAGAAACTGTCGTGGCATTACAATGAGGCTTGTATTAATGGGCGCTTGTGCTTTTCTGCCATGTGGGGGAGCAAGCGTAAATGTGCGAGTGTGTGTGGGCCACAATTTCTGGCCATATTTTAATTTTAGTAAATGAAATGACATGGCTGGGTCATTAACTCCAGGTTTGGTCGCTTTACCCTGGGCAAATGAAGGCTGACAAATGTTTAGTTAGCCTCGCTTGTCCAAGTAATGTCATGTGGTGCCAACGTGGAATCAATCTTGAAGGTTTGCATGTAAACAGTCCGAATGATTTGTGTAAATTGGTGGTTTTATGTGAAAATTGGATTTATGGTAAATTATATAGGTAGACTGGGGCTAGATGTCACAGTGGTTTTATATGTTAGTTTCAAAAGTTCTTGTTCAATTAGGATCGTTTTTGTCTTCCAATCTGGAATTCCAGTGACATATTGTGTACTTTTTCTGTATACAAGTGAACACTATGCAATTTGTTTTTCTTTTTTTTTTTTCTTCAAAGTTTTGAAAAAAAGCAGCTTTTTGCACACTCTTTTTTTCTTTTAAATGCGTTATTAAGTACTTAAATACCAAATAAATAGTTTTGTACCATTTTAAACATCTTTATTGTCACTTTTAATCAAAATAATCTATCCTTGTTGAACATGTTTCTTTAAAAAAATCTAAAATTAAACAAACAATGCTTTTTTTTTTTACTGCTATAGTTTTTCTGTTTTGTAAAATCCCTTTTATGCAACCAAATTAGTTTGACTCCAAGTAAAATGCTTCTATAGTAAATGGTACTGGACTCACTAAATCTGACAGCTGCACCCAAAATAGCAATATATAGGCTATATGTCATTCCTAAAAAGACTACCATTCCCTGTTCTTTAGGCTGTAATACATGTCTGTGACAACGGCACAGTCACTAATTACTAGGCTAACAGCTAGTTTGGACAGCCTGTGAGAGCTCAGCATGCAAAGTAGCTTTTGCTTGTCCAGCAGAAAGGTTACAACGTCCATGTCACCGAGGTCCAACTAATTACATGTATATTTTCGCGTACCAAAGTCATCGCTGGAAATTTCTGCTCTCTGCTTCTCACTGTAATCTCAGCATGTGGTATTGTCCTCTCAGATGACATTTGTTGCAAGCTGTAATATAAACGCTCATTAGAGAGTTAGCCAGGGACAAAGAAACAAAGAGGTGTCCTTGTATCCAGTTCAGCGGTAGTCTATATTTTGATGAACTAACCCCAGTCATGGGTTTGTGGCAAGTTGAGATTAAATGCACAACATTTAATGCCCAAACATATGTTTTTTTTTTAAACATAATTGCCGTAAAATAATTAAAAAAGGGTTTAATTATGGTCTGTGGCTTTAAAATGGCCCATTAGCCCTGTCTAAAATGGCACCTTTGCTGTTGCCATCCAAGAATTAAGCCTAAATTGGGGTCAATTTGAGTCTGTTAGTCATTCCACTTGAAGGTGCATCATAACATTCACACCACAGGTGTGATCTGCAGAATTAGAGTTCCCTGCACCAGCGTGTACACGGTGCCAAATGACTTGTTCAAACAGACTACTTCACCTCATCAAAGCACTGCCTTCATATCCACTGGGCAGGCATGTCCAAATAAGCTGTGAAAATATTTATAGCCTCTCACTGACTATCCTCTCATTAGCGAGCACTTTTCTCCTCGCGCTGCCAGTTGCCAAAAAAGCGGAGAGTGAAATTTATTTTGAATATTCAAAAGGAGATAATCAGCTTGTGTGCCAGCAGTGTGCGGCTCTGTTAGGCATGTGCATTGCATGGCGGCTAAGGGTGCACATCTCTCACAAGTTTCCATAAGTGTTACCTGAGTTGGTTTTCTTTTATCCGAAAGTGGGCCGTATGGTTTGGCGAGACTAATCGGGCTGATGTGTGTGAGGCGATGGCATGTTTTTAATACATCCACATATGCTGTCATATGTTTTACAGTGTATTTGATCTTTGAATATGCACATATGTCGCATTTTGTTGTAAGACAGATTTTTAATTAAGTTATATTGAATGTTAGAGACACATTTTATTTTATTTTATTTTAATAAATAAAATTATTACCTTTCTTTGGCAGAGCTGCATTAAATTGATAAAACCTGACAGTAATGGCATTCAGATTGTTATGGAAAAAATACATATTTTGAATAAATCACATTCTTTTTTAACTTTCCATTAATCAATGAATCCTAGAAAAAAGAAAATTTGGAGAATCATGTGACACCAGAAATTTGATTAATGACTACTGAAAATTCAGATGTGGATTCGCAAGAATAAATTAAATATACACATTTTAAAGTGTGCATGCACAAGTACAATGTGAGTACAATGTTTTACTGTATTTTTTATTAAATTGTTTATTTTAAATATTCTGAGAAATAAGACAATAACAAATAAATATTATTACAATTACAATTAACAAATAAATAAATAAATAATAAAAAAATAATCTCAAACTTTTAAGCAGTAGTGTATATAACTTTAATTACTTTTTAAAAATTGCTTCATTTTTTCATAATTAAGTGGCAAATGCCTATATGTCAATATATCAAATGAGACCTGTCAGCAAAGGGTATGCATCAATAAATTCTTTACATTCACTATGTCACTGTCAGAGTTCTAAACTTGCAAGAGTACGCTCAATGACTTTTGTTGCCGATATGCCCTCGCTGTCAAACAGACAAACCAAAAAAAGACTGGAGTGGATTGTGCTGATGGTTAGTAGTGACCAGACCAAAGTCAACTCATAGGCAGAGGGCTATTTGTTTAGCACCATTTAGTTTCAGGTTATATTTTAGAGGGGTTGTGTCTGCTTGTGTACCAGGTGGTGGACGTTCAGCATCGCTGGGGGATGAAGCTCTGGAGGAAGACATTGACAGTGGACATTGATAGACACAGATAAGGGCTCGGAGGGACAGAGCTTTACTGAACACCGGACCCTGACCTTCCCTTTCCAACAACAAAAAGAATGCTGTTTCCAGTGGGATTCAATCAAATGTGTGTCCTGACAATGCTGACGCCATGGGGTTTGTACCAGCAAAGCAGACATGCTCAAAGTGTTGCAGGAGTCACGGCCTTGTCTGACAGATTATCTGATCTTATGCTGTGCTATGGAAAATTGCCTTTGCACTGCCCATTTTGTAATAAAAGGAAATGTACAAAATGGGTTAATGAATACTGAGCCATGAATAAAGTTTGGAAATCAGGCAAAAAAGTATATTTTTCCTGACACTGACGTAAAATAGCAAAAAATATTGTGTGTGTGTGTGTGTGTATATATATATATATATATATATATATATATATATATATATATATATATATATATATATATATATATATTTTTTTTTTTTTTTTTTTTTTTTTTTTTATTATTATTATTTATTTTTATTGTGAAATATAACCTCACAACGGCAAAAACCATTGTAATTATTAGAAATTAGTAGAAATTACTTTTTAATTTTATATTTCTTAAATAAAATAAAATAAATCTTTTATTTTATTTAAATTTGTTTTAGCTAGTTGGCAAGGTGTTTCATTTAGTTTACCTTTATATATTCTAATACCTAAAACTGAAATAAAAACTTATTAATGACAACATTTACAAAAATGTAATAAAACAAAAACAAATTATATAAAATTGTATTATATTATCAGTAATATATAAGTAATATGTTACAAGTAATGTGTGTATGTTTGTGTGTGTATTTATTACTTTCTTCAAGAATTCATGAGAGTACATCCAACACAAGATTACTCACGAACAGCCCATTAAACTGAGAACCATAGTTCATCTTGTGGATGAAACAGCAGGGCTATCTGAAGCTATTTGAAAAACACCAAATACAGGGCGCGAGTACCAGTTGTGGACTGGCGTTGCGCCACCAAGGCATTCGGTGTTCCCTTGAAGCACCTCTAAAACTGAGTTTGAAAATGGCATCTGGCTACCCTCAGTGTGTTCCACTTCTCCTGCTGATCTCTGGAGAGGAGGAGGCAGATCTGCTGACTCCACACTCATGGGTCGACCAACAAAGGCAGCTCTGAGACTTTGCTCCCTGGATCCTGTAGTGACGGGCTTGGCAGGCCACAGACATAATGAGCTCCAGACCAGGGAGAGTGCAGCATTATCACCCTGGAATTTAGTAGTAAGGTCGGGCGGGAGGAATCGAGCCCAGTCTGACCCAGCTCGGCTGTGGGAGGCCCGGGCATGTCACGCACTACCGGCTCAGAGTTTCTGGAACTTTCTCCACACAAGCCCAGAATCTTCCCTGCTGTCATGTATGGAGGTCACATCCCAAGAGAACACTTTCACATTTGCTTGAGTGCGAGAAAGAAAATGCCGCACTGCATGATTTGATTATTTATTATCTTGAGAAAATTGCTAACGATCGCTTCTGAACATGCACCGCAATTAAGGATTTCTGCCTGGACTGAATTCAGAGAGATGTTTATTGTTGAGTGTGCCGTGTGGAATGCCTTACGAGCGGGAATCAAGAACCTGGTCATTACGCATTCTGCTGGTGGTTGGGTGTATGTGTCATGGGTGGCATGTTGGGAAATAAACTAATCATGTATTTGCATCTGTTAGTATCAGAAGAAGAAAGTCTACTGCTTGGTCTGTTTTTAGTACAATAGTGTCTAATCTTTATCATCAAAATATCTGCCTCTCACGCTCTGTGTATATTTTAAAATGGCAAGCTAGTTAGGTGTTTAAAAAAAAGTCACTTTTATTTCTGTAGAATTTTATACGGTATAAATTGTTTCAAAATAGCTTCATAAACAGGAAAAATAGCAGAATCAATTATAGAGTTCAGTGTGAATTTGAAGCAAATTAAATTCTATAAGCAGTTATACAGCTTACAGTTGTTATGTTGTAATGTTGTTATTCAGCTTCAGAATATGATTAATGTTTATTCAATCAGTTCAGAGCCAGTGACGTCGCTGTAAAATGCAATTCGGCTGTAAAGCAGAACTATAGAAAACAATAATGCTATGATTCCAGCTTAATATAGTTCGTTTTGTTCTCATCCAGCTAGCGGTGTCAGTCAGTGTGATCATACAGATTCCACCTAAGAGGTGTGGTTAGAAGTGACAGTGATAAGGAATCCACACTTTATCAGGTGATATAAATGGAGGGGAAAAACAAACCCTGTGTGGAGTACAGCAAGGCTCGGTACTAGGACCGCTAATTACAAACATAAAATTACAAACTGAAATTGTCTGTAAAAGGCAACTGCATCCAACAAGACCTCCTCCTGGTGACCTTCTTAAAGTGGAACATAAAATCTTGCTAACAATACAGAATATTATTATTAAAAAGTAATTTTCTTAATCTAAGAACAACAGAGGTCAACAGGTAGTCCACGTTAAAAAAGCCAGGTAAACAAAGATATGGCAGCGGTACACTTCCTGTATGTGTCTTGTCATGCTTGAGGCTTTTTCACTTAATCAAGAATCAGTTAAAAAGTGAATGGATCAATTAAGCAATTTATATGGCTAATCTTTGGCAGTCCCAACATTTTGATGTAGCCAACAAAGTGATTGCAAACATTGTTAATGCATCCAAAAAAACTAAAGAGGGTTGTTCTGCCGCTCCTCCCGAATGATTTAGAATAATTTTAGTCTAATTCTGGAAATGGAAACAAGTCTCTTCTCCAGCTAGTCCTGGCAGTCTGCATGAAAGCACTCCACCACCAACTTTCTTCCAATATTTCCTCATTTAAATCAGCTAAATGGCTATTAGCTGTGCCCCATGCCAATGTTCTCACCATAATCACAATGAAGGTGGTAGCTTGGATGAGTTCATTGTGACAGCTGTGTGTAAAAGTGTTTATGTGTGTATGTACACATAAATGTGACATGCATTTGATGGAACTATACATTTAAATTTGTGGGGTTTTTTAATCTAAGTCATTCCTTTGATAGCAAAGCTAAATTTTCCAGACGTTTCGTTTCACATGATCCTTCAGAAATCGTTCTAATATGCTGATTAGGTGCTCAAGAATATATATATTTTTACCAACATTTAATACAGCTGTGCTGTTTTTCATGGTTCACTAATAAAAATATAGTTCAACATGACAGCATTTATTTGAAATACAGTGAGAAATACACTGACACCAAAATATATTTTTACACAAAATGAGAAATTATGAGTTTTCAGTATTTTTTTTCTTTGTTCTCTTAACTGCCCTTTTCATTCTAATAAGTGTCAATTTAATCTGCCATTTATAAGGTTTAATATTCTTTTAATAATCATTTAAGTGGTATGTCATAGTGCTCTCAGCCAGCTTGAGTTAGTGGGTTTATGATCTGTTCCTTTCGAGACTGATGAAGGTAGTGGCCACTTCCTTCATCATTCCAGTCTAACATGGTGCAGGGCCACAGGCCCAGTCCCGCATCTCTAGGGACCGGCCTGCTCAAGAGCAGCTGAAGTGTGGCCAGGGTCCAGAGCCACCCTTCTGCCAGAAGACATTTAACAAGCTGGCAGTAAAAAAAAAAAAAAAAAAAAAAAAAAAAAAAGTAAGAGGCCTGTTGAGCATGTGGGCAAACATAAAAAGCAGTGGATTTAAAAGTTAATTTTTCCAGACGCTATTATAGCTCCTTCGTATTAAAACCTTGTGCCAGCGAAGGTTTCCTTCTCTTTTGTGATTGTGCATGCTCGTGTGTGTTATTTGCGTATATTCTTGTGTGTGTGCAAGCAAATGCATGAACACTTTATGGGATGCAGAGCGACTCTCCTCTGTGGTTAATTATGGTTTCTTGTTTGCCCAGTCATTTTGTCACTTCCTTGCCATTTCAAAGTGATAACGGCCATAAATGCCTTTCCAAACTCTTTACAGCAGCAGAGACCTCAGCATGGAAATATGGCCCCTGTTTAAAGATAAGGAGGAAAATTACTAAATGAACACATGCTGCTTTGTGATGAGGACTTCCTCTCTACCAAAAATGTTAAAAGTACGAGCAAGTGAAGAACATCTCTGTTAACAAAAAGAAATGATTACGCTGCTAAGGAATCATTTTTGATCTAGAGACACAGGTGCTTTGTATTTTATATGCCAGAATATGTAATAAATTGGAAATAAAACATCTGAAAATTAATAAACAAAATATAAAAACAGATTTATAATTTTACTACAAACTTGATTCTGTAATACTACTGAATTTTCACAAAAAAACTATTGAAAATATGAACAAAAAATAAAATGAATGCAATTATTTAAATGTATTATTAGTAAGAACTGTTAAAAACAATGAACTAATAAATACAGAGTTCATGTTTGTCTGTGCTTTTCAGCATTGACAAAATAACATTTTACTTCTGGCATTATTTAGGCAAACAAGTAACTTTAATAAATGAAAACTATCAAATATCAGCTGATATATCAGATATATCATATCAAACGCTGATTTGAACCCAGCAGCAAAGTATGACAATCAATTTATTGTCTAGAATTTTTGCTTTAGATTTTCCAAGATTTTATCAATTTAAATTTAAGAGAACTGCATATACAGCTGGCAGATCACTGCAATAAAGAAGCCTCAGGGAAGTGAATTACATCCATACAGACATAAGCCTTCTTCTCAGATAAATCTCCAATTCAAAGACCTAATCTGCATGACCTCTGACCCTCCTCATCCGCCGGGCCCCCAGAATAACCAGCACCTCAGAGGTTACAATCAAAGTAAGGTAGTTAAACTCATAATGTCCACAGCTAAGATGATTATCAGTCCGCACAGATAAGACACCTCTAGGAGATTTTAAGCGTGAATATTTTATACCATCCGATTAGCCTGGGCCATAGCAATGTTAAAAAGGTTTAAACATGACCCAGTGATCATGAGCTGAAATATGCATACAGAAGCTTTATCAAAGGAGCTTGACGTCAGAGCTTTTAACAGTACGAATTAAAACATTGCAGGCACATGTGGATTTTATTGTTTCTTATGGGAGCTATTTTTACACTGTATTCAAGCTACAAGTTGATCACGATCTGAACTTTTTACGTGAATGTTTAGGTCAATGTGTTTGGATTATTTTCTGCTTAGATAATAAAATGAGTGGCGTAGCAATTGCTACTGCCAAAAAATGAACTCCTTAAATTGCGCTGGTGTTTTTTGTTTCATTCAGTAAATCAATGCTATTAATCACCCTCTAATTTTTCTATCTATTTTTCTATCTTCAAACATTTAGAAAATGCTTATGACTAAAATCTGACTTGAATTCGTTCAAACGGTCAGTAAATAACTCCACCCCCTTTATCTGGACAGAATGCAATGTTGCCAAGCGCTGTTTTCCATGTCCGAATGTTAATGTGATAATAAGCCCCTGGAGTGTGAATTTACCCCACAAAAAAAGACCATTTTACCCACCCTCGTGACGCAATTGGGCTAGTTTTGATTATCAGTCGGGCGGGTTTTGTTGTGAACTACAGTAATGTGGTAGTAAATAAAAAAAACAGGTCTGTGCAAGGCCCTGTACAGCGCTGTGAGGGAATTTTGACCCACTCATCTTTGCAGAATTGTTGTATTTCAGTCACATTTGAGGGTTTTCCAGGATGAACCTCCTTTTTAAGGTCATGCCACCGCATCTAATAAGATTCAGGTCAGGACTTTGACTAGGCTACTACAAAGTCTTCATTTTGTTTTTCTTCAGCCATTCCACAACTTGCTGTTGTGTTTTGGATCATTGTTCTGTTGCAGAACCCAAGTTCGCTTCAGCTTGAGATCACAAACAGATGGCCGGACATTGTCCTTTAGGATTTATCACAGCAAATCCTCCAGGTCCTAAAGCAGCAAAACAGCCCCAGACTCACACACCACTACCACCATCATATCTTACTGTTGGTATGATGTTCTTTTTCTGAAAGGCTGTGTTACTTTTATGCCAGATGTAATGGGACACACACCTTCCAAAGTTCATCAAGATGTTTTCTGGTAAAACTGAGACTTATGTTCTTTTTGCTCCACAGTGGTTTTCATCTTGGAACTCTGCCATGCAAGCCAAGTCTCTTTCTTATGGTGGAGTCATGAACGCTGGCCTTAACTGTGGCCTGCAGTTCTTTGGATATTGTTGTGGGGTCTTTTGTGACCTCTTGAATGAGTCGTCGCTATGCTCTTGGGGTAATTTTGGTCGGCCTGCCACATGTCGGGGAAGCCACACCACTGTTCTATGTTTTCGCCATTTGTAGATAATGGCTTTCACTGTGGTTTGCTGGAGTCCTAAAGCTTTACAAATGGCTTTATAACCTTTTCCAGACTGATAGATCTCAATTACATCCTTTTTTCACTTGTTCCTGAATTTCTTCGAATCTCAACATGATGTGTAGCAAAAAAATTTCACACAGGGCCATGTTGGTATAATAACCTTCATTTAGAAACAGCATGGTGTGTTTACTTGTGTTATCTTGATTTTGATTTGATTAATATTTACATTTGTTTGATGATACGAAACATTAAAGTGTGTGCAAACGTGCAAAAAAAAAAAAAAAAAGGGGGCCAACACTTTTTCACACCACTGTACATTATATATATATATATATATATATATATATATATATACAACTAACTAATACAATTAAATATAAAAATAAAAATGAAAACCATATACATTATATACATACTCAAAACATTATTAAATACTATGTCTGAACATGCTTTCGCTACAGGTTATCTTCTCCGCATACTACCTGTAAAGCATGAACCCACATCCTGTGTCAAAACCCCTGCAGAGATTGTGTTACGTTTCATTTCTGCATGCATAATTAATTCCTGCAAAGCTGACGTTGACCCTGAAGACCCCTCTGACAACTCATGCTCTCACCTTTAGCACAACGCATCTTCTGACAACTTCCTGTTGTCTGACAAAAACCAAACAAGACAATTGGGCTGAAAAGGGAGGTGGAATTCTCCTGCAAGTGTGGACAGCGACTCCGCAAAAGCACAGAATAAATCGTTGGATTTGAGCAGTTTGAGGAGCAGAGATCCCGTAAACAGCCAATGCTGTCTCACAGCAACCAGCCCATGTGTTAGCACCTTGTTGGGTTGACTGCAGCCTGGCAGACGGGGCTTGTTTTTACAGGGATCAGCACCAAAAGATCCAGGGTGCTTATTTTAACACCTGCCCTGGAGCTCTGTCTGTGCTCAGCCCACTCCCCGTCCACCAGCGGCCCCCCCTCGAGTGGCCCTCTCTCAGCCTGGGCCCCATGCCAAAGACCTCAGAGGTCTGTTCTTGCCATGACAGGCCCACGCAAACTCAACTTCAGTCTCACAGAGAGCCGCAATCATCTGATCCCTCAGCAAAATGAATGCCACACAACAAAAACATAAATCTTCCCCTTATTAAGCGGAGAAAGAAGCCATAAAGAAAGTTCTTTTAAATAATTGATCTCCTTGAACTGCAGCAAATACAAAAGCAAATCATGTGTTGAATCCTTTCTGTATAAACAGGAAGCCAATAGGTTAATAGGCTTATTGATACGATCAAGGGTTCTACAGTTATCACAAACCCAGGTCAGTCTACTGGTAGATAACATTTTGGTTATTCAAAAGTTCTGATGAAATGGAAGTGTTACTGATTACCCAGCATGCTTTGTGGCATTCTCACCAGGCTTGAGCCTGTGAGTTATGTGAAATGAGTTCATACGTTAGATACAATATGTTCTTTGTTAGTTCGAGTTATTTGTCATTTTTGTTTAGTGTTGTCTAATTTTATGTTCGCATATATGAAATGAAATGTTGCTAATGGTAGAAACTATTCAAACCATTTTATACTGAATCAAAACAAACTACATTTTTTGGAACTGTTCATTTCTAAAACTAGTCCATAAGAGTCATAATTTCATAAATCAGATGGTTGTGTTGTACATGTAAAGGAACTTGTTCATAAGAGGCATCTGTGGCCATGCTTTATGCATTTGATTCGCAAAAAGATTTTTTTTTTCACAAAATGATGTACTGTATGTATTTGATTCACAAAAAGAAGTGGAACATACAAATCATGAATTGGACTACATGCACATGCTTTATGTATTTGATTCACTAAAAAGAGCTGGCTCAAAAACAATCTCTGTTAAAATAGGATTTTTTTTTGTATGTATCAGATTCCATATATATATATATGTAATCACAAAATATGCCTCATAATTGTTATTTGATTTGATTGATTTACAACAAAAAATAACTAGTTCATAGGGTAATTTGTTAATCATTTTACACTGGCTGCACTGTTTGTTTGATTCAAAAAGATCCCTTTCATTCTTCTTTTTTTTGTGAATTGGGCATCTCAGGCTGTGCTATTGTTATGATTCACTAGAAAGAAAAAGAACCAGTTTATAATGGTGATTTTTGTTTTGCGAATCAGACTGCATTGGTTGCACCGTTTGTGTTTGATTTAATACAAAAACTGGTTCAAAAGAGTGTTTTTTGAATCAGACTTGATTTACAGTGCACAGCCTCTTTCATCTCATCTCATTCACTACAGACTGCAAAGTAATTATAAAAAGTACACTGTTACAAATGCATTTTCATATAGCCACTTTTTTTTCTTTTTGTTTGCTAAAAGTGAATTTACTCTAGAGATGGTCTATAAGCTGACACACACAAACTAAAAAACCTAAAACTCAAATTTTGATTTCATAAAGGTTTTCCCATAGGAGACCGTTTATAGTGACATTGCACCATGAAGGAATGATGAATTATGAACAGTCACAACGTTTGTGTGTGTGTGTGTGTGGTCAGCATGCTCTTTCTCCTCTCTGGTCCAGTGGTCTGATGTATCCCCTAGGCCCAGATGCTCTCAGCAGGAAGAGACTGTCCATCCTGCGAAACTGCACTGATCTGACAAACCTGGGCAGATGTGCCAAGTGCCTCCTGCTTAAGGGTCACGTCCCCCTGTAAGCGATGGCCACAGATGGCCCATATTTCACTGCAAGCCATCCTCCGTTCTCTAAGGTTAGGTCTCTCTCCTGAGCGGAGTCGTATGTGACCTCTCCAGAGAGCGAGGGACTGGGGACTTCATTTAGCCAATTGGGAGACGACTGCAGCCACAGTCATGCACGGCGTAATTTTTTCCTTTTTTCCTCTCCCCTGAAGATCAGTCTTCTGAATTATGTGAAGTGCTGACTTTAATTTGTCCTGAGGAAAATAAAACTCCAAATAAATCAGATTTTGCAACAGTGTGAAATTTAGGCCAAGAGAAAATTAATCAGTTTTTGGAGTCTGTCATCAGATACAAAATCTCAAGTGTCATGAGCTGTTCTCAAAGATTTTTTTTTCCTCACGTTTTATCTGTTTTATGTTCGCGATGAGCACATCTTACATTCCGTTTCACTCTGTTTATCCATCCATCCATCCATTTTCAATATAAGAGCTGTTACATAAGGCCTTCAGATGTGAAAAAAAAAAATATTAAAATGTGAAGTTTTCTGCAAAACCGCATCAAAGTATAGGCTGAAGTGATTTAAGGGGAATTGCAATTCATGGTGTTCGTCAATTCAAAATAGCAAACACAATATCACCCTCTGAAACACTGACCTCAAAACAAAGTTCCCTCAGGGATTCGCTGAAGATGCATTACCAAGCCCCAATTGTAAATAAGTTTTTAATGGACATTTATTGCGCTGCTACGCTCTTCTTGAACTACACCCATTTTCCCAACGTTGATAAATTCTGATGTTTGTCTCGCTCCTCAGAAATTTTGCAAGCTAAACGTAAAGAGAATCCAGATAGTATTTTGTAAGCAAATATTTTTGAACAAATGACGCTCCACATGTCATCCGTATATTTACGATGACTCAAAGACATGGGTGTGTGGGTCTAATTAAAAATGTGAGCGGGGTTAGCAGCCTGCTGCTTTCCTCTAAGTCTCTTGTTGCCAGCTCTTGGCAGCTCTGCTGTCAGAGAGCCAGCTGTTTAGTCCTGCCCTGAATTATTGCCAGCCCGCAGTGCATTGTGGGACATCTGGTCCGAGCAATGCTTTTGTCATCTTTTGTCAATACAACGCTTAAGTTCTTAAGTCAGGACATTACAAGAAAGTGCTTCCATTTTATGAGAGACTTCTAATTATGGAGATCATGGAATGCACACTGCTTCTTAATTTTCAAACGCGTTTGAGCACTGGTTAAGAAAGCTAACAAACATTGCGATTTCATACATTATTGCAAGCCATTCATTATTTAGTATAAAGAAATGTACGTAGATGTCGTGTGGGTGTTGATGTCCTTTCAAGTCAAAGAAAATAGGAAGATCAAGAGAAAAATAACTTGATTATGTTTAAATAAAGAAATTAAACATTCCATTCCCTCAGTGAGAAACAGCTGTAACAGTTTTCAACAGCAGTATGGTTGGTCACCAGTATTAGATGACCTAGATAGCTACAGTTTGTTGGTAAACACAGTTGATAACATGCTATGGTGAAAGCAATAACTAATAATAAATAAATATAATCAATACATTTTTCAGTATTTATTATTATTTCATTTAAAAATGGTTGCAGTAATTTGTTAATTCATACAAATACAATTGCGCATTGTTAGTTTATGGTAACTTATATTATTTCAATAATATATTAGTAAACGTTGAAATTTGCTCAATTTAAAGGGATAGTTCATCCAAAATAAATTTTATCGGATCAACCGTTATTTTATGGGAATACTTTTTGTACAAAAAAATTAAGAATTGTTATTGTTGTCGTTATTTTTGTTCTCGTAGTTCTGATGTAACACGGACCTGTGGTAGGACCCATGATGTCTATGCAGGATCAGAGAGCTCTCAAATTTCTTCAAAAATGCCTTAATTTGAGTTCTTATGGGTTTGGAACAACATGAGGGTGACTAATTAATGACAGGATTTTCATTTTTGGGTGAGCTATCTCTTTAAATGCTTTAGAAGTTCACGTTAACTCATGTATTTTACTAATGTTTTAAAGTGTCATCCAGTTCACAGCAGTCAAATCTTTGTGACCTTTCACAATCTTTCGCACTAACTATCCCTGATCTGTTTAACTGCAGTGCATTACTGTCCTGTGATCAGTGAAGAGCATCTTCTAGAGTACAGACAGGCCCCTGATGTCTTCCAACTCCTCCCTGTGTTTATAATTCATTATTATTGCGAAGTATATAGCCCCGTTCACTCTTCACAGGCAACTTCAAACGCTCCCGCCGCTCTGTTACCCTTTCCAAGAGCCGATACATAGCGCCATTGTACATCACATCCGGACTTCAAATATTCTTTGAGTCTCAATTTTGCCGACAAAAAGGAGGAACCGATGGCACAAAACAACGGCAACAAAAATATCCCCCCACTCTTTTTATCTCGCGTTTCTTCAAGGAACCCGTGTGTGTGTTCTCTTTGTTTTGCTCTAGAGACGTGCTTCTTTTTTTTTGCTGTTGTTGTTGTCTTCTGTGAAGCTCGTGGGCCAAAAGCTCATAATCATTTCAAAAGGTCCTTTAAATATATAATAGGCATGCTACATCTCAGCAAACAAAGTGTCACTCTGAGGAGTTAAACATTCGAGCTGACTCTCGCAATCATGCGACGGTCCCTGAAAAACGTCTGTTTCATGACCTCTGCTTTCACGTATCACCTTCGCAAAAACATATGCGCGTTACCATCCAGGAATACAAAAAAAGTGCTACAGTCACACAAGTCATCTTTACGATTATAGAAAATCTTTACCCTTGCTGTGCTCACACGCCAAAACACTTTAACTGCAAATGCAGGATTTTTTTTTTGATAATCTCCCACTATGATTGGCAATTTAGATAATATCATTATCATTGCTCAGTAATGAGTTTTAGTTCAAATGTTGTTTCACATTCCAATATCAATAACATCGAGAACGCTATTATAAGTTGCAGGTTTCATATCAGTAATTTTAATGTGGGGTAGTCAAAGATGACTATTATTATGTGACTATTAATTTGCACAATAAAAAAACCCCAAACAAATCATTGCCGTAACTAAATGAACGACCATCAAAACTGTCAAAATGCATTTCAGAGGTGGTTGCTCCCACATAAATGTTATGTTTAGTGCAGACCGAGTTATTATCTTGCTGACTGGTGCATGTAAACACTGTCTGAGAGCCGAAAAAGACGCTGTTTGGGGAAAATTGAGAAACTCACCCTTGGCACAGTCGTATTCCATAAATCTTTTAGCATGTGCCTGTTGGCTAAAATACTTGGCCTCAGAACAGAACTTAACCTCACGATCCAGAGATGCAGAATGGGAAAGAGAGAGAGAGACAGGCTGATAGACATGACACTTCTCACCGAGTCAGGACCTGGGCCAATGACGTCGCAAACCGCTTCAATTTCGACTCGCCCACAGGCCTGAAAAACTGCTCGCTGTGAACGTTGACAGCAATTTGAAAATCATCGACCAGAACACCAGAGAAAAAACAAATCTTTATTATGATTAATCCTCAAACCGCCGTGGTCTGAAAAAGCTGCATCAAAGTTGAGCGCTCATGAAGGAAATCAGACTTTTTTCATACAGATGAAGCGGGATTGTTTCTCGAGCTGAGGCCCATTGCATGGCTGTTGTGATGAAGATTGCCAGTGGCTTCTTGTGGCTGTGTGTTTGTGGGGCGCTAGAATGAGAGTTGAACCTCTGGATGGAGTTTCACTGCTGTCATCCAGATGTTTCTTATGACACTCCATGAGCTGCAGATTAGTCTGAGCTTTATAGGGAAAAGATTGCATCTTGGGACTTGGAAAATGACTCTTTCTGACCACTTATAACAGGTCAAAGATGTGGACTTTTTTTTTCAAAGAAATGTCCTAATTGAATACTGGAAAAAGCGCAAGACATAAAAAGAATAAAAGGTCTATTTTTATGTTAGCATGAACAGATTACGTAAAGACTTGGACCTTGAACTTGACGTTTCCTCTTTCTGTTTTCTTTTTCTGTCTTACTTATGTCACGAAAGTGGCATAGTTTAGAATATGTGGAGAATACGTTTTTAAAAATTCCACTTCTTCCATTGTTAAAAATGATTTGATAAGATTTATTAGAAAAAAAACCTAGCATGAAAAGAATTATCGGATACTACACACACACACACACTTAAAAAAATCTTAAAATAAGTTTTATTTATTTAACTAATAATATTAATATTATAGAATTCATAATTCAGCATTTTATTTGTTCATAAGGGTTTCGTTAATAATAAACATCCTAATAAATATATATTACATCATATATATAATTTTTTTATATATTGCAAAAAATGCAATACTCATTGCAAGAATACCAAATAAAACAGGTCATATAATGTATTACCCTCTCGATACTGATCCATTTTTTTGTCTTTCACTTTTTAAGGTACTATTTTGTTGCCTATTCATGGAAAGTGCCTTCTCACTATTTTTTCCTTCTAGACTGTGTGCGGCACACAAGTGTACACGGCTCCTTCTGACACTGCGGCGAACAGCTCCTGCTCGACTTCAGAGAGATTCCACAGCAAGGTTTTAATTATGTAGTGACTTAACTTGGCTCAAAGTTTCAGGATCCTTATTGAACGACATAAATCTGGAGCAATGACAGCTCTGTTCTCCACACCCCACAAACACGCCGGGTCCACGGACCTCCCAGAGTCTGAGCACCATCCCCTCCAGGACCGACTCACACACAAAACACACCGCTCAGGTGCAATCTTCCATACAATAAATCCTAATCAAAACTTTGTTTGGACGTGCCAGAAAAAGTGCATGCCCATACACGCATGTTTATATATGCATCTATAAGTTCATTTAAGGATGCCCTTTACGATGCAGATGGCCTTAGGCCAACACATCGCACCCAGATCTTATGATGAATATCATAAAATGTGTGACCACGCTGCATAACTAAAGGCAAATTGTGTAGGTATGTTATTAGTGTCCTTTTAGCGCCAGGGTTTAACAAGACTGTGTTTCTCAGAACTCTCTAAAATGCCCAAGTCTCATCTTCTCCTTTAAGCAGACCCCCATTAGCACACTTATGAACTTTCACACTGGCTTAATTTCAAAATTAAACACCTGTATTTGTTACCCACCGCCGAAGAGAGGTGTTTTTTAAAGGTGACAGCATTAACGACTGCGATAATCACGGCTCGTCCGCTATCCGCCCGTCTCTCTGCAGGCTAGCATCCTGTTTTCCAGGCCAACGTTCTCGACTTCAGCTGTTCTGCAGCCGCCTGGCGTTTAGAGCCGTGTGAAAGCACCCCCACTGCACTGCACACGCAATGACACGGTTCTTGGGAGTGAGAAAATGATCAGATTTATCCTGCGTCTCCACGGGTACTTTTTTAAATGCAGTTAATTAAATAAACGAAATAAAGGGTCAACGGGAACAATGGAAGCGAGGCACGAAATGACAGTCTATTAAACAAGGACGTGGCGAAAATATCCTGAATATCTGAAGGCCAGATCACATCTGTTAGAAAAAACAAAAAGTCTGGAAGTGTAAGAAAAGGGGAAAAAAAAAAAAACTTTAACCGCCACTTTCCAGGTGTGGGCGTACCCAGATTGGATTTGGCTGTAATTTGCGGTAAAACACAAATATGCGTTTTTGTTTGTTTGTTTACTGTGGCACTATTTCCCACTTTTTTGTGGAAGGAAAGATGAGGCAGAGAAGGAAGAAGAGGATTAGCTCATGTTATGTGATGAGTGAATTAGTCCGTCTGTGAAGCGCTTGCCACTGCCGCACCTGCTCTGCGCGCTTTTGTGATGCATTTGGAGTCTGTGACTGACTAGAACTGCCATAAAAGGTACACGTTTGGAAGATGAGCTACGTTAGTGAGATTTAATGACAGCCACGGTGCAGCAACGCTTAAAATAACATGATGGTAAAATTTATGAACGTGTCATCATCCTCTTGTGGCTGCAGTGAGAAAAGAAGGAATGTTTTTCTCGATCTGACTACATTCTCTTTTGTTCAGTACCAGAAATATATATGTATTTCTATAAATTCTTGTTTATATAAATATGTATAATATTTATACATATGTACATAAATAATTGTAAATTATATTAAAAAAATGTCTGCTGGGCCACGATTAATCACATCCGAAATAAAACTTTTTGTGTACATAATGCGTGTGTACTGTTTATATGAATATATAAACACACACATACACATTTATACACACACACACACATATTTATAGATTTTATAGACTATATTTAGGAAAACTATGTTATGTTACATTTATATATATAAAATAAATTATATGAATATAAATATGTCTCTGAATATGTGGTGTATATATATATATATATATATATATATATACACACACACACACACACACACACACACACAGCTTATATTCAGAAAACATTTACATGCATTTACACATGCACCATTATTCGGCATCTATATTAACCACCGTGCCACGGCTCAATATTCTGCTGTGAACCTTAACTAACCACATTAACAGATTTGTGATTCTTGAAAAAAATCAAAACTACCAAAAATGTAAATACACCACCTCAATAGCATAATAAACATATTTTACTGAAATATTTGACTTGCAAATCCACTACACTTGCATTTTATGGATTAGCGCTATGTGGCATTTTCTGTCTGGCATCAGCAGGTACGATTAAATATACATATATACGAACATTCTCTGAAATAAAGGTACAAAAGGTGTCATTGGGATTTTCAAAAGGTACAAGTTTGTATCTGAAGGGTCCATTTTGGTACGTATTAGATTCTAATAGGTACAAAAGTGTACCTTTTGAAAAGATACCGCCGCAGTCACAGCTTTTGTACCTTTATTTATACAAACTCTTAAACTTTGAAGAAAAAAAAAACAGTGGTTGAAAAGTTAGCAACTCTGGTTATAAATGATCAAATATCTTGATGTCTGATAATTGTGCATAAATTAAAAGTTCTACAGACATAAAAAAACGTTTTCATTAAATCACAGTCAATGCACACAAAAGCACTAATGACGTGTCTGCCTCTTAAACAAGTTCATGCACTGATTCTTTCACAGGTATAATTTCAATAAAAGTCGCATACACTTTTTTTTTTTTTTAATCAGGTGTCCTGTGCCTGTTCTGGAGTGTAAGCACTACTGACTGGAGGTTGGCCTGTTCTCTGAGTTCCTCCTACTCCGGCATTAATCTGATCCTGGCGGAGGAATGTGGGATTTGGCAAGCTCACGGCCATAAATAAAGAGAGGCCTACACAAAAGAATGTGTTAATTACTAATTATACAGAGAAAGGCACAGACCAAGCAAATGAGTGCTGGAAGGCGAATGGAGATGTCTGCTCCCAACTGCAGCGTTAGGTCCACTTATGTAAAATAGAAATCAAACGCCGCAATCATTCAAACGGTTAAGAACGCCGTGTGCTAATTGCCACGAAAAACAGTATCCGTCACACGAACAAGAAGAAAAAGCCCAGTCTCTAGAATGGTGACCCCATCCCAAGATGCTGTTTGAAACTCCCTGAACTTACACATTTAATCACCTCATTCGGTCTCATTAGATATTGTACCTCGTTTTCAGTTGGGTTCAGAACTCTTCCTCACCTTCTATAAAAAAAAAAAAAAAAAAAAATAGTGCCTGGATATACAGTGAGGTGGAAACCCGCGGTAAATTAGTGTCACAATTCCAGGGGACTATTTGCAGATCAGCGGAAAGTGGCAGATGGCGCTTGCATTGAAACGTATTGTGACTGTTATTCAAAAGCAGACTTTTTTCCGCTCTCTTTTTTCACGATATTAAAAAATAATGTGTTGTTTTCTTACTGTGTGGCCTATTAATAGGGAAAGAAGTGGGGGAGAATTAAACTTTAAGCAGCCCTTGACACTCGCTGAAATTTAGGGTGTCTATTAAAGATCCTCTTTAAAAAAGCAGAATGAAATAATAGATTTGCGGCTGGCATCTTGCCTGCCTGCAACTTCCTGGGCTCATCATTAGAGCTGGCATCTCCAGGTCTCAGGGAAACATCCGTGGCCCTCAGAGTAACACCGTCTTCTGCATCTGTCCTGGCTGCCTGTCTCCAGAGCCTGCTCTCACTGATGTTAAAAGAAATCTTTATTGTCAGCCACATCTCCCATTCACTTTGTTCACCTGCGCTGACAATCCCGGGCTGTGTGTGTGAGAGAGAGAGTCACAGAGAGATTGTGTGTGTGTGTGTGTGTGTGTGTGAGAGAGTGAGTGTAAGCAAGTATAGAGTCCCTGCGTGTGTGTGTGTGTGTGTGTGTGTACACGCAACTCTCCCTCCCTCCGGTCCCTTTCGTCTTCCAACATTGGCATCCCTGAGTTTCTAAATGCTCCCTCATTAGTTTAAATCTGTTTGAAATCTCCAAGTGAGAGAGTGGTAATGAAGTGCAAGCAGTGGCCCTCTCTTAAGCCGTGACAGGTGGGAAGATGACTCGTGATGTTTGATTGGGGGGGAGGACGGCTGGCGGCGGCGGAGGATGGAGCAGGGGGGTAACGGACTTCTGGATTCCAAAGCATCTCGCATCGGTATCACCGGCAGACAGAGCGCGTTTCGACAGCGCCGCTTACGACACCTCTTCAAGTGAAGCCATACAGCACTTTGGCGCATGGGACTGACAGTTTGTTGAATTATTTAGCTAGGCCCGATCCGCTGTTTGCATTGCCGTTCATTATGTGCTCGCTGTCTTTTAATGAGGTCAATTATATGGGGCTGAGTTCCTGCACAGGAAACAGAAATGCGTCCGATTAAATGGGTGTAAGGGAAACGCTCAGGTGTGGGAGAGGGATGGAATAAAAGATGATTTCCGTGGCAGTGACTGCTGATTTGTGTGTCTAAAATTGGTCAGTCCGTTTGCACCTTCCGCAGATCGTTGGCTGCTGTCATCATATACCCACCCTTAGGTATCACAAAACCCCTATGACTTTTTTTCACCCACAAAAGTGTTGATGCACTTGCTATAATTAAAAATAAATAAATAAATAAAATAAAATAAAATAAAATGAATGGTGATCACTGGCAAATCAATGCGTTTAAATATATATATATATATAAAAAATAATAATAAATAAATAATATTTGCATTAAAAGAAAGACATTAATAAATTAATGGAATCAGAATCTTATGAGCACTTAACTGGACTACTGTGCTCCTGCAAAAAAAAAAAAAAAAAAAAAAAAAAAAAAAAAAAAAATGCTGGCTATCACTTCTCTGTAACCAGGTAGAAAAGAAGATTGTTTGAACAAATCACTCTCCTGTGCCAGTTTGGCAACAAACTAAATTTGCAGAATACAATCCGCTTTTAGTCTTGTGACCTGCGAAGATAAACAGGGGCATGTGATGGGGGCGGTAAACAGAGTGACAGAGAGATTTAATCTGCTAATCGCGCACAAATTCAAAGTTTCACATCTCCCTTATCTTGTGGCTTTTCCAGAGAGAGAGGGAGAGAGAGAGAGAGAGAGAGAGATAAGAGTTTATGCTCAGAAGGATTGATTATCTGCTAAATAAACAAATATGGAAGCCATGTCTATTAAACCATGACTGAGTTTGTCATGTATTTATTTGCTAACTTTAAAAAAGAAGAAAAGAAAAGAAAAGAAAAGAAAAGAAAAGAAAAGAAAAGAAAAGAAAAGAAAAGAAAAGTTGGAAGCAAATACCAAGGATTTTATTATTTATATATATGAAAAATAATATCATTTATATCATATTTTATAAATGTACATACGTTTTTATTTGAGATCTGTTAATGCATAAACATTAGTTAATATTTAATTACTCATAGTATATGCACTAATAATAATAATAATAATAATAATAATAATAAATAATGGTAATAATGTAAACCTGATAGATTCATCTGAGATTCTTCAGTAGTTCACCTCAGTCATATTCTCCTCATCAATGCTGGAATCTTTTTGTAGCAGCTTCAAATATTTGTGCATGGGTGCATAAATGATTTCCCTTTCATTCTCTCCCTCTCTCTTTATTTCCAGACCTTCTTAAGTAATTTGACCTTTAACAGGGAGAGCAAGCTAATTTTTTGCTTCGATGGCCAAGAATCAGAACATGTCACTTAATTCAAATTGGAATGAATACAGGTATGCATGACACAACCAGTGTGGTTTTGTGTTAAAGGATGTGTAAGGAGAGAGTTACTGTCTGTGACACAAAAGCTTATGGCCTGATGCTTGCGTACGCATTGTAGGTATGCATTTTAATTGTGAGATTTTCATCAAAATATATTTTTAGAGACAAGCAGACATAATCATTGCCAAATAAAGAAGCAAAAATAATTAAATCATACTTTTCTTTCTTTTTTTTTTGAAAACCTCACCTCAACGAATTCTGAGAATTCTTCCATTTAATGCCTGTTCAATCTTCTGACACACTTACAGTAAAAATCTGCAGGACTGTTCCTCATTAACACCCCCTCCTACTAACTGTCACTGTCTGAACTATTTTGCTTTCCTATCTCCCTTTGTTTCAGTCTCAGATTTCCTTTCATTTAGAAATATCTTTGATCAGAATGTCATCCTCGTGTCTAATTCAGATGCTCTTCTTTATGCAAATAACATCATCTCACCTTTAACAATTCTGCAAAGTCTATCCTTGCAAACATTTACTATGGTAACCATAGTTCCAACACAAATACACTATATAGAACAGATTCAAACTGAACAATTGATTTTAATTGCTTAATTAATTTTTTAAAGCTGATACTTAATAAAAAAACTAATTGCATACACCTAATCACATTTATATAGTAATACCCAATTATTAAACAAAATATAGTACAATGAAAGAAACCTTTATTGTAATGTTTATAGCAGATCCCATGTTTATTTATAAAATGTAGTTTAATTTATTTCTATAGAACTGACTGGTATTTTCACAGAAAATTTAGCATAAAGACAACATTTTTTGTCAGTATCAGTTTTGTAATAATAGTTTTAAAAACAAGAATAGTATTGTATTATGCATATTTTTTTGGTTTAATTTGTCTTTTAGCAGGGAAGTGGCAAGGCTAAGGGCGACATATCCTAACCTTACCCACTAATACGGAGGTAAAGGTAAAAAAAGGAGGAAAAAAGGAAAAGGGAAAAAGCTCATTCTGCACAGCCCCTCTGCTCCGATAATGCATCACACTTCAACTCCGTCTCATCTTATGCAAAGTGACTTACAAGAGGAGGCTGGCGCCAAGAAGCATCAGCGCTCCGTCACTTGAGAGAGGGAAGCAATATTAAAAAGAGTCCCTTGACGGATGCCACAATAGCAGTGCCTTTCATTATCGCCCCGGCGCCTGTGTCAAGCCACCGTGTACCGTTCATTGTGCATGCATAGTAAATGACTATTTACCTGCCAGTGCCTTTGATAAGTCAGTCCCCTCTCGGCTGGCCCTCGTGCCCCCAACCCCTCGCCTTCCCCCCCCTCCGCCGGACCCGGGCCGCTTGCCTTCGCTTGCTCCGAGCGCCCCTCCTCTGCCCACAATCACATTATCATGAGCTTCCCCACCGCCTCCTCTGCTAGAATTTGTAAGATTACATTTTCCACAGGTGCCGTTCTCTGGGGCTTATCAAGGAACTTTCTTTGATTGTTTCCTGCTTTTTTTTTTTTCCACCGTACCTCCCGTTTCCTCTTCTTTTATCTCCTTCCCTCTCTGAGCCCTCTCGCGCTTTCTCTGTTCCTCCTCGTCTCGCTCGTGTTCCTCGGCCTTCTTCTCCTGTCAGCGTCCCTGCTGGGGTTTTGTGTTGCGGTCGCTCTGTTTGTGCAGTCCCTTGTTTTCAAATGACATACCGGGATAGATATGCAATATTAAAGAGGGGCCTTATGAATTTTTGACATCTAATTAGTTGCTTCTCGGTTAACATATCGCAGCTCACGGGGGCAGGGCCTTCCGCCAGGGTCTCTGAAGAGCCAAATAAAAAAAAAAACCACCGTCTCTTGCATGTTCTTCTCTAATGTAAGCAGTAATCGTTGCGCTAAGGTTAATTAATGGCCCTCGGTATCCAGGATTTTCACAGTGTATCTGGTTTGCGGTAACGGCGTTTTACCAATTAGTGTATTTTTCCTCTTGAAATCTTAATAGCCCACTTTGAGCACTCGTATGTATCAGGGAACATACAGTTGAACAGCAATTTTGTGACATTGTAACTATTTATGGATGGCACAGACCCCTAGAGCACGCAAATGCACACAGTCTCTCTCACTTTCTCTCTCTCGTTCGCACACATAAACAACACTGTAATATCCAGTCAGATGGGCCAAATGAAACAAATAAATGTAATGGATATAAAATAATTTCCCCGCTTTGTACTCCACAGCAGAGGCCGGCAGATCCGGACCAACGCCAGATTTTTCACTATGCATATTTACAGCAGGATAAAAAAAAATATGGCAAAGAAAAATAAAGGGTGGATAGTGAAAATTCCATTTTATTTATTCATTTCTTAATTTAATGGAAAATTTGTACCTTTTAATTTATGTATTTATTCGAAATTCAACAACTTTTTTTTAGATGCTATAGATAGATATAGAATGAGCTTTCTGACTTTTAGACCACACTGTGTAAAATCCCCTGTACTTTGCATCTCTAACACATTTCTAGAGGAATCTTTTCCACTCTCGATGGTTGATTCCCAAAGGTCCATGCAAGTACGCTTGGGAGTTAGTGATTTCTCTTGTAGAACAGAGCAGAGCAGAGCAGAACAGCACAGCACAACAGGAGAGCATGCAGGGTGTGTAATCTGACATCGATACAGGAGGGATTCTGGATAGACCGATAAGATGTGCATCTTCCTTAGCAAATCTGTCTGCAGAGTTTCAGACTGATCTCATTATCTTAATCACTTCAAAATACCTGTTCAGTTTTCATCATACAGGTCAAAATACATGCAATAGAAACAAGCAGGTAAATACAGATGTGTCTATAATGTGAAAGCTGAATAACAGCCATTAAATATTATTAGGCAGATACATATCTTAAAAATGTAATGTCTAACAGTCATTATATAATTCTGTGCTCTAAAAGTGATTTTTACAAATGTATATTGTAATATATTGTAATACTATATATTGTATATTGGTTTATGCTGTTATACAGCATAGTTTATTATTTAATAAAAATGGCAAACTAGTAAATCTTTAAATAGATATCACAAACATATGTATATAACTTAAAAATATATATCTAATTAAAAAAAATCTAATATCTTTTCTAACTTTAGAATTAGTAAAAGTGGCTTTTAGGTTATATATTATTGTATATTATATGACTAGAGAACCTACGAGGAAAAAAATGAAGAAAGGAAAAGGAAAAAAAAAAAAAAACACACTGTTGACCGAAAGGATAACATTTAGCTTCTGTTCCCTCTCCAGTTGACAGGGTAAGTAAACTTCAATTTCAGCGCTCTCCGAAGACCACCACCATGGCGGATACTGACGGCTCCCATAGAATAATGATCAATTAACTGATTATTCCGGTGAGGGGCCTGATTCGATAATCAGTGCGGCTATTAATCACTTTTTATCTACTAATCAGCAGCTCCTTATTCATTATGCGCTGCAGATCGGGGAGAAGCTCTAGACTGGGCCGTGTTTTCAATCACACCGTTTTCCCTTAGATCCTGTGGTAGGTAACATGTTGTGATTGTACGATAATACCTCTCAGATCCGTCTGAACTCACGCCATGATGAATTGCAGGCGCTGAACGGCGAGCCAGGACAGAAGGAAAATGAAAACCAACTGAACTGAATTGGCGAAACACGTACAGAACATAAAGCACTAATGGTTCACACAGAAGTGAAAATTCTGTCATCATTTGCACACCCTCGAGTTGCCCCAAACTGATCTTACATTCATACAGCGACAAAAAAAGGAGTTATCTATCAGAATGTCCAAGCTGCTTTTGCATTTCACACATGAAGGAAAACCAAACAAAAACTGACATGGTGGTGAGTATGTAATAACAGAAAAACAACAAAACTAAAAAAAAAAAAAAAATATATATATATATATATATATATATATATATATATATATATATATATATATATATATATATATATATATATATATATTATAAACATATTTGACTTCACTTAAAATAATATGCAAGAGCAAAGATCCAAGATAATTATAGTTTAAAACAAAAAGAGATACATTTTAAAAATGGGTCATACTTGTGAATATTTCCAGGCAGTAGAATCTATGAGGTAAATTGGCTGTTCTGTAAAAGACTAGAGCTACGACAGCACTTTACGCAGCGCATTTCCACCCATTCCCCCTTCCTAAGTGTTCACCTCATTCTCAGAGCCCGCCTTTCGCGGCATAAACGCTTTTCTGTTATTTTTTCATTTAGCGTCAATTGACCTGACAGAATGGTTAGCAATTAAGTGATTTTTGTAATGGTCTTGGGTAATTTGCTTAGGCTTGTCAGCTGTATTTTATGAAGTCACCCTCAGCCCTGCTCTCTCGCTGGCGCATAATAGCTTATAATTTCAAAATCTTTATCCTCTGTTTCATTCTCAATAAATTGAAATTACAGGAAGTTGTTGAAGACGCTTAAATTTCCCCCTTTTTGTTCCATTCTGTCTATTTCGTAATTGACAGTAAAGGGAATCTTTTTGCTTGGGCAACCATAACATAATCACGCCTAATATGTAAACTCTGTCACACGATAAGCGGAGAAACCTGCTCGCTCGGGTTCAGCGTAAATACAGGAAGTTTTTTCCGCATAGCTAATTGGGCATGTCATGTCAGAGCCGTATCGTGCAGAAATGATTTTATAGAGTTCACGTAAGCAACAGCGACCCTAGAAAACATCAACATAATACGAGGTCAAATAACAAGAGAGTAATGATATCAGGACAAAAGCGACTACAGCTTTTCGCATTTAAGGCAGTGCTGCATTGATGGTCTCCGCTTGTCTTGCCTCTAGAAATGTTGCAAATTTCCAGCGTAAAATACTTCAGCTGTCATCTGCATGCCACCACTTTGTCAAGTAATGTTTTTCAGCTAATCATCTCAGCTTGTAATAACTCCAGCCTAACATCTGCTGTCCTCCATAACACTTCACTAATTTTTCCCTCATTCCACTGCACACCATTCGCTCCTAACACAATCTACATGTATTAGTTGATAATGACTTAGCGCTTAAAAGCAAATAGATGTCGAGGGACCGGCAAGACAGACGCTCTTACCCTACTCTGACTCCAGAAGATGAATCGAAGCCTGGGAGAGCAGAAGAAACGCTTATCAATCATATTTAATGTTTATATATGCGTGTACTGACAAACTGTGACAGGACCCTTGTTGGCACAGCGAAAGTGCCTAGGCTTTGAATTTGTCCTTTCTGGAAAGACATTCCCAGAAAAAGTCTTGAAAGAGTTATGACTTTCACCAAGACCCTCCGTCTTATCATTTCCCTTTATGACCTCATATTGGGAAAAATCCCCCTACTTATGTTTTAATGGGTTTCCTTGCTGTGCTTAACATGGTTTGAAATGGCATCTCATAATAACCATATGCCTATTAAAGACATGATTGAGACAGTCACTAATGAGCAAAGTACATGCTGACTGTGTTGAGAAAATAGTTGGAGATACAATCTTACTTCTCCATAATTCTAATGAGAATTTGGCTGTATTTCTAATTGGAAGAAATCGAATCCACAAAACTTAACCCTTATGACTTACGCCAACAAAGTAGAAGAATGGAAATGAAATTTCACAGATTGACTTTTATGATGCGGAAACATTCCATTACATTTTAAATGAGAAGTTGTTTTTGGGTGATGGGATAGAAACATAGCTCCTAATTTGAACCAAAACGCTTTTGTGTTTGGAGCTTAAACATATAATATGTGAAGGCATAAAACAATGCGTTCCAACTTTAAAATCGGCTCTTAAAAATGTGAATGCCTCAGACTTGACTGGAAAATAAGGAAATAAATGATCTATCTAGTTGCCTAAAATGTGCAATATCACACCATATCGTATCTAGTAAGTTGTTTGGAATGTTTTGTTGTGCACAGAACTGATTTAAGACCTTCCTGTGTGTTTTCTGAGAGATCAGAGAACAGGAAGACAAAGAGATTTAGCCACACTTAAATTGCAATTGCAGTTCCCCCATCGACGCTCCTTTGCCCAGACACCTTTTTCATACACGACTGAACCATTCATATTCCATCTGTTCCAGCTCTCACTCTTTGGGGAGGCTGTCAATCTCGAGAAATCATGTGACACGGAAGGGAAGGGAGAGGAAGTGGGAGGGGGGGGGTGTTTCGCCGTTACGCTGCTTATGGCCGCCTGACTCTTGGGACTCTACCAAGCATTGAGTGAACATTTACCTCTCCTATATATTTATAGGCAAAGAGAGACAGCAAAAGAGAGGGAGGCGGGCTGGAGGGCGCCGATGTTGCCGCTGCAGCATGACCGGGAGCCAGGAGAGAGAAGACACATCTGTCACAGGATTAACTTTCCACTCCCTGGGACCTGAGTGTCAGGAGCGGCCCCTGTGAGCTCCACACACACTCTGATGACATCAGATAGAATACAAAAGCTGCCTATTGTTGGCTGATGAACACCTGTCAAGAGCTTTCATACTGAGATTCATACGGCACCTACAGAGTCAGACGTCCAGCCATTACTGAAAATAGATAATGATACAACAACAGACGTCTGTGTTTGGTTTCTTTGGGCCTTTGTTTATTTGATTTATTCCTTACCTTTTTGTTCATGGTGTAGCAGAGGGAGAAAAAAATATTTAGTTGCAAGATATTTGTTCAACCATGGCCACGTTTGGGCTAGGCAAAAAAAAAAACGGTAGTTTCAATCGTCAACCAACAATTCACAATAAAGTATATACATGCATTTGATTTTTAGCATGTGCCAAATTATGCATTTTGTTCAATAACATACTGTGATGGAAATTTATGACGGTGGAAATAGGACTAATTTCAAGAATGTTTTAGGTTTAGATTACCATAGAATGTCATGTGTGATGATTTTTATGATCCAAATAGAAATCTGAACCAATAAAATCCATGCATAAAATGCATTTGAAAAGTAACAATAAAAAGGAAAAAATAAATGTAATGTAAAAAAAAATATATATATATATATATATATATATATAAGCAATAATATTAATAATTATTATTATTATTATTAACTCTAATGCAGCACGTTTCTATAATTAAAATGCATTGGTTTATTACTCACAAACATCTTTCCTTACATTCATTTCACTCACGCAGCAATTAAACTTATTTAATTATGTTTTCAATACATACACTTGTTTTGAGATCTCCAACTATCTGTGGTCTCAAGCTGAGGGCAAAATCTCTGGTGTCATTATGGTCATTTTAACTCCTGCCACTTCTCAGCGTCTCAAATCACTTACCACATGCCTAATAGAAGCAACCACAGGTGTAATTTGGCCATAAGGCCGGACTTGAGGGATTTGTTTAGCTTCTTTCTCTCAGGAACAAAATGTCCCCGGTCCTGAACACTGACCCTCGAGTCCTGTTTACAATATTGAGATGATTATGAAGGTCTTAACTAAAGTCGCCCAGGAAGTCCCAGCGGAGCGTCCTAAGCGACCGGTGTGGCTCCTGAAGGGATTGTTTTTGTTTTGGAAGCGCCCTCACGCCACACCCCCTCCTCCTCCTCCTGTCTCGTTCTCTCTCTCCGGCCTGCAGGGCATTAAGATGCCCATGAATTAATGAAGAACACAGAGGTAATTAAACGAGGTGGTGACAGGCTCCTCTGAGCTTTCAGAGGGACAGAAGGTCCTCTCGGGCCCCTCCCTGCCTGCAGGTTGCTACGTGCACTACGGGCTTGATTGGCCTGCTGGGCAAAGGGGCAGATTGCAGAGAGGCCTCACCTGTGGCACAGGAACCCCTCCCAGGGCCCTCCCCAGGCTGCTGGGTCACGCGGCCTGGTCTAAACACCCCCTGTGGGCCAAAGAGGAGAAAACAACAAGAGAGGGATGCAGAGAGCAACAGGGCCACTTCCCCAGATTATTGCACCATGCTGGCCTGTTTACTCTGAGCCGTGATGGACAGCTAGCAGGCAGCAATTGCCCTTTTATCAGACTTACCTCTCACAGACCAGCGCCACTTAACGTGTGCCCTAGAACGCGGCGGCGGAGAACTGTAATGGACCTGCCGTTTCAATAACAAGCTTTTTTGAACTCGCACAACAAAGCCCAGCTGCTATCTTCCATCAATTCGAGTCACTTGCATGAACTTCTTTGCCTTTTAAAGGGATAATCCACCCAAAAACAACATTCCTAATCATTATGACTTACTTTTTTTGTAAAACACATCTTGGTAATGTTGGTAACAACTGACTTTCATTACATGGACAAAAATGACGAACGTCAATGAGAACCAGACAAGTGTGGTTAAATCTTGGTAACAAATGTTGGTAACATCTTCCTCTGCATGAACAAAAAAAAGGCAATGGGTGTCAATGGAAATTTATTTAAATGGATGAATTGTTATGAAACATGAAACATTAGAGTGGTCTATCAATTTAGGAATTATAATTTTACCCATTTCAAACATGATATAATATACCAGCCTACACCCAAGATGTGAATATGTACATATGGCAGCAACTATCTTGTAGTATGCTGCAACACACAGCTATGACAGATGTGTTATGAGCCTTCCGAAACATGTGGATTAAAATGTGGCGATGACAACATGTTTGCAAAGTTTCGAAAGCGATAATGGGAAAGTTTAGGATGCGACTGCTCGCCTTTGCATATGCTCGACACTCGCTCTATCTGGTCCCACAGGGGGCATCTTTCTAACGCCGTGCAAGGGACCAGAAAAGACGAGGGCGTTGGGCGATCTAGTAACACGGGCTCCTGAGACCGACCTGTATTTTGTTTATTTGTTCTCTGACTGCAGTCTGGATAATCATCTGTATAAATGCTCAGTTCCCACTTGTGCTCGGAATGCTCTCCCGTCCACGCACCGCCCCTGAGGAGGATCTCCCAGGGAGACGGAACATGTGCACAATCAGGAGGCAGGTACAGCCTTTGTCAAGCACTGCTGAGGGAATTGTGCAGCATGGAGGTTGTTTGCCTGACACAGAGGTCCTCATCATGCCTCTCTCCATCTGCCAATGCTTTGCGTCTCTGCGTCCCTTTGTGCCGCCTCACAAAATATTTGGCCGTTGTTGCCTTCAGCCCTGGAAGAGCTGTAAACAACGTGTGCTATTCAAAAATGAAAAAAAAGTTTTTCTTAAGAATAAGAATTAGTTTTCACATGTGTCATTTTATCATTCCGCATTATATCATTGGACAAATATACTGTTTTTCTAACAGTAGTTTTTATAAAATATTTACTTCAAAATCCTCTCAAATATATAAATATAATATAATATAATAATTATATAACATAATTTTTATTATACTTATTTTTTTCAGTGACTATCTATAGGTTACATATCATTATGCCAGAAGGTGGAAACAAATTACTTTGTTAAAAGTGAGTTACTGAATTCAATTGTTTCATTTAAACATGTTAAATAATTTACAAATAAAACGATTAAGCGATTCAGTAGATTCTTTCAAAAACGGTTCATTCTCGAGCATAACAACTTACTTTATGAGTGAGTTCTTGAATCATTCATTTAACTGATTCATTCAAAAATCTAAATATTTATGGACTAAACAAGTGACAGGACTAGAGTAGGTCATCAAACAGCAGCATTTCCCTGCCACATTATTTCTTGGAAATTAGCCACCAGCACAGAACTTTGACCCAAACACTAGAAATACTACACATTAAAGTTCTATTCAGTTGCCATTCATTTGCATTCATCATCCCTCGTTCATAAGTAACTAGCAAAAATGTGCCTCAACTGTGGATGATTGAATATAATTTTTTTTTTTATTGAACTGCTGTATTAACAAAATATCAAACAAGCATACTGATTCCTTATAAAGACTATAACCTCTCATTTCCATTGTGTGAATATCTACTGGCTAATAGTGGTTTATATAGGTTTCCGTATTTTATTTTTATTAAACAGGTATATAAAGTGCCATGAAAAGAAAGAGAGAAGGAAAAGAAAGGAAGAAAAAAAGAAAAAAACTGCAATCTTTGGACAATTGGCTGGGTCTGGACATGAAGTAGAGAAATGTTCTGATTATGAGGAGAACAGGTGCGGGCGAGCTCACTCCTGGGACCCTCAGACAGCCACTGGCCCTTCTTCGGGGACTGCGTTTGTGTGTGTGCGAGTGTGTGGATAGAGGACGGGGATGAGGGGCGCGAGAGCTCAGCTCATTAGAAAGCTTTTGCTTCTGCTAACTCACTTGCCCCATGGGAGATAGCTAATCACCACAAAGGGACCTAAAGTCAGTTAAAGCAGGATGTAGGATGCTTATTTACAGACCTCTTTCTCTCTATCTCCCTCTCTCTCCCTGCTCTTTCCCTCCATTCGCCATTTATTCACATAATTTGAGGAGAATTGTGCAAGCGCTTCAAAGAGGCCAATACATTAATGCAAATGCTAAACAAATCAATGCATGTAGGTTTACATTACTAAGCGCTCATGCTTCACATTATTAAGGTGATGGATCATTTCTGCACTATTTTCTAATTAATAAAAAATACTTTTGTAAATGACCATCATAAAAGGAGCATATCAAACCGCCAACCTTATACCTGGTTAAATATTAATTCAGTTAAATCAATATATTAATCCTGATTCTAAAAACGTTTAGTTTTTTAATTGTTTATAAACAAAAAATTTTTTAATCAACATTAATATTTAATGGGGGTTTTTTTTAGGTTTAATTTAAAGTTAAATCATAATTTGATGTTTTGGAGCAGAAGCATGCAATCAAAGCCCACAAGGCGGCTGGGTCTCCTTACCATCTCTAATGTTTTAATTCTGTGGTCATTGGTATTTCTAATGACCACAGGAACGCACTTAATAGTTTTGGGGTTTGAGGTTCTGGCCCTGATAGTGGTCAACATGCTGCGGTCGGCACACAATTAGTTCAACACAATGAAACCAGACCAGGCCTTATCGTGACCTGCATCTCGACATGAAGACTTTTTGAAGTAGACTTCCAGAGAGCATATGTCTCAAAAGACTACCTTATTTTAGCCTTAGCTGTGACAGAATGTTGTTCATGTTTTCATTGTTTACTTCCTCATGACATCGTATATAATTGGATCGTGGCATGGGTTTATCACCGTTTCCCTGTCAACCTTAACTTGTGTCCGTGAAAGAGCCATCGTCATTTTCATATCCAATTAAAAGTTAAAGAACTCCATTATGAAAGTTTCACTTGTCTGTATCCAACCAAAACGACCACAATTTAAGTTATTAACTGATATCCATTCAGCCTTGCTTATTTCCCAATAGGAAGTGAAACCGTGTGTTTTAAGCTAAAATGTTTCTTGGTTCCCTTCCAAACCCATTGCCAGGTCTGTTTACGGTTTCGTGTTTGAGATTAATACCTAACCAACAGTCTCCAACCGCATCAGACAATCATTCTTCTAAATGAAGGTCCTGTTTCAAGAGACATACATAACGATACGTTGCGGTGTCTTAAAACAGGGGCCCAGGAGAACACCATCTTCATAAAGACCGTCATACGATGTTCCCGTTCTTCATAAAATGACGGTCCTCTCACAGGAAGCCACTTTGTATTCAGCAAACCTTACGTCTTGCCGGTCAAAGACTGTTTGCTTGTGTTCGCCGAGGTGGAGAGATCACATATAGGAGTGGATATCAGTCTCCTCCAAACAGCAAGTCTCTTTATCAATTTGCTAAACACACACAGTCTAATCCCGGGGGGCCTCCTGTGGCTGCAGATATAAATTTAAGAGGATAATTAGACCCACGCGAGGGGGCACTCCACAGGACAGGAAAGAGGACGGCAGGCAGCGGCCAGAGAGGAGATCTCCCTCTCCTACAAGTGCCCGGCTGGCGCTGGCAAAGCCTCTGCCACCCCTGGAGCCTCGCAGGTGCTAACTGATTTATATCTGTTCATAAATGTTTAACCTTTTTTTTCATCCAAAGGAAAGGGCATCTTATCTCTCTCCCCAGTTCTGTTAATTGAGTATATGATTAGAGCCTGCTGTTTGACTCGACAAGTCCCCTCTTTTGTTGCTAACAGGAAGGCCAAAGGACACAACTGAGGGAGTGTCACAGTCACCATAGTTCCCCTTCTCTCACGAGGACGGTTGCTTTTAACCCACGATTCCCTTTGCTGGCCTATGTGAACTAACTGAAGATATGAACTTCTGTAAAATGTGTATTAACAAAGCAATTTAATACAAGACACTGTAAAGAATATGGAACATAGGCCTAAAAATGAAGGTAATAGTAATGTGCGGGCCATTATTTGCCACAGTCACTATGATTTCACAAATATAGGCATAATTTATCCCTGAAATCAGAGGCAAACAACGGTTGAATAACAAGGATGTAGCAGCATGTAACTTGTAAAATCGACATTTCCTGTAAATACGTTCCTCAATTCTGATTGGTGAACTGGAATGTTGTTCTGGGATCAACATGAATGATGATTCAGAAGCATGTTTCACCTGTTGAAATCACGTTGACATGATTTCTCAAGTTTCCTCTTGTCTTAAACTACTGAAAGAATAACTTACACTATTGTCAAAATTAAATTGAATTTATTCCCGGGATTGAAAATATGAAATTTCCTCATCAGTAGTGTTGAAATCAACTGTGCTGCTTAATACTTTTGAGAAACCAGAGATTGAGAGATGTATTGTTTTTTTTTTTAAGGATTATATACAGCTTTTATTTGAAACAGTTTTTAGATTTAACTTTGTAAAAGCATTTACTGTCACTTTTGATCAATTTAATTGATCTATGCTAAATAAAATTTCTGATGCCGAATGTTTTGTATGGTGGTATTCTGTAATTTCTCATCGCATGAAAAATACAACAAAAAACTTCCATGAAATGCCTTAAATCAGCTCATACAGACTTCAAAACGTGGTGCATGAAACACAAGGGTAACGACTGGCGTACTGACAATTTTGGGTAGAGGAAAACACTCAGGCTGACATCACAAGACAAGAAGTTACTAAACATGACATCAAAATCAACAACAATGTAAGTAAAACAGTCAAGGCAATCTTATTAATTAAGGAAAGGAGGTGAATGAAAATAAACTACAAAACCCATTTCATTAACAGAAAAGACCTTTTTTGAACTAAAACCGGCATGCTATGCTTGGTTGATTCTGCACTGAAAAGTTGTTCCTAAAAAGTTTTAAGTAAAAAAAAGTTCCTAAAAGCTGTAAATTGTTAGAACGCAACAGTAAAGGAACCATAGAAACCTGCAATAAAACAAATCCTTGAATAGCTTTTCAGCTTCATTATATCTTTTTATAGTGATCATTAACATTTGCTAAAGAGGTCAAGAACATCAATTTTACCTAAATCTCCCACAAAATGTAACAAAGCCAACATCAGCGTTGTCGCCCTAAATGTTTCCCATTCCTCAACGAGTTCCAGAAACCAGAAAAAGAGCTCGGTAACATCGCTGACAGTCGTCTAATCACCATCTCCATTGATTGGCTCACACATAACCGTAAGAGTACCTATCCATTCTCAAAACATTGAAAGGCATTGTCAAAATATCTGAAGCTGTGAAAAGCTTTGACAGTATTGTTTCAACAATGATACATTATATTAACACTTTAACTTGGACAGTGATCCTCTGTGACAGTTTTATCACTGTAACTACTTTCATGTGAATGGATGTGTGATGACGGTCATAACATCTGTAAATCACTCAAGTGTTTTCCACACAATATTTTTCTTGGTATTTCTTTTGGCGGGCCATGAAATATCTGTTGTCACTGCAACAGACTTTTTTTACCTACCGCTGTGATTAGATTTGCGTTTTCAGTTATTTGAAACCAAGGCCATATCGCAAAAACATGAAGCTCTTGCTGACTTTTAGTCCACAATGTGATGAATATAGTAATGTGCAGAAGAGTCTGCGTTGATGCAACTCTAAAAAGCAATATACGACTTTGAACAGAATCAGTTTGGATACGCTTAACATTTTCATAACAGTTTCTATTCTTTGTGAACGTGAAGAGGACGATACACAAGAAGCTGATGGCTCTGGACTGTTGGTGATGACATCATCACAGATGTCTGAGCCAGTGGTCAGCTCTGGTGTTGATTATTCAAGTGTTTCGGGCCTCTTTAATGGCATCTTCCTGGGAGGCGGCTGACTTTCAGAGAACAGAAGAGGGCTTAGGAAAAAAAAAATCAATAACACATGATTTATTGATCACTAAAAATGCTCCTCATTAGCCCCCCGAGTGGCCCACTGCATTTAACAGATGACAAAATGTCAACACTGCACTAAAACTGTCCTGGATCTCTACCACACTTTCAGTATCCCAGAGAGGAAATCTGGAGAAAGAGTAAACAAGCTAACATCTAACTTCCTGTTAAAGCATAGACTATCCGTGCAAACATAAATTCTGCTAAAAAACGAAAGTTTACAGTTTAAGCATGAAATCTCATTTCTGTGCAAATTTATGGAGAGAAGGAAGGATAAAAGATAGTTAAACATTTAATCATTGTAATGATTGTTAATAAATAACATTTTATTGCTTCAAAAAAAATTTGGAAAAAATTAGGAAATTTGCATTCAGTTAATAGTGAGAGGCTGTCATAGTGAGAAAAAAAGAAACTGATTGAAATAATAGAACTCATAAAAGTCTATATATATATATATATATATATATATATATATATATATTTTTTTTTTTTTTTTTAATGCATGTGCGTATTTATATATACATAACAAATATACTCAGTACAAAAACATATTACGTCTACAAAACGTATTTTGGATGCGATTAATACACAAAATCAGAAAGTAAAATTAGAAAAATACTTTAACATGATAAAGTAATAGCATTCATCTATTCATTGAGATATTGAAGAATACAAAAAAGTTCTCATCGAATGTAATTGCATGCACGGGGATGTTGGTTCAGCAAAGCTCCTCAAAAGCACCTGCTAATTGCTTAAAGGCTATGTGAAGCATAGCTGTTATAGATATTTATTAACTCTACTCATTAACATCTTCAAAGGTCCCTCCTCCATACCGCTCTCAGTGCTTCAGAAGAAACAACTTACGATGGACAGGAAGCGTTTAACAGATATGCATATGGTTAACGCTACCATGTTGCTTTTTTTGTGTGTGTGTAGAAAATGTGCCAAAACTCCCTTCGGCTTTCAGGCAGTAGCTGACGTTCCTTTCTGGTAGACAGACCGTGAGAGGGAAAGTTTATTGAAGGATGGAAAGAGAACTGAGGATGGGGGTTAGCGAGATCAAATATCCATTTAATTAATTCAAGAAAGGGCAATAAAACTGTTTTAATTAACTCAAGGGTCAGGCTCTGTACCCGAATTTCTCCCGATTAGTGGCCCATCTTTACTCCTTATGTTCCCACAATGCATATAAACCTAATGGCATTACAGCCTAAGTGCTATCACATTTTCTTACGCTTGCTCTCGTTATCTTCTAAACACAAGAACCCCGCGAAACCGGAGATAGCACAATAGTGCGTGGATGAAAATAATTCACTATCACTATATAAGTGCTGACAAACACATTCTGCTCTGGACCGGCTTTAAGAATAAACTTTAGTAAGAGGGTCACATTTGTTGGGAAGCACGGTTTAGGAACAGAGGATAGGATCACAGGGGAGAAGGTCCTGAAAAATCCTCCTGTTCCCGCTGTCCTGCAGCGAGGCTGATCCCTCATGCGCCGGGCCGCAGAGCCCCTGACTACGGTGCTTCATCACCCCGGTCAACGTGACGCATGAAGGTGCCCCCGCTCACAGTGGGACCCTCGTGGGGATTTTTAGAAGCACAGATCAGACGTTGCACGCTGGCTGATGGTCAGCGCCGTGTGATTAAACGTTCTCTAATGTCACTCACATTAGTCATCAGAGCTCTCGTGACCATGCTTGCTATTACCCATGATTCCCTTTCTCTGTAAGAAGTGCTGGTTTAGCTTTTGGCCTGTGAGGAATGTATCGACGCACATATGTCCACCATTCTTGCTTGAAAAAACTTCTTAATGAGAAAAAAGTCCATTGCCAAGTGGGAAAGAAAGGACTAAAAAAAGAAAAAAGAAAAAAAGAAAGAAAAACATGTTCTTGCTCTCCTTGACTTGCTTTTTCTGCTTTGGAGCGGCCTTAATTGCGACACATTTATGCAGAGAAAAAGGAGACTGGATTTGTTTTGTCTGTCTCGTCGACGGTCGTTTCATTGCAACAGATGCTGAAAGACAGATTTGTTCAATTTAAAATCAAAAGGTACAAGCTGGGGCTTTTATGTACTATTTTTTCCTGTTTCTAAAGGAGCTTAATATCCTGTCATCACACTTGTATACTGTAAGTGTTTCAGGGAAGTGTTCTGGAGGTGGACTGTGGGATGTTTCACATGCCGTCCAATTGCATGCATTCAATCTGTATACTGTATCGCCTTTGTCATTGCAATTATCATCCATTTTCCATTCCAGCAATGGACATGATTGGTCATGTAATACTGTTATGCACTACGCTATTAAAGCTCACTGTTTGAAGAATGGGTTTGTAGAATGTCAGGCTTTTCAGTTCTTATGCCGATTTATCTCGCATCGCATTAGTATTCGTACAAACAACTTTTGTATGTTACACTGAAACATTCCATATGAATCTATTGACGGCATTTTAAATATAAAAGTATTATGAATGCTCAGCTTTAGAAACATATTTGTACAAATCCACATTTATATTATAGATATATTTGCACGGACACATTTTACTATTACATCAATATTTTTGATCCATATAATACTACCTATCAAAAATGATGGAGTATGTTTAATAAGAAAATATTATTTCAGTCTTTCTGCTTAAAATGTAGATTTGTTCCTTGTCAATTCTTTATTTTCTATATTGTCTTTTACTTTATTTATTCAATCGATTTACATATCGAATATAAAACGATTCATAATCATTTAGATTTCTCTAAAACAGCTTGTATATAAAATTCTCAAGTTTTAGATGCGTTTAATAAATGTTTAATTGATGGACAGCAGTATATTTGAGGACATTTTATGCAGGACCTGTGATTACTAATGATTTCAGTAAAAAAATGTGAATTTTGGTAGCAGATTTTGGATAAAATTTGATAAAATAAAACTAAAACTAAAACTTTGGGAACACAGAAATACAACCTTATCAATTACTGCAGTTGTCACAACTTTTCAAAACACATTCGAATAAAAACAAACAATACAAAATTATATATCATTGTCACTCGGGCCGGAAATGAGCAGCTGACACTATCCTGACACGGAGAGCCACAGATAATGATTCCTGCTTTATTTTGACCAACCAGCGCTTAATTAAAGCTGCGCAGCTTCTGTTTGCCGCGCTACAGTCGAACCTTCGGCTCAAGCTTATTCAAATGGCAGTCCCTGAGGGACAAATCCAAACTTGGGTGAGATGGCAAGCTGTTCTGCATCACTACGGCAACACCTGCTATTACAGGTTCCGTCTGCCAGTCAACCTGGCCCAACGGGGGGCGAGCGGACCACAAAAACATTTGTACCTACAAAATTCCTGATTAGCATACCTGTGGGAATAATGGACAGAGGGAAAAGGGGGGAGAGGGAAAAAAATTAGCAAGGTTTAGAGAGTCTTCGCAGATCACACAAACAGTTTTTTTTTCCCTTTGCAGTTTATCACGCAGAGGCAAACGTAATTTCTGACATGATTGCAGGAAATTTCTGCGCATTGCCACTCCTGAGGTCTCTAAAACTTACTCCCCTAAGGGCACGGGAAAATCATCGGTGCACATACGTAGAACACTCTGTCTTGAAAAGAACGTTAACAAGCCTTTTGCGGCCTTTTATTCAGATCATGGTTGGGAGCCGATGCTTTCCGAGCTGTCAGTTAGTTGGGATGAGCCCCTCACCTGACACTGTACAGTTACACTTGACTGGTCCTCATAACCGCCGAATCAAACTCTCATCAAGTAAGCCATTTCTGTCTGAAGTTTAGCACGTACAAAACAGCCTAACCAGACGTCCTCCCACTGCAATTCAAACTAATTCAAATCTACACCATTTTCATACGTCCACATTTTCGCTAATCAGTGTTCTTTACTCCACAAATATTATTTCGAAAGAAATATCACAAGAAGAAAAAAAAAAAAATGTTTGCAGATCATCAAGTCGGATCTGGTGGCGAAGAAGCTGTGTCCCATTGGGATGTCGATTCAAATCCAACCTGCGTCATGCTTTATTCCCTTTCCCTACTGAAACGCCACAAATTGCCATTGTGCTTTCTACCGTGCGAATTCTCATTTGAATTAGTTCGTTCAATACAAAAAAACATTTTACTGATTCACAAGTGCTGGGGAGTCATTTTAGAGAGTCGGGTAATTGGTATCTCAACAATTGTGATCTGGAAGATTGAGGATTTGATTAATAAATAATGATTTGTTAACAAATTGTTAATTGTCGGTTCTTTAAAAAGGTCTTCAAATTATTTAGCATTAGAAGATACAGCGCTAAGGTCATGTTATGGTCAATATATTATTATATTTTATTTTATATATTTTTTTAAAAATCACCACCAGTATCACAAACGTACATATGAATGCTCAAAAATTAAGCTGCACCAAACCATACCACATTCAGTAAACAGAAAAAAAAGTAGTTGAGATGTTCACCTAACTAATTCTGAATCAGTTTGTTCAGTTGAAAGCAATACACCGATTCATATGTCTTGCGCTGCTGATATAAATTAAGCCTTTAAAAAATATTTATGCTTCCACACAGCTTTTTTCATAGTGAAACATTTAATTGGAATTCTGCTGACCGTCACTGTTTTACAAACAGTGTGTTTTAAGTATTATTTAGGTTCATATTCAAGTTAAATTCTGAAAACTGAAAATTGTCTGTATTTTTTGGCATTGAAATTCTCCCGTGACTGATCCGATCTACAGTTAAAGAGATATTCGTAGATTAAAAAGAGAGTAGCTCATAGCTTTAAAAGTTACATAAAAGACTGACAGCAATAATAGCAGCTTTAGCACTTCCCCAAAGATAAATAAAAAAGGAACTAAATAAATCAGTTAAATCTGTGCACTCCTCCCTTCCACCCTCCTTGCAGCATCCCTGCCTGTTTTTCCAAAGAGGTGAGGACCGCCCTGTGCTCCTGAGAGAGAGGAAGCTCGCTGAGAGCGGCACGCTTCACTACAGAAACACCTGCTTTTGTTAGCTCACTACGCCACTTACTCTCACCCTCAGGGACGTGCCACGGGGAGGGAGGGGACTGAGGAGACACAAAGCAAACAATGTCTCCGAGCTCCATGTCATCTGGATGAGAAAACAGATCCACCACCGCCTTAGAATACAGAAGGTACGGCAAAGTAGGCTAACAGTATGCAGACTTTTAGGGATGAGAACTAAGTTTCTCCTGTGTGGAACCTCGTTTGATCGGAGTTTCTTTAATGGAGTGCCGCACTCAAAGATTAGAATTCTGTCATCACTCGCTCACCATCATGTTTCGAAAACCAGCATGACCTTCTTCTTTTTTTTGCACGTAATGCACATTCGTTAGGACTGGCGCTGTCAAGCTCCAGCAAAAAATGACTTAGAAGCAGTATCATGAGGACTTCCTGAAACAAATCACGTACACAAATTTGAACCGGAATCACTTGATTTCTTGGAAGGATTTGTTCTTTGACTGTTACTCCTATATTGGACCTTGGACAAAACCAGTCATAAGGGTCTTTTTTTAAATTGAGCGTTACACATCATCTTATATATCCGTAAAGATGAATAAATAAAACTTCCTATCGATTAATGTAATTTTTGGAATATAACAATATAACAATATTTGGCCCAGATACAACTGTTTTAAAATCTGGAAACTGAGGGTACAAAAAAAAAAAAAAAAAAAAAAATATATTAATTTTTCATCCTTCATTAAAAATTATGTTTTGATATATTTTCCAGTATGACATTTACTAAATATCTTGACTTATTATACAAATAATTTTTTGGCATAAAAGAAAATCCTTTTAACCCATACAGTGTATCATTGGCTATTGATACACATATATATGTGCTACTTATGACTGGTTTTGTTGTCCAAGGTCACATATCTGCTGCTTATTCACAAATGTACATTATTCAAAAGGTTTGTCAGAATAATTAGTCTTTTAATCATTTAACACTGAGGTGCTTTTCCTTATTTTCTAGTGGATACGTTTGGTACTGCACCCAAAATAGATCTTACTGAAGGTTGATTTTTGAGATATCAACCTCAACTTTGAAACACAACTTTTAAAGATTTATAAGCTTTGGTTTTCATGCAATTTTAGAGTAAAACATACTTATTTAAAAAAATAAATAAATAGACATTTCATATAAAACTTTAAAATTGTATTTTTGTGTTTTTTTATTTGTTTTTCTTTTAGAAATAGTCTACCAAGAATCTTTTTAAAAAGTATAACAAACCTAAATATGTGCTCCAAAGCATTGGACGCTAGTCCATTAATATAATTTAGTGCCATAAAGTGCTAAATATCAAATAAAAAAAACTAAAATGTACTGTAATTTATTCATTCAACAAAATGGTCATTTTTGGTCCTTATTTTTGTCAATGACTGTCAGCCACAGTCCACATTTAGTTTTATTAAATGGAAAAATACTACTCAGGATATTCACTTAAAAATATACTTTTGTGTTACACAGAAGAAAGTTACACAGACTTGAAACTGAAATGAGTGAATAAAAATGACAGAATTTTCTTTTTTGGATCAACCATTCCATTTAATGACACAATTGATGAACACAGGCAGTTTTCTCCTTTCTGTTGTCCATTATGAGAGTCCCTATAAATGTGTTCCTAATATAGGAGTTAATCTGCGAGCATATTTTATGCGTTGGGAGAAAATCACTGCGTAATATAATGTGGTTTGGGCTATAGCGCTCATCCATATTTCACCAAGACCATGGGGAATTGTATGCTATGAATCCCGTAACAGTGTCCTTTTAACACAATTTCAACCACAACAAGATGCACTAGGCAAAAAATGAAGTTTCTCAATCACTTTATATAAGGCAAAACTCATGTCATCCATGAGAATTGCACATCTTCGTTTGAAAACTGGGAATAATGTGTGTCTGTTTTCCTTTTTTCCCCTTCAGGCCTTATCTTCTCAGAATCAATTCATTATTTGAAGCTTATTTGAAAAAGCCCACTGCATCATCAATGAAGAAAGGGTGTGCTGACAATTGCATTAATTACTTTATCTAAATCATTTCCAATTAACCTTACACACCACCTTACAAATAGAGTCTTGCCAGGCCACCCTGAATGACGCCGTCTCCAACAGACAGACGTTTTTTTTTTAAAGCGAGAGAAGAAGAGAGAATTTAGAGTAGGGGAATTTCGGGCAGGCACAGATAAGACTGCCACTTAGTCTGAGGGCTCTTCCTTTGAAGACTACACATTACATTTTGATTAATTAATTTCGCATTGATATGTGTTTTAATTTAACACTGCTTCTTGTGTTCTGGGAATAGGGTTTGCTCGTTTTACAATTAATTTCAGGTGTATTTAGAAAATAAAGCAGATCGTCAAAGTAAAATGAGAGGAGATGTCCTCTACGCGTACGTTTTATCCCTTCTTTTTAAACATCCGATAATAAAAAAGACATTTGACAGTGCATATACAACATGTAACTATCACAGTAAAAAAAAAAAAGATTGATCTGTCATTTAGTAAAGTGACAATGAAGAATCTATGGTGTGAATTTCATTTTATGTGTCTAGTTTCAGCGAGTTCACTGACGCTGTTGGTGATCGCTGAAGAGGAAAAACACAGTCTATGCTGGAACTTTAAATGTTAATTATAATGCTGGCAGAAGAACTGAGAAGTTTGGAGCTTAATGATAAATAAAATGCAGCTGCAGCGAAGGCTGTGTCTAGACTGTTACTGAAACAGCAAGGCTTTCACAGGAAGAGAAAGAGTAAAACAATACAGTTGTAAAGGAAGTAGAGACTACAAATTAATATGACAAGGAAATAGATTATACTTAAAATAAATTAAATGTATTTTTAATGATCATTTACATGTTAAAAATTTTCTTTTTAAGCTTTTCGGATATATTAACAGGACAACTGAATCCACAAATAAGATGCATTTTGTGCAGAATGCTTTATTCTTTCTTGAGTCTGTCCTTTTATATCATAAATATATGAACAAACGTTTACCTCCTGTATATTAACTGAATTTCCTGCAGTGCCAAAAGTATGTACAATAACAAGTAAGACTTGATATCTAACATGCAAACACACTTGTGTGCGCAACCATCTCTTTATTAAACATGAGGTAAAGTTTCATACCTGTTTTTGGATGTAATTATATAAAGCAAAAAAAGGTGTGTGTGGGGGGGGGTGTTGTGAGTGGGTGGTTATTTATTTATTTATCTCTGAGCTCATGGTCTCTCATGGAAAAAGGGGGAAAAAACAGCCCCGCTCTCCTCTCTTTTTGATGTGTTTGCCTTCACGGCTTCTGAGCGCTCTCTAATTCCATCTGGCCACAACAGAGGCGGTGGAATGGCACGAAAAAGCATTTCCATATGTGCAAATTAGGAGGCTGCCTCCCCAAAACTGCAGCGCCATTCCTCTGAAGTAGATAGCACTGCGGAGAGCTGCCAAGTCCTCTAATGGCAATCAAGAGGAGAGTTCTTATTGGCCTGTGTCTTCCTCAGGCTACAATAGTGCATTTTAATCCTGCAATTTCAGGTGTGTTTTAAAATGCAGAAACAACAGGGCAAAAAAAACAAAAAACAAACAAAAACTTAAAACTGTAACCAAAAAAAAAAAAAACTAATATAAAAGAATTTTGGGTCCCACTTTATATTAGGTGGCCTTAACTACTATACACTTACATCAAAAATAAATACAATGCACTTAGTGTGCTCATTTTTTATTGCGAAACGCTTTTGCTGCTATTGTGGTGGGATGCGGGTAAGGTTAGGAATAGGTTTGGTGGTATGGGTAGGTTAAGGTGTAAGGGATAGGTCAACAATGTTATTATAAACGTAATTACGGAAATTAGTTACGGATGTATTTACATACAGGTATTTTTAAAAATAAAAGTACAATGTAAAAACATGTATGTACACAATAAGTGCATTGTATTAAATTATTAATTTCAATTTTAACCCGAATCGTATTTGTATACACAATTTATGTAACACATGCATTATATAAGGATCCGAGAAAACCTACGTTATGAGACAGAATGTTTCCGTAAGATGGCACGATCCAAAATCCTTGTGGGAACATTTTTTGGTCCCCATGGGGAAACAAGCTCATAAATCATACAGCATGAGTTTTCTGAAAATCTAAAAATGCACAAAGTTTTCTGTAACGGGTAGGTTTAAGTGTATGTTTAGTGCAAGCTGACAGAATACACAGTTTGTACAGTATAAAAAAACATTACGCCTATGGTGTCCAAAAAAATGGAAACACAATGTGTCTGTGTTGGTATTCGTGGTTTATGGGGACACAAATTTGTTTAGTGACATGGAGTATTACAATTTGAAGGTGCCCTCGTTATTAAAAAGGCTTAAAAACATACTAAATTGCATTTTTTTTTAAATCTAAAAATGCAAAAGGTTTTCTGTCAGGTGTAGGGTTAAGTGTAAGGCAATAGCACAATCAATTCATTCAGTATAAAAACGCTTTTGGAGAGTGCCCATAAAACCCAAATAGGTATCAACACGTATACACATATTTCTTCTTTCAGATTTCCAGTTAAAGTTTGGCTCCATTCAGTTTGTATTGCCCACTTTTCACTAGCCACTCAACTCCTGGCATCTAAACGTCCTGTATTCATTTTATTTCTTCTTGAATATTCTGTTTTATACATTTTGGTTTTAAATGATTACATGAAACGCCTCAAACGAACAGATAAACTACATAAAACGCCACTGTAAAATTCCGCCACGGACGTGACGTGTTTGATACGACGTCTCTTAGTCTGCAATCCAATGACAAGCCTGTGTAGCTCCCAAATGTACATGAGTCCTTCAGATATTTGTTTGTACACCAGTGCTTGCTTTCAATAATATCCTGGAGTGATGCCCTGGACAGGCGAAAAAAGATCCAGCTGGCTGACATCTCAGACAGGAGAAAATGCCTCTAGTAATAAAACATACAGCAAAGGGCACTGTTTTATAAAGCAAACCCACATGCAAAGACACACACATGCAAACAAAGCTGTGAATGAGTGTGGGATTTGCCAGCAAGTAGTGTTATCAGATTCTCTCTTTTATAATTGAGCATTATGGACTTCCTGTATGTGATGGAAGAATTATATAGATATGTAGTTTAATCTCTGTCTCTCTTTCTGTATGTATGAGATAAAATGAATTACATGACATAATAACTGTTAGAGATCAGGTCAGAATGAATTTCAGTGCATAAAGTATATGTTTATGGTGGACACATAATGCATGACAAAACCCTTTTGCGATACATACGCCGCACATAAACAAACAGAGCAGTGTGCATGCCCTCTCTACCAGCTGAAGTGGACATCATTCTCCTCTCATTCTTTATTGATAGGCCAATCCCACGATTTTTTTGAGGGCAAAGAAAAGGGCTGAAACCACTCATATATTTGAGATTATAAACTTGCAGCAATCCTAGAGATGCGTTTAGATGTTTCTGAATGGCACACACGCACACATATTAATGCTAATAACGTGCTTTCAGGGCTAATGTGAATGAAAGAATGGGAAGGCGGCCATCGTGGCTTTCGCTGAACAAACATCGGAAAGCTACTCATCTGCTGACCTGATTTAACAACCCCACGCAAACACCTGTTTTTAGTGTTTTCCATTGTCTCGCTGCTGAGCGAATCGCCGAAAAGAATTGTACTACCTTTAGCGACGAATATTGGAGATCCGAGCAACAACTTAGCTTTTTTTTTTGTAGGTCTAATCTACACTGTTCAGTGACAAAACTGCACATTGTAATGAATAGCTTCTGTATAAATGCTATAAAAGCTGTACGCCAGTTTGTCCATCAAGGTAAGTATAAATAGGAGTGATCAGGCACAAAAAACAGATATATACGAAAAATGCTTTTGACGCTCATCTTCAATGCAAGTTTTTCTCCCCTCAAGATTTCGCTCACGTCACAGTCTATATGTCACCTTCGGTGGGACGCAATGTAGAAAATTTCACTTTATTCTTGCAGTTGGATGCCAGAAAACCCGTAGACACTAAACATGAGAATTCACTCGCAGAGGAGAAGAAAAAGAAAAAAAAAAGTCACTTGATTGGTGACAAAAGATAACAAGAAGTGGCTGCAGGGTGCCTCCCAAACCCTTGCTGTCTCAGAGTGGTGTGAATCGACCCCATCTGGTTTCATCTCACATCCCCACTCAAGATGGTGCCTTTCCTGCAAAAGCCATAATAGTATATAGATATGAGAGACAAAATATCCCTGCCAGAGTCCCTGGTGACTTAAATCAGTATGGGATCCCTCTAGAGCTCTGTCTGTTCCCTGGCCAGAATTGCAGTACACTTTAAGTAGTCCAATTTAACGTGAGAAACCACGGGCACTGCACTCCCAGGGAAGGAGGCAAGTCTCTGTCCATCTGTGGCTTTGCTTCCTGTAGGGGCAGCCTCAAGAGGAAGTCTCGGCGACGTTTACAAGATTTATTTGTTTTTGCTAAGAGGACCGAAGCATTTGGATGCAACGGAATCAGTTTGTTGTTACTAGTGCAAAGTGTTTTGATGTCCTAATGTTTTTTATATTTAAGGGCAAAAATGCTATTCTGACATCATTCGCTCACCCTCATGTCCTTGCAGTACAGTACAGTACATTTTCTTTCTTCTGGAGCAGAAAAGAAGAAACACTGAACAATGTAGCGGTTGATGATTTTACCACCAGTCAGAGCGTACTTCAAAAGTACATTCAGCATTTGGCTCTTAGTCACAATCTCATCTATATCACTAAAATGATCGTTTTCAATGGCATCATATTCAATATTTTGATCACTGGCCGCTTATTCAACGCATCCAGCTCTACAGTAAAGCCATTCAAACCAGTTAAGTTTTCGCTGATGATATTTTGTTTGTTTTTACGCCTGCGGTAATAATGAGTGAAGCATCACATCGCCATTGTATATCAAACAGTTCAAAGAAAAAAAAGATGCATTGCACATATTGATCATAATATATTTACTGTATGTAAATATAGTTTGGCAGGAAAACATACTTTACATATCTCATCTCTCTAGCAACCCTATACCCTTTTTCCAAAAAAATATCTGAAAACAGTACTCTAAGTACTAATTAAATGGTCCGGGTCGCAAAGGACTCGAGATATACATTTAAGGGTTAACGATAAATAGGAACCTGAGCTCAGGTTTTTTAAAGGAATGCGAAAGCACAATGAAAATAACTTAAAATAGTGATTAGTCCAAGGCCCTTCGATTATCAAAAACTATTTTAGAAAGGTTCACATTTTCATTCTCAGAATCTCTTAATTTAAATGAATTGCATACTTAGTAAACTGTTTATTTTAATTTTTGTTAATTACAAATAATGTGTTTTTTAATTGTATTATGTTATATTATACTATATTTAGGGCTGTCAAACAATTAATCGCAATTAATCATATGCAAAATAAGTTTTTGCTTACAGAACATATGTGTGTGTGCAGTGTATATTTATTTATGTATTTAAAAATATAAACACGTGCATGCATATATTTAAGAAAAATATGTTTATGTTTATGCATTAAAATGTAAATGTAAATGATATTATTTTCAAGATATTTACTGTATGTGTGCATTTATATATACATAACAAAAATACACATTACACAAACATAAATTATGGAAACAAAAACCTATTTTGAATGTGATTAATCGTGATTAATCATTTGACAACAATTTCTTGGCTTTTATTCTTATTTCCTTGACTATTTGTTTTAGTTTATTACTTTAAGATTTAACCATGGCTTTTTCAGATGTAGAAATATTTTTTTCAAGTTTTTCAAGAAACTTTGCTTCTTAAGTAAAAGGGTTAAAATCATCAGGGACAACTTAAAACAAAAACATTTGTATCTAACATGTTAGCTTTTCAGTATTTTTATATTTTTATTTATAAAGGCTTTTAAAACTGTTTAAGAAGCTTTATGAAGCTCCTATTTAAAGGCATCCTGCGGCCCACTCAGAACTGTGTTGAAGCCCCCTAGTGGGTCCAGGCCACTGTTTAAGATCTATTTTCCATCATAGTCATGCTCTACATTTCCGGTTATCTGATTACTGAAATTTAATAACAATCCTTTGTAGTGTGCTGTTGACTGTAGTGACTGGATAATTAACAGGGAAACCATACAGGCTGATTCAAAACGACGTGATATAAAGATCTAAGTCATGAATCAAAAGAAATAAAGTCGCACAGGTTTAGAAGGGAGTAAATGAGGAACGGTTTTAATGTGTTGATCTGCACAAGCTCGTCAATAAGTTGTTAAAAAGTTCATCTTCATATGAATCATAAGTTGCATTTATGTCGCCGCGGAAAAACCACGTGGTTGCCTCGATTATGTAAACAGGACAGAGGAAAAAATAGACCCGAGCTCTGCAGCACTGATGAGCAACAGAACCAGAATCAGCACCAGCACCGTGATGATGAGGAGGACTGAGAGAGAAAAAAGGTGTGAATGGTACTAGGCATTCTTCAAACATACAAATCACTCTTGCATGAATGTGGAAAAACTAATATATTCTTACCAATAACAAGGAAAGAAGCTGAATTTTATAGCAGCGTTGTTACTTAAAAAAAAAAAAAAAAAAAAAAATCACCATTCAAAGGTGACCACAAAAAGTAATTACAGACACACTGGAGACCCATACAAAGTTCCTGTCTCAGTATTCATGAAACTTTAATTGCGAGGAACAACCAGAGCCCAGTCACCCTGGTTTTGATCAAACACAAGTGCACACAACACACACTACACTGGGTCCAAACCTTAGAAATATGAAATAACATTATTATTTCTTGCAGGAAAGCAATGCTTGCAGGGAGTAAAAGAATACAATTATTTTTTTTTTTTTGTTGGGTTTTTTTTTTTATGTGAATTAACAAATATCATTGTGTAAAGGTAGACATAGATGGTTAAATATATGCAAGAATGAAAAAACCAAGCATTCTCTATTATGCGTAATCACAATTCAATATGCAAATATCATATCTGTTTGCTGAACAATCCATAAAAGCTGATGGAAGATTTTCATTTCAAGAAATGTAACATTACTTTTCTTAATGTAGAGCATGCAAAATGAAATAAATAAATGCAAAAATTGACACTAACTTTTGATTTTAAAAAATAAATAGTTTAGGGGTCAAAGTGACTCAAACACACAAAATGAATAATAAAGTAGGCAAATAAACTTAACGTGTCCTTCAAATAGCAAAAAGAACATGGCTAAAATCTGTTAATTGAATAAAACCCGACCCTTGCGACACAAAAGTGCGCTCAAGTTCGAGAAACACCCAATAATAAAACGGACTAAGAAATGCTCACTACAAAAACAATTGGTGATGAAACAGTGTTCGATAATCATTCTTGTTTTCAGACGTTGGTTAAGAATATCTCCCACCTCCATCAGTGGAGACTCTGAGGAGCAGAAGACCCTGCAGGTCCAAATGAACTGTTTTAGTCGCAGAGAGAGAAAGAGAGAGAGAGAGAGAGAGGCAGTGTATTCCTGGCTCTGTGCTCAGTGTGAGGTGTTAACCAAGTGAGAAGCGCAGGGACTCGCTGGGCGCCTGGCCCGCCTCCACGCACACCCACCACTTCATATCTTCATCTGATGTGTCAATCCCCAGACTGGCCTGGCAGGAGAGAGTGAGGAAAGGGTCACTAGAGATCACAGATGCCACCCTGTTCCTCTCTCCTCTCTCTCTCTCTCTCTCTCTCTCTCTCTCTCTCTCTCACTCTCTTTTATTTTTTCTCTAAGTTTGATAAGGATCAAATGGAGTTGAAAAACAAGCACTTTGAGAAGCGTTCGTAAACGAAGCTAAACTCTGAAGGAGTGGGAGTGCAGGTGCGGGGTGGGATGTTGAAGAACCCGTTGACGGTACGTGCCACCAAAGTACGGTTGCT